>NC_135185.1:21912956-22229385 GCF_041146795.1 Maylandia zebra
AATCCATTTAGGGTGGTTTTTTACCCACTTTATGTCTCTTCCACGATGTTATTTCTCTCTCCTACAACATAGGTTACAATTACATAAGCATGACCAATTATGCAAATTAGGCAATGACCATATTTAGCAACTTCTAGCGACTTTTAGGACAACAACGCTAATAGCGACTTTCCTTACTAAGGATTTGGCAACACTGCCCTATCCAGCTGAAACGCCTTGGTTTTAAGTAGTGTGTGTGACTGCATTTCAGTAGTGTGTGTGACTGCATTTCAGTAGCGTGTGCGAGTACATTTCAGTAGCGTTTGTTAGAGCGTTTCAGTAGTGTGTGTGAGAGATAAAATTTTAGTCGTGTGTGTGAGAGCATTTCAGTAATAATGTCCCTTACGGTACCTCATAATTTAGGAACCACAACTGTATGTTGTGACTAGAAACAAGAGCCTTGATCCTCAAATTATACTCTGGTATAATTTGTAAGCGAAACATAGATTTCACATTATTTCTTGTATTTGAATTGCAATTCTTATTCTATTTAATTTTATATATCATTTTACAGTAGGGCCGCTGCAGTGTTATCAAGTATTGTTTATTTGTTTGTGCAAGCTATACTTGAGACTATGCTTTCTTCTCAAGACACGAAGACAGAAGAGTGCTAAATACGTCTTGTAAGAGAGAGGGATAGGAATACATTGGGAAACATCAGAAAGACAGGAAGTAGGATATTTTTTTTCAAGATATGTGAAATGCTTCTGCTGTGTGAGCGTACTGCGAGACTCCCACCTGCAGTGCAGCCATGCTTCCAGCTACTGAGCCTCACAGGGATGTTTCCTTCAGTGTCAAGAGAGCTGTGTCTCTGAGAATCCAAAACACCAGATCACATATACCTCTTTGTTTACAGTTTCTATACACAACTGAAGGTAATAAAGGTACTACTGTAATATGGTTACAATACCATGGTGCTCCAAGATGATATGAAACATCATAGCCCATGTGGCAATGCATTTTTAGACAATACGGAGCGTTTTAACCTGTTGCTGGATGAACTTTTGTTTGACGTTTTTACATTTAACGAAAAAAAAATAAAATAATGTTGTATGCCGTTCGGTTGACCGACGTTTGACTGCAAAATAGAGCTTATACTCTTTTCTGCGTTTTTACAGCTATTACACAAGTTTGTACTGGTGCTCTTCTAATCTCAGCCTTGCTACACTCAGGCTCACTGTCTGAATCTGCACAAACAGAAAGTGAAGCTAGCCACATGGGAGATGATGTTTTCTGTCATTCAAAAGAAAAAACTTAAGATCAAAGTCTGTGATGAGCTACTTTTTTCTAGTTTCATCATGAACAATGACGTTACTGTACAACTGTTAGTAAGCGTGGTCGCTGTAAAGGAGGGAGAGCGACCAGGCCGGGTAACTCTCCTCCTTGGCTTCCACCTCTCTAAACTGAATAACTGTCAGGTGCAAATACTCAACAATATGGTGCCGCTTCACAGAGTTCTTCTACCTTTTTATAGCAATTTTGTGCTGTTTTATCAACATTATCAAGCACTTTTATACGTACACTTTCTTTTTCTTTTAAAAACTTTTTTTTTTCTTGTGAATTGGTTTATTTTTTGTTTAGTTTAATGATGTGAACTGATCAATCCTCGTGTAATATTTTTTGTATACAGTAGGGCTGTGCCAATAGAAGTGAAAGAATGGATTTTTTTTTATATGTGAAACCATGTTATTTGACTCGGTGTACAGTAGATGGATTGTCATTTGTAACCTCCAACTCCTTTTCTCACCTTCCATCATCCATATTGTTCTCTGTTTCGAAGCAGCGATACAGTATGTTGCCACGTAAATTCAAGGAATGTCTGTTGCTATTAAGATTGTAAAAATGTAAGGCAGCGTCAAAAAGCTGTGTTTCCTGCTTTGTAAAAATATTTTGTCCCCTGTGAAGGACAGTAGGGCCGCTGCCATTTGCTCGATAAATTGTAGTCGTCACGTTGGCAAATTGTAAGCGCCGATCCAAATTATGGATTACACGCGCAAACTAAATTCTCTTGATTGTAATCCTTAAGCTAAACACAGAGGATTTAGGCTGCAGTTTGTCAAAACAAAAGCCTGACACAGTGTTTGACACGGATGTCAGCACTCAAAGAGTAAAGAGTAAGAGCAGATGCTATCGCTTCTCTAAATCATATTTAAGATTTGAAATTTAATTTCTTAATGTAATTAATTTCTTAAGTGACCTTATTGCCATCCTTTTTGTCCATGCATGGTGGCTCAATATGAGCTCTCGTGCTTTGTATTTTATCAGATGTTATCCCCCTCTCCACCTTTAATACCTAACGTCATATTCATGGTTGTACATTCTGTACATAGAGTTTTCTGGTTGCTGTTTTCAATTTTTTTTCTTTTCTTTTTTTAATTACAAATGAGATGTACAAATATAATTCTTTGCTAATATATATCATCAAATAGAAAGAAAATCTTAGGTCGAAAATAAAAATCATTGACAAATTTCATTCAAAGCTTCAAGCATTAGATGTAGAGAGATTCCAACTCTGCTTTTTTTGTTTTTTTGTTTTTTTATTTGTTTGTTTCAAGTGAATCCAGATTGGATGTTTTGTGATCTTAACATTGGCCTAAAGACAGCTTTAAGATTGATGGTCTAAACTTCACTGCACAGCCCTACACGGTGGTGTTTTTTTTTTTAAACTTCTGTTTCTTTTTGTAAGACTTTAAAAAGAGGGATTGTAGGCGTTTCCGATGGTGCTAAACATTTTACCTAATCAAGAAAAATGTGTTTGATTGGAAGACAAATAAACATGTCTTGACAATGACTGTTTTAAGTTCCTTGTAGTAATGAAAAATAACTATTATTTCACTCATATAAATATATTAACAAAGGCATTTTAACTTTGTACTTGAAAAAATAAGGATAACAAATAATGAAAGGTTTGCTATATTGTTTTAGACTAGAGATTGCTGTAGTCGGTGCTTATCTGTGGGAAAATTGTGTGAGAAAAAAAATGGTAATAACTTTTACTGTAGCATAATGTATGCTTAATGCGCATTGCTTCTTAATCCTACATTCCATGCCACAATATTCTCCATGTCTGTTTTCCGAATGTTGTTTTGAACTGACGCTTACTTGTTTCTTTGTTTTTAAAAAAAAGAAGAAAAAAAAAATCTGAAACAGCATTTCATTTTACTGGTCAAAGCAGGTCAATACTTCAGTGATACTGTTAACGCTCTTTGTGACTTTCTTTCTGTCATAACTGTTTTATGGCCTGTATGGTTTTCCTCAAGACCAGTTCATACAGCAGATGTAGCAGTCATTCTCTGCCCCATACCTTTGTTTAGTGTTCAAAGAGAAGATAAAGGCTTCGTATGTACTTGTGCTGGAGAACACTTGAATAAATGTATTGTTTTTGTGCAAAAAAAAATTCACCATGGGTCTTTCTTCTTTTTTTAAATGTATTGATATCTTGTAAAATGTATCTTTTGACGTTACACTAAGAAAATATATTTCAGATGTTCAGCATCAGAATTACGCCAGAACCAAATTAAGTGTTAGAGAAATATGTACCATCACCTTTTTTTTAAAGTTAGACCATTATCTGGCCAAAAACTGAAACTGACTGTGGCTAATAAATGACAAAGGTACTTTAAAATAATATCAGTGTCACATTACAGTCAAACCAGTAGATGTGTTTAGACTTTTAAGGTGTCCAAGTAAGTAAGGCACAGGCTGTTGGACATGACAGCCAAAGTGATTCAAAAGTATGAATGATTTTTATTAACCAGACATGGCTTCATTGCTTCATTTGCTAGCACTTGAAGACACACAACACATTTTAGTCTTCCATTGTTATTATTTGTCCATTGTGCTAATTAGCTGAGTTTGAGAGCCAGTGATGTATTTATTGCCATATTAATGTGAAAATGGGCAGCTGAAATTACACGTTATGTCTGTGTCTATGATTATTATTATTATTGTGTGTCTTCAAGTTTTAGTATATAAACCAATGAAGCAAGCCAAGCTAAAGTGGCATGTCATCACAAAGTACCCAGCATTTTATCAGCTGAGGACTATAATTGGGTCCAATGGGTCCCCCCCCCCCCCCCCCCCCCCCCAAGGGGTCCCTGCCCCCCAAAAGAACCTCTGAGATACATGATGCAATATCTAAATCAGTACTTTTGATTTAGTGGGAACTCCTTGTATATGAGGTGATTCCTATTATATTTTCAAGTCATATCTGCTGCAAATATTACTAAGAATGGTTCTGCATTAGTGAATTAATGTTATGATTTTCAGTATTTGTTCATTTGTAACTTAGTCTGTAATTAAGATATAGCCTACTATATCTTAATTATACTGAATAAAATGATAAAAGTATAAATCATAGTATAATTATAATGTTGCATAATTAGGCAATTATAAGCTTGTGACTGTCAGCAGCCCGTGAACATTGATATTCAGCTCCAGTTTCCATGCTCCTCCAGCAGAGGATCTCTCAGTGTCTTGGCACCTGAGTTCACTACGACTCACTGCTTTAAATACAGGTGACAGCCTGCAGCTCCCCTTTGATCACATTAAACCTGAACATGTTGCCATTCTCCAGCTTCTAATTCAGCCACCAATCAGAGCTGATGAGTCGCCTGCAGTTACACTTTCTGCTAGTACCATGTTCTTGCTTGCAATAGAATTTCTTTTTCTTTCCCCCCTTTACCTCATTTATAGCTGTGGCAGATGAAGCTGAAGTCGTTGAAAGATAACGCACAAAAGGTAAACGAGCTACTTATACCTCAAGGTGAACCTCATAAAGATACATAATCCTTTAAATCCGTTACATTAGTACTAACTATGAATCCTAAGGGTACTTCAATCAGCCTTGCTGTACTGCTGTCTTCATAATCACCCTCTTCATAATCACCCTCTTGATCTGGTAGTGGTACGGCCTCCTCAGAGTGAACACGCCCTAAGTCCAAATTAATTGGGTGCTTGGGCAACCAAGCCTTCACTGAACGCTGCTGATTGGAGCGTCACACAGTCGCACGGCCTGGATGCTGCGAGCTGCGTCAAGTTAATCACAGAAACACCGGAAGTGTGCTGATTTTCCTACAAAATAAAATATAGTAGCTATACCATCATAGTTATAGCGTTTCGATATCGGTGCTGATATAAATTACACTGATCGTAATTTTCATTGAGTTATTTTATGCAAAGACAATATTAGTGCAGTTATTGGTTAGTTATAACTCAAGAGTTTTTTGTGAATCAGTGACAAAAATAAATAAATAAAATAAACAAATATTGTTATTGAAAAATAATAAAAAAAGAATTACCTCAAATTATTGTCTTCCATCATATGTATCTAAAAATTACTACATACAATGTTTTTTTTATTTATTTGATAACATTTGATATAAAGCTATAAAACATGAGCTGCTCTAAAATATATTCTAACACATTTTTAACATCAATAAGTTGTAGAAAACTCCCTTTCTTTCTTTCTTTCTTTCTTTCTTTCTTTCTTTCTTGAGCTTGATGTTAGGTAGCAGCTGATCAATTATATACAAATCATGATGAAAATCTACTCTATATTCGCATTACTTTACTAGAAGTTGCATTGGGCTCAACAACTGTTTTATTTTGAAAGTCACAATAAGAAGTCTTGCTTGCATGTCATTGCTGACTTCACGGTGATGATGCTGCCCCTGATGGTCCCGGACCGGCCAGGAAGGTATCCATCTGGTGTGTGTGTGTGTATATCTCCTTGGGAAGTGCCATCCACGGATTGTGTTGAATTGTGTTGAGAAAGTATCCAGTGATCCGAGTGGAGCAGCAGCAGGCCCATAGAGGAGGTATGTGGTCCACGTCGTCAGAATTATTAGGTCTGCTATGCTGCAGTGACTGTGTCTGGGGTGCAAATCCTCTCCTGGAGCACGGAGACTTTGTTTCCATGCCCCTTGGCTACACGTCTGGTCCCTACCTGGTGTTTATACCATCCTCCCCGTGATCTATACACACCCTACAAGTGCAGCTGCATCCGTTCACCGTGCATGAGGGCAGTGTGATGATAATGTGAGGCCACTTAGATAGCAGACTGGTGCTCATTGTGGAAGAGGAGAGGAGGGCGGACTGAGAGTTAAGAGGACGCTTTTCTAGGTCGGTAATGAACGCTGTGAAGCCGATCATGCCGGATGGAGACCGGTTTCTTTGTGTCAAGTCGCACAAGTGGAAGTGTCATCATTTCACTGTGTTCACAGCTAATCAGCAAAATTGCCATATTTATTGGAATAATCATTGTGGCTGGCGCCAATTTAAAAGCACGTTTGGTTTTTACGAGGGATTTATTACATTTATTTTATGGACGAACAAGAAAAATATCAAATAAAGAGCATTTGAGCAATGTAGCCACGAAAGAAGCCTTGCGTTATAAGTTTGTAATTACCTTTATTTTATATTAAAGGTTTAGTGTATCCTTATTTATCGTGCAGTGATTTCATGCAACTCAAGCTCCTATGTTTAATAATAACTAACCGCCGACAACTTCCGTACTGGTAACTGAGCTATAGGCCTCCTGATATAGTAATGACTTTATTATGCCTGTAGCTGTCCCCTCAGGCTTTAGGAGGGTAAAAAAAAAAGCACCTGTGAGTATCAATAGATGTACATGTAATAATGGGATATCCATCACATTATCAGCTATCAGATGTGGATGTGTAAGGAGTCCATGCCTTGCAGTAAAGTTGCCGCACCCTCATACGCACGCATCCTGCATGCACACATGTACGCAAGCACGCAAGGATGGAAACACACTCACACACTACATCACACCATTAATACAGTGGTGTGGAGGGAAGGGAGGGTGTAGGTCTTAGAGACTGCTTCTTTGTCACAGATGAGCCGTTAATTACTGACAGTAATTATATCTGTGCTACCCAACAGCTGATTTAAAGAAAATATTGTGTGTGTTTATTTATGACTTTTATGAGTTAAAACGTGTTTAGGACAGAGCAGATAAGAGTAGAGGGGCCTTTAGGACCAAGAGGCCTCGGACAGCCTTACTCAATAAAATTGTCTTTGGAGTAATAATTTGTTACTTACTATAAATTAATTTAATTTTACATGAGAAATGCCTAAAACCTTTGGAAGTTTTCATACTGCCTGGAATAAAACTGTGGATTGGTCCAAAAATAACCTGATTTAAACATGTAAAACTGGAGTTAGCTGTTAAAATATGAGGGCTTGCTACACCATCCAATTCACATGTGTGTGTATTTTTATCACAGCATTCACACCTGTGAGCAGTTAAAATCTAGAGGTGACTATTTCAGATGATAACATGATTTTAGATAATGTAAGTGGAAAATGTGTACGTACCAACCATCAGTTTAGGAAATGGAGTAGAGGCAATCAAAACCATTCTCAGTTTAAGCTAAACATATTTTTACATGTTTTCTTAGGGTTAGGTTTAGGGTTAGGGTTAGATTCTTGTAATATAACAATACAGTGAGTGTAAGCAGTGTTATGCTCCTTCGGTCCTTTCAAAAATAATAGTCCCATTGACCCTTGCTTGCCCTATTGTGACCCTTAACTGGACGCAGCTTCTTTCTATTATGACGCCTCTGCACACTGAGCTGTCAGGTCTCAGGCAGTGACTGACACAGCCTACTCAGCCTTGTAGCTGATGTCAGTCACAGTGTGACAGACTGGTCCCAGAGCAGCATTACTGATCCTTCTCTCTCCTCTGTCATCTTATTCTACTGTAAAAATGAGGTACTGTAAACAGATTTTTTTCATAGAAATACTGCAGATTCCTTTGTCAGGTGGTTATAACTTTTCTTCTGTTTTGATGTACACTGTGGTTGCTTTGAATCAGATTGCCACCCTTTAGTATCTACAAAAAGCAAAAAGTATTCAGCTGTATGTTTCCCTCTTCCTCGCAGATCAATAGCCATGTCTTCCAGCTCAGCGATGGTGCGGATCCTTATAAAGGGTGGCAAAGTGGTGAATGATGACTGTACCCAGGAGGCTGATGTTTACATCGAGAACGGCATCGTCCAGCAGGTGGGGAAAGAGCTGATGATCCCAGGTGGGGCTAAAGTGATTGATGCCTCAGGGAAACTGGTGCTTCCTGGGGGCATCGACACTAGTGTCCACCTGGAGGAGAGCTTCATGAATGCCACCACAGTAGATGACTTCTACAGCGGTACCAAGGTAACAGTCTTTTCATATTGTCCCAAATTTAGAGAAGCAAAAGAGCAAACTTCATGTTTTATCACCTTTGTCACAACAGGAAAGATTAAGATTCAGAGACCATTGAATTATTGAAAAAAAGGTTTTTTACTGATGTTAATTTTAGTCACACTGTCAGTAATGCATCATTATTCTGTTCTTAATATTTGGAGATCAAATATTTAGGTTATTTTAGGCAGGAATACTTTTGCTGTCAAAGTTAGAACTAAGAAGTCAGACCTCAGACACAAATTTATAGGTCACTCCTCCTTCCCTTAAGAGAGCCAGAAGTAATATATCTATTACTTTGCAAATAAGCAGAGCACAGAAATTACGTCAAAAACTGGCACATAAAATAGTAACGAAGCATTTAATTTTAAGATCTAGCTGCAAGCAGAAAAAGCAGACAAACCAGCGGTACTAACATTAACAATAGCTGTTACTAAGGATATAAGAAGCATTTATAAAAATAAATGTCACTGGGTTGCATCCAGAGTTTATTTCTCCAAAATTAGACAAAGGTGTTTTGGCAATTTTGCTCTTGGCAAGGGTGAATGTTGGAGGCTGATATAACCGGGATACCCCACTCTGCTTCAGGGCACTGTGATGACTCATCACCCTGTAGTACTTTCAGCTTTCTAAGAGGTGACGGATGCTGGGAGCGAACAGGCCGGTAGATGCTGGTGACAGACACAATTCTTTGCTGCTTTCCATCTCCGCCAGTCATTCCTCTTCTCTGTCTCTCTCCTGGCCCCTCCCTGCCTGCTCCAGTATAAGTCCAGAGAAAAATGCAGATCAGTATCTGTTTCCATGGATACCGGGGTGCTGCTGCAAAGATTGCCGCAAAGCCTTTTCACTCACGCTATTGTGCTTGGAGACAATGGTTCCCAGACCCACGCCCCCCTAACACCCGTACTCCGTGCACGCCGCTCGAGTCTCTAGGGTCAGCTGACAGATGCTCAGTGAAGCATGAAGCACAAAACACTTGTTTGGGTTATTAAGATTTTCCTTAACTTGTGTCTGAAACATCTAAATCTGCTCGTAGGAGGTTAAAAAGTAAGAAGTGCTGATGCTGTAAAGAAATGATATAGTTTGTAGGTTTTAAAAAAACATGATTACACTGTAAGGAGCACTCAATCCTGTGCTTTAACTGCTGAAGGATTTATATTTCCATCAGCAAGAATGTAAAGATAACCATTAGCATTAATGGTAATTGAAGCTATCACTTTTATGCTTGGACTCGGGGCTGTGCTGATTAGTAGATTAAAGTTGTTTTAGTAGTTCATAAATTCTAGCACAAAATAGCACAAAATGGATTGCTTCATAAATCAATCCATTTTGTGCTATTTAATCATTTTTAAAGAAGCAAATGATTAAGTTTAAGGATTTAATTTAAGTTCGTGTCATATAGTCTCAAATTATTTAAGTCTTAAATTGCAGCTGACGATTCTAAACAAACTGAATAGCAGCTTTTAAACTGAAACATCTCAGTGAAAAAAAATCAACTATTATAGCAAATGAAAAAATGTCAGAGCAGGAAATACACCACATGTTTTTTGCAACTTATTTGACAGAATTAAATTAGACATTATAAGTGACTTCAGAGCTACTTTTGTTGTTTTTCCAGGCTGCTTTGGCTGGTGGCACCACCATGGTGATCGGACATGTTCTCCCTGAGAGGAACGAATCTTTGCTGGAAGCCTACGAAAAGTGCCGCAACTCAGCCGACTCCAAGGCCTGCTGTGATTACGCTCTGCACATTGGAGTTACTTGGTGGGGACCCAAGGTACTGGAACACTGTCGCTCTATGTCATTGTAATACGTTTCGCCTCCACGAACACTTCTTCTAAAGTAAAAACTCAACTTTGTGACTTAAATTATTATAAATGACCAGTGTGTATAAAGTATTGCAATGGGTTTCTAAGCCCCCCCCAAATGCAATATTAGGAACAGTTAGCAGCACTTTTCACATTTCCTTTCTCACAAAGTACCAGAATCTATTCGAAATACCTGGAATATGTTTTAAAATCCTTGTTAAATTTGACTAACTTTGTAATAATGAACTTGATGATCTTTAGCTGCTAATATGTCAAAGTACAAATAAATGCAAGAGACTTGTTATTTTTAAAGAGGACCTGTTATGCTAATTTCCAGCTTCTTATTTTAAATCTAGTGTTCTGCTATGATAGCTTTGAATTTACAGCTCAGATTAATCCTTATTCATATTTTGCTTGCTCATGAACATCTGAGTTCATCTTTTGTCAGAAACGAGCTGTTTTCGCTCCCTTACCCCACCCTTTAAGACGACTTCTTTTGATCTGGTTGCCCCTTTACAACCAGTGGGTGGGGCTGTTGTGCTCATAGCTAGCTGTGTGCCTGAGATGATAATGCTGACCTCATTCTTTGAATCTTTAGCCATGTTTAATATGAGCCTCCACCACTACAGGACAGTCAAGGTAAAAAGAAAGAGCATCATTTGCCAATTCTAAGGTTTTACACATCAACACAAAAAAACAAAACAAACCCCATAAAAACAAAATCAGGTCCTTAGCAGGCATTAAAATGAGGTAACTGTAATCTACAATATATTACACATTACACTGTGTCATTATTTATTATATCCGTTGTATTATATTTGACAATAATAAGGAAAAGCATAACAGATCCTCTTTAAAATAACTATTTTTGCATTCTCCTTAAATCAGGCTGGATTTCATAACTGACTTAAATTAACAAGTAAGAAATGACCCATATTTGCTTTATGACTTCATAGTTGTTAAAAACAATACTGGAACAAACTATTTATTTCAAAAATACCAAACTTTTTTTGTAAAAATAAGAAATCCACTTTGATCCCACCTACTTACAAGAATAAATAAGGTAACTCAAATAACGGCATTAAACACTCAAATTAACTACTTCAGTTTAACCTTTTTTTTCTGGATAAGGATATTTTGGAGATTGAGGCCACATTTGAGCTTGTGTCATTGTTCCCCTTGTACAGGTTCGAGCTGAGATGGAGAAGCTGGTAAGAGACAAAGGAGTGAACTCCTTTCAGATGTTCATGGCGTATAAGGACATGTTCATGCTGCGGGACAGTGAACTCTTCCAGGTCCTGCAGCACTGTAAGGACATTGGAGCCATAGCGAGGGTCCACGCTGAGAATGGGGAACTTGTGTCAGAGGTAAGGGATTTACTGGGAATTACAGTGTGTGTACGCAAATGAAAATATTGTTAAAGTTATTTAATTACATTTTCTATATATTTAAAAAAAAAACATTATTACTTTTTTTGTCAGGGTGCCAAGGAGGCATTGGATCTTGGCATTAGTGGCCCAGAAGGTATTGAAATCAGCAGGCCTGAAGAGGTATAAACATTTATAATTATAACTCTTAATGATATCCAAACTCTGGTCAAGGATATGAGATATTTTTTCTATGATTGAATAAATTCCTTGCTTTGATTTACTGTGATTTCCTTGCAGTTGGAAGCAGAAGCAACCCACAGGGCGATTACCATCGCCAACAGGGTGAGTAGGATGTCAGAAAAAATGCAGTATAGAAATCAAAATAAGGTCATTATAAACTCTAGGGATGTTAAACATAAAACATTTTAATCACCAATCTTAGCACTGCTAACACTGCAATTTAACTCCAATGATTAATCTGCACAGAGCTGTTTTTGTTGGACAAAATTGTCTTTGTGCACAACCACAGTTGATTTTAAACCAACAATCAGGATGTGATTAAATTAAAGGGCAGACTTTAGGCTTTAATTTAAGGGCTCTAACAAAACTATTACATTAGTTGTTTAGCAACCATTTTCATACACAGTGCCCCATTTTCAGAGGCTGAAATCTAACTGGATGGCTGACTGACAAACAGTTTAAGTAGGGATTTTACCCTATAATCTAAAACACCTTAAGACTACAGTTATTATCATTTGGTAAATAAAACTGAAATGAATTTAATTGAATTGAATTTGAATTGAATCAGCGAGACAGCAAAACTCTGGAAGTGGTCAAATCAACAATCTGACACTTTCTTGGAAATAATGAATGCGCGGGCCAGCTCAGGAACACCTAAAAGCCTGAAACACCACAAAAGACAGCTAAAGTGGATGATTGCACTGTTCTTTTCTTGGTTAAAAAAACAACAACCCTTCAAAACATCTAGCCAAGTCAACAACACTCTGGAGGAGGTAGGCGTATCGTTGCCAAAGTCTGCAATCAAGAGACGCCTTTATGAATATAAATACACCGAAGCTTTAAAACAGGGTGCAAACCACTGCTTACACCCAGGAACAGGAAGTTCAGATTAGACTTTGCCATAAAACATCTCAAAGAGCCTGTATAGCTCTAAAAAACACAGATTTAGCAGATAAAACTCTAAATTAACTTGTACTAGAACGATGTAAGCGAAAAGTATGTAGAAATTATTTTCATCCATGTAGTTTGTCCAATTACTGTACTTTTGAGACTTTGAAAATAAGGATCTATGAATAAAAATAACTGTACTTCTTCAACAGTTAATGCTGCTTTTGTATTAAAAAGTCTGTACAAGCACTTGTGGACCTAACTATATAACCTTTTTGTTTTCTGTTAGGCCCACTGCCCAGTTTATCTTGTGAATGTCTCCAGTATGTCTGCTGGAGATGTAGTGGCTACAGCCAAGATGCAAGGTGAGGCTCTTTATCTTTTATATTTAGTGTTACTATCTTTGAAGCAAGTGATGTGCATTAAGGGAATGTATTTCTTTGATGAGATTTGATCTACTGTTACTTAAATGTCTGCTTTGATGATCCTAAAGTCAACTGAAAATCAGTGTTTGCTTGTCTTTTAAGCTCCTTGCACTATTATTCTAGCTAATATATGTCCTTATTGAAATGTCTGACCACAGGTAAGGTGGTCCACGGAGAAACAACAACTGCCCACACTGTCCTGAACGGTATGCAGTACTATCATCAGGACTGGTCTCATGCAGCTGCCCATGTGACTGTGCCTCCTCTCCGCCTGGACCCCAATACTCCAAATTTTCTAATGAGCCTGCTTGGAAAGTGAGAAAAAAAATACTATAACATCTGTCGTTAAGTTTAATTTAATATGAATGTTTCTTGTTTCTTCCACTGATTAAATAATTAATAATAAATATGACTTCCTTTGTCCTGCTTCAGCGACACTCTAAATGTTGTGGGGTCTGACCATCGTCCATTCACCGTCAAACAGAAGGCCATGGGCAAGGATGATTTCACAAAGATCCCTCATGGGCTTCCTGGCATTCAGGACCGTATGAGCGTCATCTGGGAGAAAGGGGTGGTATGTGTGGCTCTTTTGTTCCTGTGTGGCTGTCAGAGAACTTTCACAAATAGGACATCTGTTTTGGTGGTTATGAATGTGAGCTTTTAACAAACAGACAGAACGGGCAGAAGAGACACAAAAACATCTTGGTCTCCTTTTACTGGGTCAAATGATTTAGTAGCAGTTTGTGTTTTGTGTTTATCCCTAGTATTAGAAATGGATTCAAATGTGTGTGCGTGTTCTCATTTTCAGATTGGAGGTAAAATGGATGAGAATCGCTTTGTAGCAGTCACAAGCTCAAATGCAGCCAAGATCTACAACCTCTACCCGAGAAAAGGCAGGATCATCCCAGGAGCAGATGCTGATGTGGTGGTCTGGGACCCAGAGGGATCCAAGTATGAAACTCAATCCATCCATTTATCGACCAGCTTGTCTCAGTGCAGCTTTTATATCAAAGCTGTAAAGCTGATCCAGCGTTTGCTTTGCTAAACTGGGTCACTTCTGTCTTTCAATCTCTGCCTACAGGGTCATTTCTGTTGAAAACCAGGTGCAGGGAGGTGATATTAACCCGTATGAAGGTCTGCGCTGCCACGGTGTACCGATTGTCACCATCAGCCGTGGACGTCTGGTCTACGAAAATGGCATGTTCACGTGCGCCGAGGGCTCCGGAAAGTTTTGCCCACTGAGGACTTTCCCGGATTATCTCTACAAGAAGATGGTTCAGAGAGAAAAGGTATCAGCCTGACCTGAAATACACTTACAAAGCATTGGTTTATAAACTTAAATTTTATAATAGGATGATACGGCACAGTTGTTTCATGTATTTTTCTCTATCACCGGTGCCGCACTCCCTACTGTAATGATTGAACTTCCCATTTGTTATATAAAAAAAAAAATAGGATAATTGACAAAGCAGTACTAAAAAGGCAAATATCATAGAAAAGGTTGAAGGTTGGTTAAAAATAAACCAGAGCTGCACTAATTTAAGTTAATTATATCATAATTTAGAAACATGTATTTTTCACACTATATTTCTCCTTAGTTATATGTATAATTGTAGTTTATTGTGATTTTATGTCTCATCCTCCATAGTGGAACTACAAAAGATGGAAAGCTAGAAAATCAAAAACGAATTTGTATATTTAACCAGAGTTGGCCAAATAGCTCTTAATCAATTGGGATGTTCTGTGAGAGGGAAAATGTTAGAGATTGTTGGAGCTTCCACTACAAAGCTCAGTGTTTCCCACTGATTAATCTTGATTCTGGAGGTGTAGTTAGCATCTAAGAAATTTTGCAGTGGGGTTGAGAAATATACTCAGTTGCTAAAACATGCATTGCTTTCAGTGCCCCCTGGTGGAACATAAAGCCCCTGCTAGGGGACAGCAAGGAGAGTTTGCTGATCCTATCATCTTCATATTTTTTCCTTAAAAAAGAAAAAAAAAAAAAATCTCAATAATTGATAAGAATTCTTGGATCAGGGTGTGTGAACTTTGTTAGATTCAGACAAGATTAGAGGATTTGAAGACTGTAATGAGATTAATTTAGAATGTCAATAAATATGTGCTACTTCAACTTATGTTCTCTACATTTTTACAGGAAGCCTGCAGCGTAGTTTGTTGAAAGTATTGTTTTTAAGGAATACTTATTGCTATATGTTTCTGCCAGTGCCAGGCGGTGAAAGCTGTGGAGCGGGAACCCTACACAGGTGAAGTTGTTGCCGTGGCAAATTCTGGAAAAAGAGACACCGGCTCTTCAGATCTAGACACTCCAACACGCCCCTGCACCCGGCATGGGGGCATGAGGGACCTCCATGAGTCCAGCTTCAGCCTGTCTGGTGAGGACCAGCTGATTCATACACATGGCATTGTGAATTTTATAATTATGTTATAGATACACAAAAGGAGGAATTTCCATGTTAATGGAAGCTACGGGACACTGGTAGCTTGTGATTTGGTGGCGCTGCTGCTGGTTTTATAAAATGTCTAATGACTGGCCTGATGAGGGCGCTATAGTCAAAGTAACTTTGAATAACAGCACTTTAAGTCAGCTGAAGACTATAGTTGTCCCATGTTTGGGATCAAACTTGTTTGTTTAGGCCTGCATAATCAGAGCAGTACTTACTGGCAAGCTGCTGAGGTAGAAATGACGAATGACAGGCAGCAAAAAGTCTCAGTAGAAAGAGAGTAAAGGTTTCTGACAGAATCTCACCTGCTTCCAGGGTGCATGCTGAAGAACACGTCTGAAAAGGTTAAAACTCCAATAATGATTCTAACTGTGCAACACGTGTTGCTTTATGCCTGGGAAGTCACTTCACCTGGGAAGATAATAATTGGAGTGTAGTTATAGTGAACATTTATGCTGAAGGAATCCTTGTATTTGTACCTTACATCAAATTACTTACCAATAGTTTTATCAAAACCATAAATGCTTTGATTAAATGGAAAGCAAACAAACACTTCCATCCTTTTAGTTATGCTCCATTTCCTAAATCTCCCGGAACTTAACATAAGCTCTTTAGAGAAGCCTTTACTGTACTACTGCAAAGTATGACTGAGCTTCAAGTAAGTTCTTCAAGGCAATAGCAGTTGTTTGTTTTTCGTTGCCTAATCCAACGTGATCTTGTCCCCGGTTGCTCCAGGTGCTCAAATCGATGACAACATTCCAAAGAGATCCTCAGCGAGGATCCTTGCTCCTCCTGGTGGAAGATCCAGCGGGATCTGGTAACCAGTCAGAATGCTGCTACGTAAAGCAGAAGAATGATATTTGAGGAAAATGTATGGCCAAGCAAGAAGACTTGTTTTACTTTAGAACATGTGTGGAGTAACGGAGTCATGTTTTCATTTTGAACTCAGTGCTGTTATTTAGAATTGTAAAATTGTATGACGTGGCTGTAATTATACTGCAATACGGCCAGGGAAAAATGTTTGCTAAGTGGTTATTGCTACCAAATTCCAGTGAAATGTTAACCAAATATAAGCAGCAGATATAAATTGAGTTGCAGTTGAGTTACTTTGGTTATTGGATTCTGGTAGGGGAAAATGTTGAGTCTTATTAACAGTTTTAGAAATATGAAGGTGAGTCAAGGTTTTTATGATGCGATTGTGTTACCTCACTGTAAAATACGATTTTGCACTTGTATCATGTACTATTTAGATGCCTTTTTACATGATTTCATGTCACAAGTGTCACAAAATGTCTTTTTACTCAGAGCCACGATGAATGAAATGTGACAAATTCCTACAAGGATGTCGACGTGACATTAAAAAATGTCAGTTGTGAAAGGAAGAGTTGCTACTGATCAAATGATGAGGAATATCATAATTCAAGCTTACTGTTTTTTGTTATCATTTTTTTATATTGCATTATTTGTTATGTTCTTTTGATGCTACTATGTTGGAATGATTACACAAATAAGAACATGAAGTCTTTGCTCACTGGTTCATCAGGTTCAACAGCCTTATAGCAGAATAGACTTCTGTTCCACCTCCACCAAATGTGAATGAAGCTATGCTGTGAGTACTGTGCATGTTAGCATAGTTAGAAGAACTTTAACAAGCACTGATACTAAACATGTTAGCATCTTTTCTGATCATATTTATTTCCACAGAGAGCAAACAGTCTCACCCAAATGGCCTTTTTCTCACCTGAGAACACATCATCCTGTACCACTGGTGCACTTTTAACAACTTAACAACTTTGGTTCACTGTGGTCAGGGTGTTATCGGTCATCTGACTGACACGTCTAATGTAGCACACCACTGTGAAGCACATACAGTGCTCAACAAACCTATTAGACCACCACACAGTGTGCCCCAAATTAACTCCTGAACTTTCAAATGTACTTTTACAAAAAAAGAGATGAAATAGTTAAACACATGATCATTTTTTGATTCAGATGCCAAATTACAGCTATTTACTTACATTCCTCAGTAGAAACATTTATTTTAGTGGTTGAATATTGTGCTTGAATAATTTCTGACCCAAATTTGTGCCTGCTCAAAATTTGGGTATAAAAAAGTATATTTTACTTGCCTAACAAACAATATAATTTTAGTTTTTAGTAAGTTTTTGACAGATTTATAAAATATTTGTGTTTTCTTCTTTTTATGACAGGTGGTCTGATAAAATTTGTTAAGCTCTGTATAGAAGCGGTGAAGGGATCCACTTTAGTGTTCATAAAGTTGAAATCTTCAGAGGATCAAATGCCTTCTTATGACACTGAAAGTTTGTATGTTTGTTTAGCAACTACAGAAAAGCACTGATACTTTTTCAAGTTCTCTAATAATGTATTTTTACTGTTCATTTTGTAGTTACTACTTGTGAATATTTGTCTCAGCAACCGATTCTCTCTCTTTTTTTGTATTTTGATCATGCATTCAGGATTTAGCTCATTTTAGAATCAGTTATGTTCACAAGATCTTCATGCATGTTCTAGTAAAACTCCTCCATCACTGTTTCTTTTTGGACAGAGTTCACATTTTGCTCCAGTGCATTATGCTGTGTCTTTTCCCCACCTAACGTACACTGGTGCTGAACAATGTGTCGTCACATTGAATCCTTTTATCTCCTTTTTTCGCCCCTTGGAGCTCTCTATCACATGATGTGAGTGCAAATAAACAACAATGAAATCAAATCCTGTGTCTGATTCCTGGCTATACTCGATATACTGCACATTCTTTCACAGGAAAATTACAATTTTATCCAGTTTTATGCTTTTACATTACATTTTTCATACTTCTCTATATTTCGCAGACATTTGCCATTGCTAGTAACTCTTTTGGCTTGTTAGGCTCCTTCGTCACATTTCACCAATAACAATTTTCACTTAATAGGACAAATGTAAATAACTGAAAACAGATGGCATATATAATTAGACAAAAAATATAAGAGTGCTTTTTCTTCTTTTTCAAAAAGGGTCTGACCACTTGATTGGAAACTGTCAAACTAAATTAAATTTATACTGTAGATATAATAGATACAGATCACAACTAAAATACTGGACCCAGCAGTATTAACAGCAGTTTGCACATTAAATCAACCCATAGAAATTCTAAAACAGTTCTTTTGTAAAAAATGATCACTCCACTTTGTCCTTCGTTCACATATCTTATCCAGCAGCAGATAAAACAGCAACATGTGAAGCCTGACCCCACAAAAACCTTAGTCACTCGCAGTCCTAAGATCCAACCAGACACATCATGTGTCTCTTAGCTGGAACAGGCCAAAGTCCTATTTATAATGAACCTTTAACAGCATGGAGTCGGGCGCACGCGCAGTAGAGGCTGAATTGTTGCAGCCCCAGACAGGGCGGCCCGTTACCAAGCACTGCACCGCGCAGGGTCTGACAACGACGACAGCAACGGGCATTGACATAAGGAATACTGCCAGCGTGATAACACCACAGACGCTCCTGAATACAGTGAGTATCGCCGCATTTACGCCCTGCCGACCCACCCCGTCTCTTAAATCTCTCCTTTTTCTGCGCGTAAAGGGGTTTAACGGGGAGCTGTGCTTTATTCCCATGCAGCGAGGATATTTCCCGTGCGCTGACAGTCCTGAGGTATTCGGGGAGGCCTGTAGAGGGGGCCGCTATGAGAGCAACACCCAGCGTTGCGGCTTTTTTTTTAACCAAAAGCACCCAGCAAACGAGCACATTTATTGTTCTCAGCTCGGGTTGAAATGTCAGACCCCCGCCCATTTGCTCTTGCTTGACTTCAGCGATTTGCGCTCAGGATTTTATTTATTTATTTTTTGCTGCAGTCATTATGGGAGCTTTTTCCAAGGCCCGATAGATTTTTGGAGAATAGATAGACTTCCCTTCGTGCCCTTATTTAATAAATGTACGCCCACTGCGTGGTCCTTTGCTGCTCATGTAGCTGAAACATTGTGATTTTTTCCTCATCCTGGCTAGTAGTTGCTCGTGGGGTTAGACGCTACAGCCATGCAATTTCAGTATAGCCAATGGCCCGTGGGAGAATGCGTTGCTGAAGGTGCATTCACAATAGAAGTGTTATCATCAGAAATCACAGCACGATTCAGCATCAAACTAAAAACTGACAGACGTGGTTTCATTAGTCTTTGGCTGTCAGGTGCAGACAGAGCGGCGTGTGACCTTAAAAAGCATCATTTTAAAGTCGCCACGTTGCCCGTGTTAATATGCATATTGGTGCAGGAAAGGTCTGAGGTGTTACAAGATCATTTGGACATGACACCGCATTAACAGGCAAGCAAAGTGAGCACAGAGAAGGCTGGAGATGCCAGATGTGTAAAGCTGCTGACAAATACTCCGGATTTTTTTCTCTCTGTATAATCAGGGAGGATTATGCTTGAAACACATTTTTAGATTAGAACTGAGAATAAAGATGCTTCTTAGGGACTCAGTTTATGTCTGAAAGTCAAATTTCCTCCCTAAAAGCTTGATATCCCCATTCTCAGTGGGCTTTACAGCTGCAACAGACTGTGGCCCAGCCCCAGGATTTACAGTCAGACAGGGGGTGAAAAAATAATTCCTAAAAATTGAAGAAACTGCAGTGCAGTTTTGGAATCTGCCTGTATAGATTATAGGGTTTAATATTAACATGGCCCAACGAAGAAATCCAGGTCAGTACAGTAAAAAAAAAATGGATTCAGTGAAAGTAGTGCAGTGATGTAGATTCACAAGTTAATGAAGTCAGAAGTCAGTTTAACATTTCCTAATTCCAGCTTCTTGAATGTGTTGCTATCTCTTTATGTTTAACCGAGATAAACATTGTTTATATAGCGCCAAATCACAGCAACCCTCGGGTGCTTTGATACTGTAAGTTAAAGACCTTATAATATTAGAGAGAAAACTCCAACAATCAGTTGACACTCTATGAGCAAGTGCTGGTGACAGTGGGAAGGAAAAACTCCCTTTTAACAGGAAGAAGCCTCTGGCAGGACTAGGATTAGGGAGGAGCAGTTGTAGCTGGTTGGGGGTGAGGGGAAAGATAAAAGAGCAGAGGGAAAAGGAACACATGGAAGAAAGCCACAGTTTAAAAACTAATTAATAATGATTGTTAATTGTTAGTGATAAAAAGCCATAGTGGTGTAGTAGATAATGGCATAATAATCATGTATAGTAGGTTTATATGTTTTGCAGTGTTTGCATGAGAAATAGGCACATTGTTTTTAGCAAGTAATTAATTGCAATAATAATCATTATTTAAGGCCTAAATAAGTCCTGTTTCAGTCTTTCAAATCCAATATAAGAAGCTTGGTAAATGTTATGTACAGTAGTTGGTAGCTTGGTTAAGGAGCATGCAGAATGGTTACTTTGCCTAGATTATACTATAAAAACAATCCCTACATTTTTATACTCATACCTTGCACTGACCAATCAGAGAGATTAATCATTGACCAATATTCTTCCTTCAACTTCCATTTAAGGTTTTCAAGTCTTGCTAACAGGAAAATGTAGCTGAGTGGTTGTTTCTCTCTTTTCGACTCAGGGATGGCAGTGAATGTGTACGCAACATCTGTGTCCATTGACAACCTCAGCCGACATGACATGCTGGCGTGGGTCAACGACTCTTTGCATCTCACTTACACCAAGATTGAACAGCTCTGTTCAGGTGAGGCCTGAGGTTATTTTTTCCCCCTGAAATAAGCTGCTGAGGTAATTTTGGGGCAACTCTTGACCGAAATAACGAGATCGATTTGTTGTGTCTTTATGTTTTCAAGGAGCGGCGTATTGCCAGTTCATGGACATGTTGTTTCCGGGGTGCATTCTTCTGAAGAAGGTCAAATTTCAAGCCAAGCTGGAGCATGAATTTATACACAACTTCAAAGTTCTTCAGGCAGCTTTTAAACGGATGAGTGTCGACAAAGTCAGAATCACTTTATTATGGTTTTATTATTTATTTCATTTATGATACCTGAGATAATTAATTGTTTTACCTTTCATACTGATATACGTGTGTGTATCAAGTGGAGCTTTTCAACTATTTCCTGTTTTCATTGTCCAGATAATTCCTGTAGAAAAGCTTGTAAAAGGGAAATTCCAGGACAACTTTGAATTTGTGCAGTGGTTCAAGAAGTTCTTCGACGCCAACTATGACGGCAAGGAGTATGACCCTTTACTAGCCAGACAGGGGCAGGACGTGGCCCCTCCCCCCAATCCAGGTGATCACTTTATCCACAAACCAAAGAGAAACCAAGGTAAAGCCAAACATTTTGCCTTTGCTGCACGGTCTTGCTGAGCTTTGGATGGCTCAAAAGCGCTCCCTGCAAGCAAGTGGTGTGAGCAGCACGATTCACAGAATGACTTCTTTGATCCATCTCACTGCCCAGCATTCGCAAAACCATGACACTTTAGGTACAAGTGAGTCATTGGTAATATTCTAGTAATCGTCACAGTGCCTAGTGGGATGCAGCGTTAGTTTGGCAGAAAATCCACATTTGTTCTGATCGATCATGATCAATAATGCCCAAACACCTGCAGAAACAGCAAATATAGTTATCTCCCCAGTGTCCTGCATCGAGCGACTGATGCAACACTGTTGCAGCTTTGTCTCTATTAAAGCTGGTTTGATAACAACAAATTCTTCCCTTTCTACTAACGAGAGTGGTGTCAGCCTGAACAGCCTCGCCCTGTCTCTGTAAAAGCTTTTTGCTTGAAGATCATGGCAAACAATCTAATTTAAGCTGTAGTATGTCATAAGCCTGCTTTGTGACTTTGTCACTAGCAAGCAGTGTGTTATAAATGGGAAGAATGATTGCACTTATTTTTAAAACTGAAAATACCATAGACTGTATATAAAAGATGGATGTCACTCATTGCATTGTGGGCTGCTGTTTCGAAGCCTCAAGTCTGGCATTTACCTTATTTGAACATGAGCGTCCGGTTTTTGCACTAGTTAGTCATCTTGGTTAGCCAGGTGCTAATAATGAACAGTTTGAGCAACTTGGAAAACAGGCTTAAAAATGTGCGTAGTAGAAAAACTGAACAGCCAGCTCCTTAGCCTGTTGCACCCTGAAGAATAGCAATTATTTTACCATTATTAGGCCCATAATTTATAACATGAATATCATTTGTAATGTATCGAAGCAACCAATACATTGTGAGAATTAAGGGCATTTTTTCACTGACTTGTGCACAGTCCCAAAAACTATTTGCAACCAGGAAAGCCACCCCATCTTGGCCAGTAAAAACAAAAAACAATGATAAATAAAAACAAGTTTTGCACTACTTGATTAGCGTTACTTTTAAGACCTGGAAGCCGCTTCCATCTTTTATATACAGCCTGTGGATAATGTGTTCGCATGTTTTGTCTTTGAGTTTATCTGAAACACCTTTGCTTAAGCACTTATAGAGGTTTAGTAGGCAACAGGTCTTTTCGTTTTTAAGATCTTGAGTCAAATTAAAACAACCTTTGGTCATTTATATAAATGAATCGATAATTTGGCTATTTAACCTCAGCACTCTAAATATGTGTCATTTCTATCAGTTTAGTTGTAAAACAATTTGAAACCTTTTACATGTCAAAGGCATAAAATTCTTCTACAAGATGATTGCATCAGCGCTCTATAATGTGCTATATCCATCGCCACAACTGCTAACAAGCCAAAATAAGTGCAATAAATCTGTCTTAAATGAAATGCTGAACCACTCCCACCATCTCTAACCACTCCAGGACCACAGAGGACATCCCCAACAGTTCCCAAAAACATGCCAACACCGCAGCGGGTCCAACATAACACTCCAGCCTTGAGGAAGAATCCGACTTTGTCAAGAAATGGGGGCAGTGATGCTGAAATCATGGAGCTAAATCAACAGGTAGAGTTGAACGGGAAGGACAGAAGGCCGTGTGGCTCTTTTGTTCTGATTTCATCCTCCAGACTAGTTTTTGACTACCAGCTTAAGCACCTTTTTCTGTTTTTCTAAGTTGATGGAGTTGAAGTTGACTGTAGATGGCCTTGAGAAGGAAAGAGACTTCTACTTCAGCAAACTACGGGATATCGAGTTGATCTGCCAGGAGCACGAGAGTGAAAACAACCCCATTCTCAGCAGGATAATTAACATTCTCTACGCAACAGAGGTATCTAGCCATTATAACAGATATATAACAGATTGCCATACTCTCTCCACTGTTGACAGTGAAAAGCAAGGAGAGCAGAAGACCTGATAAAATATTATCAGGTTTTCTGCCCTTCTTGCTTTCAATTCAATTCAATTCAATTCAATTCAATTCAATTCAATTCAATTCAATTCAATTCAATTCAATTCAATACAATACAATTCAATTTATTCAACGCAAATCACAACATCAGCTGTCTCAAGGCACTTTTTTAAATACATACAGAGAAAAACCCAACAATCATATGATCCCCCATGACCAATTTAGAATCAGAATCAGAATCAGAAAGGGTTTTATTGCCAAATGTTGAACAGATTTACAACATTAGGAAATTAGGTACTTTGTGTGAGACATACGATAAGACAAACACTTAAATAAAAAGAAAAAGTGCTAAGCAGATTGATATATACATGAATGCAGGTGATGATCAGTGCAAAAATGTAACAGGTGTGGAGAACACAATACAGGGTCATGGGAATCCCCCAGCAGCCTACGCCTATTGCAGCATAACTAAGGGAGGATTCAGGGTCACCTGATCCAGCCCTAATTATAGAAAGGAAAGTTTTAAGCCTAATCTTAAAAGTTGCAATAGTGTGTGTCTCCCGAATCCAAACTAGAAGCTGCTTCCATAGAAGAGGGGCCTGAAAACTGAAGGCTCACCTTCCATTCTACTTTAAATACTCTAGGAACAACAAGTAAGCCTGCAGTGCAAGAGCAAAGTGCTCTAATATGGTGATATGATAATATATATATATTTTTTTTTTTCTGTATCTTAGGAAGGCTTTGCACCTCCAGATGATGAAGACCTCGATGAGCAAGCTCACCTGGACCAGGACGAATACTGAACCCATCGTGTCCCTACCCTCAAACATCTCCATCTTTCTTCCCCTCTTCTTTTTCCCCTCATTTTTTTTCTCCTGTTTGCACGCTTTCTGTAAATACTCACCATCATCCCAGCTTTCTGTCTGTGTTTTCCTTTCTTTCTCATGTGCATATCTGTTGGTAACCTCCCCCTCCATCCTCTGGCCATCTACACACTCTTCACAACATCTCCGTATCAATATTTGCTGCTCCTCCCTGCCTCCATTTACACAGTAACAATAACAGTAATGTATGACACATCCCCAGTTATTTCAGCATGAGTAATGCAGAAAATAGAGCCGAGAGCTGGCTGGCATGGAGGTTGTTATGGCGAACAGTTGAGTTTAAGTCTGTAAATATTACCGACATTTTGATTACCGAAGGAACAATGTCTTTGCTCTTTATGGAGTAACTTATTTGCCTTTGGTGCGTTGTTAATACTACTGTTAGAGCACAGGACAACACTGCTCCCATGTGCAATCAGGACACTCCTTGAGCTACTAAAACTGTAACAAAACTGACTTTTTATTAACACTTTATTATTTATTATTTATATTTCATTTAACTTTCTGTAGCAAAATTGGTGCAGACCTACTGTACGTGAACTGAAAGCTGAGGCCATGTGTGTTACTCATATCGGTTTGTGCTTCAGTCAAGCTTTTGGTTTCTGTGACGGTGGGTCCATGGCATGTAGAAATGCTGAAGGAAATTCTTTGGTGTAATGACTCAAGACTTATGATAAGTGCTCTGCAATTATTCATTATTGATCAGCAACATATCTGAGCATGAGAATGTTACACATTGACTGTGAATGAGTGATATTTTGTACGTGTATTTTGTGTGCAGATTTTCTTGGATGTCGCACGATCCTGGTTAATTGCCATTGTATCTTTTTAGGCTGACATACCGCAGTCTATTTAGGTGTAAAATGTAAAGGTGGAAAGGCACCTGGATTCTGGCAACTTGGTTATCGAGTGTAGCAGATCTAAAGGTTTAACTCTACAATATGAAAAAGCCTGACACTGAATTAAAAACAGAGACATTTTCACATGTTCTACTGCTAATCATGCTGTGTTTATACTTTAAATTTGCTGTAAAGGGTTGCCCAGGGTTTTAGAGGTGTCTCAGAGAAAGTCATTATTTAGAGATCTAAGACCAGTTGACTGGTCATCAAACAAGGAACTCTCCTTGTCCTTCCCTAGTTATTTTTACTTTGCAAACTGGCTGTTATCTACTCTGGAACTCGCATTCATCGACCATATAAACATCTACAGAACACTCATCTTTTGAGTTTTGAATAAATAAACAGTTGTGAAACAAGTTGTTTTTGGTGTATTTGGGGTGATGCATTGTGGTGAATGACTGGGATTGTATTAGGAAAGTTAAAATGTGTTAACGTAGCTAAATTAAACCTTGCAAACTACATGTTTTTTTAAGACTTTACCTGAAATTAGAAACTAATCAGCCAAGCCGTTAAAGATGACTGATGAAGTGAATAAAATTGGTCACCTTTCATGACCTGAAATACAGCCCAGGGAAATCACAGTATACGTGTCAGAGATAATTATACCACAAACTGAATTGGTTGTATAACTATAAAGCAAGGCTGTTGCTAGGATCTTGAAATCTCCGTGCTTCACAAAGGTTTAATTCACAGAATGATCCTGAAATTAAAAAAAAAATCAGTGCAATTTCATGTCTTGGGAGCTTGGAAAGAAAGTCACTGGACTTCTGTAAGTTTGTTGAAGATGAGTTTCCTCTCATCAAAGAAGCTTCTTCAGTTCTAAAACCAAATGGTGGAGAGCCCCAGGTATTTACACCCTAGTGGGAGTTGTCACTTAAAAGGTCATGACCCACTATTGATCATGTGCCTCATCCTTTTGCCAGTTAATAGAATTATCCAAAATGTCAATATTTTTTCTAATATGACATTTGCCATATTTCCAGTCTTCTTTTTTTTAAAATCTAATATTTTTTTCCTCAAGTGTATTAAGTCATAAGATCAAATGTGTGTTAATAACAGTTAATGTTCATAAGATTATTTTTGCAACATTAAAATGGTAAAAATTGACCACCTTCCCATTGATACTTTTACCCCTAAAATAAAAGTTCAGTCATTAATTCTAATGCTTATAATCTTAGAGTCATGAAGCTACAGTGCATGACAATACATTTACATTTAATAGAATTCAATGTATCATATAAAAACCAGTGAACATTAGTGAATGTTTCAGAAAGATATAGGGACTCAAAATGGGCACTACCAAGACCACTAATGAACTGAAGTACAAACAAATTCAGGTATGAAAATATTGATAAATCACAGATTGGCAGATGGAACATTCATATACGCATTATTTGTGTTTAAACAACTATTAGTAAATATGGTCCAGTGACACTATACATTCTTTTAATGGCAGGAAAGAAATCTGCCACATTGTGTTCTAGCTGGTACAAGGAGATATGATCATGAAAATATGCACTTTTCACAGCAGATGGCATTTCAGTGATTATTTTAACATGTATCATTCCTTTCATTTAGATGAGATAATTTCAGGATCCTGGAAGTCTGCAGAACTAACTTCTGAGGAATTCTGGTATAAAATGATAAAGTTAACCCTGTAAAGCCTGAACCACGAAACAATTGCCAGAAAATTCTAATTTGCTTATTTATTTTTGAAAATGGAGTGGTTATTGAATCTTCTGACAAAATAAGTAAATAAATATGTATTTTCCAACAAATGTTGTTACATTTGGTCATTGCTTGAAGATATATTGTGCAATTTGTTTAGTTTTTTTTTTTGGGGGGGGGGTGGGGGGGGGGGGATCACTCTGATGACGTAGCGATCTCAAAAACCCTAAAAAACCTGTGTATCAAATAGGATATTTTTGCCATTAGAGGGTAAAGGCTTGCTCAAATCATGTGATTTGTGAGTAGATGTCATAATACAGATGGAAACCAAAAAAAATACTGATATCAGAAATCTTGCCTTTGACTACAGCTTCTGTGTCTTTATATTGAGATATCAGTTTATACTGCTTAGGGTCCTTCTGCTTGGCATAATGGTTGTCACACTCATGGCTAACTAAGGTAAAACTGAGACATCACTAGTAAAATTTATCTCACTGTGCTTTATTATCACATGCACCTCAATAAGGAGACATCATTTTGAAGGAACTGAACATGATTTATTGAAATACAGCTATTTAGCAATTACGCCCCATAGTGCTATGTAGAACAGGAAGTAGAACAGGACCCCTGGAGTCTAGACGCTGGTGGTGGAGATGAAGCAGGTGGAGATAAGGGTGAGGAGCTCTATCTGGCCAGAATGAGGTAGGGATGGGGAAGAGGCAGGAAGTAACAATGAGAGTCTCAAAGGCTGAATGACAGAAAAGCAGTGCGATTTAAAGATCATCACACAGAGGCTGACTGGTTTGCAGAAGGGGGACAAGAAAATGACTGGAGCAGAGTGATGAATACAGAGTTAATTTAGACAGCAAGGGAAAAGTGAAAGTGTTGCAAGGAATAGAGAAGCCTGACACCCAGTAACGATGAAAGATGAGTGAATCTTGATCTTCCTGCATAGATTAATTCTAGGAATATTCAGGTCTTTTGCTTGTAGTCTTTTTTTGTGAATGAAACGTTTTCATTTTTTTTTAATTGGAAGAAAAATGTTCTGAAGTTCTACGTTTCAGCCCTCTGGTGGTAGTTGGAGGTGTAGCAGGTTTCTTTTGTATATTTTGTATTTTGTGTAATGTTCGGTATTTTGAACAGCTCTTACTATGCATATGATTGTTTTATTGGTAAAATGAACACAACAAAAGAGGATTTCTATTTTTTTTTCCAGATTCTTTTTTAAAAATTCATCTTTGGTTTCCTGAACTATGCAATCTGCACTCAAAAATCACAATATAATGATAACCCTTAGACACATAGTATTATGAAATTTGTTTTAGGTGGCTGGAGTAACAGATGAGACTGTTTCAATTTCCAGAAACTTTAGACAATCACTGCAAACACTGAAACTTGTTGATGTATTTACTCCACAAGTTGACACAAATCCTTAGGACACAGTAATATACATCATTATGTGTTTTTTAACCAGAACACCTGCTCCAGTTAGAAATATGTGAGACTGAAAAGAATAATTTCTGGCACTGAATAAAATTTAGACATGATGTAAATTATAATTAAAGTTTGGCCTCAGAGATTTGGATCTCAATTAATGAGATCCATGGATAAACTGTTATGTTAAGTGACTGTCCCACTTCAAACAAAGTGACAGTTTTTGGCTACTCGGAGGTGAAAAATGACCATAAAAGGATGCAATAAAAAGAGGTATAAAACAGGAAAAAATGACTACAAAACACTACAAACAAATATGAGGTGTGGAAAAAAAAACACCAAAAGGAAATTGTCATGTTAAGCAATGCAAAATACTGTAAAATAATGTATGTAGATGCAAAATTGCAAAGAAACACAAACTCTCGACAAAGATCATTATAGCAATTATTATTATTTTTAATATAGATCACTAGAAAGAGGCAGGGCATATTTTTTTTAAGCCACTCCTGTAATTTTGTGTCTCTTTCAGAGTCGCTCCGATGTCCAGTTTGCTTTTTGTATCAATTTGGTGGATTTAATTTTATGTGTATTCTCTTTTTATGACACAAGAGGGCACTATTTGTTTTCATATAAACAGAGGGTTATAATTTCCCATGCAGACTCTCCAGGTGCAGGTGTGTTCACTGACCCATGCTGTAATTTGAATATTTGCTATATATTCCATATTATCATCCCAGAAAAAAACATTTTTGAAAAAAAGTTTTTATTATGCGATGATAAAAAAAATCTTAAAAAATATATATTTTAAATATTTTACCGGACTGACAGCTAACCTAGCTCTGATTCTGACACACAATTATCAACGTCTATAAAACAAGGCGATACCGTCTCTCCGATCTGTACAGTCAGCACAGGTACCTGTAAAGAAATCAGCTCAAACCTGTTGGGTTTTCATAGATTTATGCTATCATGAGTTGTGTAGAACTGAACATCTTTCAGCACATAGAAAAAAGATAATATTACATCAGTTTAATATACCTTCCTTTTAATTGATGTTCATGTATTTACATTTAAATATAGATTTGGTTTGTCAGAATGAGCAAAATGAACCAACCAGTATCTGGCGACCAACTAATATGGGCCCTGTTAATGAGACAAATATAATGGAAAGGTTGAATGAGCCTCTCCTCACACGACCTCTGTGTTTTCTGTTTCATTGGGAGAGGTGGGTGGTTTCCTCCTACAGTGTGTTTTGCACACTTTCATGCATCACTGCTCCTCACAGTTTAAGTTCTGCTGTCACACATGCTCTCATGCACTTCCACTGAAAACTGAGTCAGGATGGTGTTTCCAATGTTGGTGGTTCTTTTGTTAGGCTTTCTGAGTCAGGGTGAGAGTTTTGAAAACATTTCTGACATATAAAACAAATTTTATGTTTGGTGACATGTTATCTGCTCTTTCTGTGTACATTGAGTTTGAGAGTTTAAAATGCCTTACTGATGTTTACTATTTTAAAGTTAAAAAATGCTGTTAAAGTCTTTGTTTTATTTCTTCATTTCAGGGTCATTTGCCAATAACTTTCTGACTCAGACTGATGAAGCCAAGTCTGTCAGTCTTGGTGGGACCGTGACCATCAGCGCCACAGGGAGTTCAAATATTGGTCCTGATCTCAGTTGGTACCTTCAGAAACCTGGACAGCCTCCCAAACTCCTTATATACAAAGCATCAAGTCTCTCCTCAGGAACTCCGTCACGATTCAGTGGCAGTAGATCTGATTCTCAGTACACTTTAACCATCAGTGGTGTTCAGGCTGAAGATGCTGGAGATTATTATTGTCTGGGTGACCATGGTGGTGGAGTGTTCACACAGTGATATATAGCTGTACAAAAACCTCCTTCAGCAAGACTGAAGGCTGCAGGTGCAGATAGCTGTTGCAGAGGCTGTGATGAAAGTTACTGGCCCAGTGAACACAAAAAGAGCACAAACACAAGAACATAAATACAACTGAAGAAACTAAAAGCTTAAACATGCTGATTTAACTCTGCTAAAAAACAGTAAATGTAGTTTTCCTCTTGAACTGATCAACTAATAAAATAGAAACATATTATTTACTGTTACAAAATACACTAAATCACAGCTAAATCACAACAGTTGCCTCAGAGAGCTTTATATTGTAAGGAAAGGGCCCTACAATAATACAGAATAGACCAAACTAAAACATGTTATGTTACTGAAACAATAAATAACGGGTTATAACCTTGACTGTGTGATAGATTGGTGGTCAGTTACTGAAAGGATCTTCATTGAAGTGGCACTACAGTCTTAAAAATCTGTAGTACATTGTATTTTCTTCTCTACATTTTGCACTGCACACAATAAGGTAACATAATAATAAGATGTTCTAACAGTTTTTAAAATAGAGTTCTCACATTTAAGACATAGACTAAGTCACAAAGTGTTCCACATTTACAATATAATGCAAATGTAAAAAAATAACTTCACATATCACACAAACAAGGTACCCGTACATTATACATGTATTTACAATACATGTATTTTTCAGTTAAACATTTAATATAAAACATATATTTACTTTTATTTGAAATTGATCTTGATTATGTTTCCTGTCACAGGGTTGTAATGATGACTGCAATTTAATCTTTAGTCCACGTTGTGAAGAGACCTTAACTACATGTAATCATGATGGATGACCCTGACCATTCATCCAGCTCTCCTGGCTCAGACTCAGACTGCTGCTGCTGTAGAGTCCACTCTTCTCCTGAGTGAAAGCCAGGCCAGATTTTACTGTAACATACAAAATGTGGAAAGAAGTTGTTTGAAATATGTCAAATGACTACAAAAGGATGGTGTGCACAAAAATATGTGCAGATTTATTAAATGGTATTAAATAGAAAAAGAAATAATAACAGAAATGCTCCGAATCTGAGATTTTAAAATAACCACAAAAAACAGAAAATCGTGTAAAAAAAATACAAATGACGTAAAACAGTATAAGGAGATTGGTGTCTTGGTCAGTGTGTATCATGGTTAAATTAGTATTGGTAAAAATGCTAACAGTCATTTTAACAGTGTTAGAGTGTTTTGACCTACAGGAGAAGAACTGACCACAAAAGAAGGGTGTTCACAGTAACTCAGTGCAAAGACAATAAACAGTGTGAACCAGGAAAAAACCCTGGTGACAAAATAAAAAAAATGAAATAACCACAAATAGCCCGCAATTGTATAAAAAAAAATGCAAAATGGCATAAAACAATATAAGGAAATGCAAATAAGCAAATTAATAACCAAATAAGCCAAAGTATAAAAACACACTATAAAGAAATACATTGAATGCAAAAGTCACAAAATGGCAACTGAGACACAGACAGACAAAACATGTATAAAAACCTTAACAGAAATGAATTAAAGAAAATTACAATTGGCCAGAAGGAGACAAAGAAAATGTGTTTTTTCATCGATGTCCAGTCTGCTTTTTGGATCTGTGTATCAGAGTCAATTTTATATGTATTCTCTTATTTTGACATAAGAGGGCACTATTTGTACAGCAGCAATGTACAATTTCCACCCAGACTCCATTGGTGCAGGTGTGTGCTCACTGACCCATGCATTAATTTGAATATCTGTCGCACACCCTGGATGCAAAATAGTTTTCTATAGTTTCAGAATTTTTTTCCCCTTCTGTAAAATGACAGTTTTTAATGTTTTGCTGGGTGGACAGCTGTCTTTAAGTCTATAAGGCCGTCTCTCTGAGCTGTACAGCCAGCACAGAAATCTGTAATTACCTCAACTCTGAACTTATGAAGATCTAAATTACTGCTGTGTTGAAACATATGTGTGAGAACAAGCACATTAGTTATACTAATATCAAATTAAACTAGGGACTGATGTGTTGCAGCGATGATCTCTCGGAGGAGATTAGAGACAACACTGTTCCATAGAAACTCCCTGATACTCATTAACGGGTAGTGAAATTGACATTTGCGCTCCTTTTTTCAGCTTCACACTTCAGTTATGCAAACAGTTTCCTTCTGCAGAAACAAACATTGTTCTTAGAATCTATAGTTCCAAAGCAAAAGGTAAAATAAACTCCAGAATACGGATTTTTTCCTTTGGATTAGATTAGTTTCATACCATAGACAGAGACTTGACTTTATAAGTAAACATGCAGTAACATATACAACCTGCTAGATTAGTAGTTAGTATGTTAAAACAAAACAAGTTTTACCTCACAGACTGAGGATCTGGTCTTCTTGAGCTTCAATAATTATTATCTAATGAGTTTAAAATCAAAAAGCTCTGTGAGGTCTGAGCAAAAATGCCAGCATCATCATGTTAAAGCAATAATAATGCAGTTATTTTCAGGAACTCAAAATGCATCTGAAACTGCAGAGTGTGTTATAAAAAAAATATAAAATATTAAAATATGTTACTCATTCTTTCTCAGTAAAATTTGAGGTCAAAAAAGGTGGTTCTTTTGTTAGTTAGTTTTTATTTTTTTCTTCATTTCAGGCTCATTTGCCAATAACTTTTTGACTCAGACTGATGAAGCCAAGCAACATTTCAAGCAAGATGTGCTGCTTTTTCCCTCATTTATTTTTGTTGATAAATGAATGATTTGTTTTCTAAGCTATTACCACTCAATTACCTGTGGTAGTTCCATGTAATAAGCATGCAAAATGCAAAGCTGCCCGTTTCTATATATTAACATATTATTAACCTATTAAAAAACTTAATTGAATGAACTGGAAAAACATATGCAGAATCATAATAATTAAAATTGAATGAAGACTACACATGAATACATTAGATTCACATATGCGTGTAGAGGATACTCTTTCACAGCATAATTAATATCTAGATGACAATACATAAAATGGTAAAAATATTTCAGGTAGGAAAGAAAGTAGAACACATTCAAAATGTTCAATAAACAAAAATAAGATATATAAATTTCCTTCAGTGTGTTGAGAGCAGAGAAATGATTTCCATAGAGAGGAGGCTTTGCATCATCAGCTGATCCTCCAGAGAACTGAGAAGGTTTATAGTCCTGTGACTTCAACACTGCAGGACTCACATCTGTCAGTCAACACAGCAGAAAGCACAACCACCATGACTCTCATCACCATCCTCATCTGGACGCTGACCTGCTGCTGTTTTACAGGTTCATTCACTCAGCAACATTTCAAACATGATGTGCTGCTTTTTCTCTCATTGATTTCTGCTGATAAATGAATGATTTGTTTTTGTCTGCAGGATGCAGCGGTCAGGTGACTGTGACTCAACCTCCAGTACTGACATCTACTCCTGGAAACACTGTCACTCTGACCTGTAGGACCAGCCAAGCTGTTCAGAGATGGTCTGATGGTGACACCATGTTCTGGTATCAACAAAAATCTGGACAGGCTCCAAAGCTCCTAATAAAATTTGTGAAAACACTTCAGTCAGGAACACCAACTCGATTTAGTGGCAGTGGAAGCAGCTCTGACTTCTCTATGATCATCAGTGGAGTTCAGGCTGAAGATGCAGCAGTTTACTACTGTCAGAGTCAACATAACATAAACAGTGCTTATGTGTTCACACAGTGATTTGTAGTCGTACAAAAACCTCCCTCAGTCAGACTGCAGAGACACTGAGCTGTTACAGCAGGAACTGACTGCAGAGGAAGAGACTCTGACACAGACCACTGAACACAGACCTCACAGTAACCTCCCTGAGCAATAAACACATTCAAGGGCATTTTAACATAAGGATTTAAATAAATAAATAATTACATTTTTAATAAAAACATAACAACTAATTTTAGTTAGGTTTCCTGACTGTAGTCACAACAAGAGTAGTCGTTCATATGAACAAATGAAATATATTTTCTTTACCTTTGTATTCATAGCAAGTTTGTTCATCATGACATTTAAAAACAACAAAAACCAACTGCCAGTTTCAAGTTTTTTACTACTGTGTTATGTCACATCATTTTCATACAATTCCTCACCATTTTCAAGCTATTGACATATTGAAATATCAACTGAAATCAAGTAGTAGGTAGTTTTAATTGTAAATAATAAATGTAACCCATTGTGCTTGTCATTAACTAAGAACCCCCCCCCCCGCAAAAACAAAACCTAAGATATCATAAAGAGAGTTTGTGCTATGCTGACAAACATGAGTCAACCAGAGATTAAAGTGAAATTTTGAAGGAGGGGGAGCCCTAAGAGTGGGTGTTGAGGTGCAGTGTGGGGAAAATAATTACTTAGAAATAAGTCACATCATAATTTGTGTTGTGAGCTCCAGTAAATTGCTTTTGCTTGTGTGTATGTGTGTGTCGCTGTGGTCAGCTGACCTGAACAAAATGTAAGTAGAGAGCCATATGACTGATTTCCAACTACGCAGAGACTATAAATATAATATAAAAGACAAATTTACTATAGCACAGGGCTAACACACGGAGATAGACAACCATTCACACTCACATTCACTCCCACAGGCAATTTAGAGTTACCAATTAACCTATCCCCAAGAACTGCATATCTTTGGACTGTGGGAGGAAGCCAGAGTACCCAGGGAGAACCCACACAAACACGGGGAGAACACGCAAACTCCACTGGAACTGAATTCAGGACCTTCTTGCTCTGCAGCAACAGTGCTAACCATCGTGCCACTGTGCTGCTCCCCCCAAAAAGAAAATTATAATGTGATAATTTCTAAGCTATTACCACTCAATTACCTGTGGTAGTTTCTGTGTAATAAGCATGCAAAATGCAAAGCAGCCTTTTTCTATATAATAACATATTAATAAACTATTAAAAACTGAACTGGAAACACTGATGCAGAATCCTAATAAGTTTAAATGAAGACTACACATGAATACATTAGATTCGCATATGCGTGTAGAGGATACTCTTTCACAGCATAATTAATATCTAGATGACAATACATACTAGAAAAATTTGCATTTCCTGCGAAAATGCAGTGTGGATGCTTAAAGCTGAAGCTGTATGCAAAAAGTAGCTGAAAAAGCTGAAAAGTTGCAGAAATTGTAAAAACTTTGCAGAAGCAAAAGAAGTTTGCTAAAATGGAATAACTTAGCAGAACTGCAATATCTTAGAGGAAACATAATACTTGGCAGAAATACAATAGCATAGCAGAATTTAGCAGAAATATTGTAACTTACCAGAAACATGATAACTTCTCAAAAATACAAGAATTTAGGAGAAATAGTATAAGATAACAGAAAGAATATATTTAGCCAAAAATACTTAAACATTACAGAAACACTATGATTTAGAAAAATAGTACAACAGAGCAGAAATATTGTGATTTACCAGAGACACTGTGATGAACTATGAATATTGTAATTTTAAATTAAGACTATGTTTTAGCACAAATATTATAATTTGGCAGAAATACTATAATTTAGCAGAAATACTATATTAAGCACAAATCCTATAAAAAGCAGAAATGGTATGATTAAGCATAAATACTACATTTAGTAGAAATACTTTGTTTTAGCACAAATCCCATAAAAAGCAGAAATACTGTACTATGATTTAGTAGAAAGACTATAATTAATCAGAAATACTAAATTTAGCAGAAATACTATATTAAGCACAAATCCTATGAAAAGCAGAAATAGTATGATTAAGCATAAATACTACATTTAGCAGAAATACTATATTAAGCACAAATCTTATAAAAAGCAGAAATACTATATTAAGCACAAATCCTATAAAAGCAGAAATAGTATATTAAGCACAAATCTTATAAAATAGCAGAAATAGTGTGATTTAGCACAATAGTAATAAGTTAAACAGAAAAATTGGAAAAGCAAAATGGACAGCTGAAAAAATGCTGAACATGCTGAGGTTCCCTCAAATATACTTGTTAAATGACAAAAATCAGCAAAAAAATTTATGACAGCCACACAATTACAAATATGTACACATGAGGAAACACACATGCACAGAGAGACACACACACAAGATCCAATTCAGTCAACCAGTCTAAATATATTGAATTTGAATCTTACAATGGGATCATCCCATTAAAAGGCTTTCTCTCTCTCTCTCTCTCTCTCTCTCTCTGTCACACACACACACAAACACACACACACACACACACACACACACACACACACACACACACACACACACACACACAGGGAGAGAGAAGTAAGTTTCTAGGTCAGCCTGGGAGCTGGTGAATTTGAATCCATCAATCAGAGAGGCTGTGCACTTTTCCCCACCAAAACAGGTGCATCTGTTTACACACGCAGCAGCACAGAGAGACACAGGATTTTTGCAGTCTATTTCTCATAGTGACGACTCCCCTCAAACAAATGACCGTAATTTCCTAACCATAGGGGCTAGAACGGTCATTCTTACACCGTTTTGTTCAGAAGAGATGGGGGAATCTTCAAGTGTTGACAATTTAATATTAAAATATGAATTTTTAGAGATATATGACATGGATGACTTGTTGACTTAGAAGCCACGAATTCCCCAATATGCAAATTTGAATGCCTGAGACCACATATGTGATTGGCTGGCTGGGAAGCCGTGCAGGCCCTGATTTGTGGATTTGAATTCCTCAGCCCTCAGATATGATTGGCTGGCTTAGAAGCCACGAAGGCCCCAATATGCAAATTTGAATGCCTCAGGACACTTATTTGATTGGCTGGGAAACTGTGCAGGCCCTGATTTGAAAATTTGAATGTCTCAGTCCTCACAGAGGATTGGCTGCCTGGGGACCTGGCAGAAATATATAGAAATACTATTATTAAGCATAAATACTACATTTAGTAGAAATACTATGTTTTAGCACAAATACTATAAAAAGAAGAAAAACTATAATTTAGCAGAAATACTATATTAAGCACAAATCCTATAAAAAGCAGAAATACTATAATTTAGAACAAATAGTATAAAAAGCAGAAATACTATAATTTAGCAGAAATACTATGTTAGGCACAAATCCTATAAAAAGCAGAAATACTATAATTTAGCAGAAATACTATGTTAGGCACAAATCCTATAAAAAGCAGAAATACTATAATTTAGCAGAAATACTATATTAGGCATAAATCCTATGAAAAGCAGAAATAGTATGATTTAGCAGAAATACTGTATTTAGCACAAGTACCGAAAAGTACCAGAAATACTATGATTTAGCAGAATAGTAATAACTTATTGAAACACAAATGCACAGAGGGACACACAAACACAGGCTCTAATCCAGTCAACCAGTCTAACTATGTTCAATTTAAATCCTACAATGACATGCTGCCAAATAAGGGCAGGGTCCTCGCTCTCCCACTAAACACACACACACACACACACACACACACACACACACACACACACACAGGGAGAGAGGACTAAGTTTCTAGGTCAGCCTGGGAGCTGCTGAATTTGAATCCACCAATCAGAGAGGCTGTTTACGTTTTCCCGCCAAAACAGGTGCATCTTTTTACACACGCAGCACAGAGACATAGACCTGCTTTTTTCAGTTTATTTCACATAGTGAGGATTCCCCTCAAACAAATGACCATAATTTCCTAACCATAGGGGCTAGAGCGGTCATTCTTACACCGTTTTGTTCAGAAGAGATGGGGGAATCTTCAAGTGTTGACAATTTAATATTAAAATATGAATTTTTAGAGATATAGGACATGGATGACTTGTTGACTTAGAAGCCACGAATTCCCCAATATGCAAATTTGAATACCTGGAGCCCACATACATGATTGGCTGGCTGGGAAGCTGTGCAGGCCCTGATTTGCGGATTTGAATTCCTCAGCCCTCAGATATGATTGGCTGGCTTAGAAGCCATGAAGGCCCCAATATGCAAATTTGAATGCCTCAGGACACATATATGATTGGCTGGGAAACCGTGCAGGCCCTGATTTGAAAATTTGAATGTCTAAGTCCTCACAGAGGATTGGCTGCCTGGGGACCTGGCAGAAATATATAGAAATACTATGATTAAGCATAAATACTACATTTAGTAGAAATACTATGTTTTAGCACAAATACTATAAAAAGCAGAAATACTATAATTTAGCAGAAATACTATATTAAGCACAAATCCTATAAAAAGCAGAAATACTATATTAGGTACAAGTCCTATAAAAAGCAGAAATACTATATTAGGCACAAATCCTATAAAAAGCAGAAATACTATATTAGGCACAAATAGTATAAAAAGCAGAAATACTATAATTTACTAGAAATACTATGTTTGGCACAAATCCTATAAAAATAATAAATACTATAATTTAGCAGAAATACTATATTAGGCACAAATCTTATGAAAAGCAGAAATAGTATCATTTAGCAGAATAGTAATAACTTACAAAATTACAAATATGGAGGCATATTGAAACACAAATGCACAGAGGGACACACAAACACAGGCTCTAATCCAGTCAACCAGTCTAACTATATTCAATTTAAATCCTACAATGACATGCTGCCAAATAAGGGCAGGGTCCTCTCTCTCCCACTAAACACACACACACACACACACACACACACACACACACACACACACACACACACACACACACACACACACACAGAGGGAGAGAGCTGCCGAATTTAAATCCACCAATCAGAGTGGCTGTTTACGTTTTCCCGCCAAAACAGGTGCATCTTTTTACACACGCAGGACAGAGAGGCACAGGATTATTGCAGCCTATTTCTCATAGTGAGGACTCCCCTCAAACAAATGACCATAATTTCCTAACCGTAGGGGCTAGAGCGGTCATTCTTACACCGTTTTGTTCAGAAGAGATGGGGGAATCTTCCAGTGTTAACAATTTATCATTAAAATATGAATTATTAAAGATATTTGACTTCTAATGCACCATAACTGAGCAGAGCGAAGCAAAAACTGCCTTGACTTGCCCTCAAACAACGCTTTCTAACTCTAAATCTATTTGGAGTATCGATATCATTCTTTCACCGTAAGAGACAGCAGGCTTTGGTGAACAGTCATAGAAATTTTCAGGTCTCTGTGGAAATCCAACAAAAAGTTATGACGAGAGAAAAAAGTGGTTCATTTCCACAGTTTGAAATCTGAAGAAATCTGAGCGACGGACGAATTTCCTACCCTCAAACAAGTCCAACTCATTTCAGAACGGTAATAGGTGAGAAAGAAATTCTTGAATTGTGAGCGTCAGGGGTGTCTGAAGATATTCGGGGACAAGCCTCATGTCTTAAAGTCGCTTCGTTAAGGAGATATGACGATTCGAATATGCCTCTCATTACAGAAATCCAGCGATGATTTTGAACAAGCTCTCCATTGACTTTATATGGAGAGTTTTGTGACCTTGTGTTGGTCTGAGGAGATTTGCCAAAATTCTATAAATCCCACAACAATGATAGTGACATTTTCTGAAAGCCAGCAAAAATACCTACATTTTGATGTATAATTTGTGGAAGTTGAGTGAAAATTGAGCAAGTAGCAAGAAGTTGTTCGGACATGAAGTGAAAATTGCAAAACCTTCAGTGACACACTGGAAGCCAAGAGCATAGCAACCATAACAACGCATGTATTTTGTGAAAAATCACAATTTTGCAACTGAAAACTTTAAGAGGCATAAAAGTAAAACGGTAAAAGATTTGAAAAAGCTGAATCATACATGAATAGCCCAATAATTTGTGAACATTTTAAAGTTTGAATGGTTTTTCTAGGCGAAAGTATGAGGAAGTAGTTAAGTTTCAAAAACAAGCAAAATTTAGCAGAATTTTGGAAGTTTTCCATTCATTTCAATGGGACAAATTAAAGGAAAAAAGCTTAATATTTTAAAAAGTATAATAGCAAAAAATAGCAAAAATCATAGCGCAAATTAGCAGAAATAGCAGAATAGTTTAAAATTTGAACGGTGAAAATAGCACAAAAATTGTGGAAGTAGTTAAAGGACGAAAAACGAGCAACTTGAAGAATAATAATAACTAGAAAAATTTGCATTTCCTGCGAAAATGCAGTGTGGATGCTTAAAGCTGAAGCTGTATGCAAAAAGTAGCTGAAAAAGCTGAAAAGTTGCAGAAATTGTAAAAACTTTGCAGAAGCAAAAGAAGTTTGCTAAAATGGAATAACTTAGCAGAACTGCAATATCTTAGAGGAAACATAATACTTGGCAGAAATACAATAGCATAGCAGAATTTAGCAGAAATATTGTAACTTACCAGAAACATGATAACTTCTCAAAAATACAAGAATTTAGGAGAAATAGTATAAGATAACAGAAAGAATATATTTAGCCAAAAATACTTAAACATTACAGAAACACTATGATTTAGAAAAATAGTACAACAGAGCAGAAATATTGTGATTTACCAGAGACACTGTGATGAACTATGAATATTGTAATTTTAAATTGAGACTATGTTTTAGCACAAATATTATAATTTGGCAGAAATACTATAATTTAGCAGAAATACTATATTAAGCACAAATCCTATAAAAAGCAGAAATGGTATGATTAAGCACAAATACTACATTTAGTAGAAATACTTTGTTTTAGCACAAATCCCATAAAAAGCAGAAATACTGTACTATGATTTAGTAGAAAAACTATAATTAATCAGAAATACTAAATTTAGCAGAAATACTATATTAAGCACAAATACTATAAAAAGCAGAAATAGTATGATTAAGTATAAATACTACATTTAGCAGAAATACTATATTAAGCACAAATCCTATAAAAGCAGAAATAGTATATTAAGCACAAATCTTATAAAATAGCAGAAATAGTATGCTTTAGCACAATAGTAATAAGTTAAACAGAAAAATTGGAAAAGCAAAATGGACAGCTGAAAAAATGCTGAACATGCTGAGGGTCCCTCAAATATACTTGTTAAATGACAAAAATCTGCAAAAAAAATTATTACAGCCACACAATCACAAATATGTACACATGAGGAAACACACATGCACAGAGAGACCCACACACAAGATCCAATTCAGTCAACCAGTCTAAATATATTGAATTTAAATCTTAGAATGAGATCATCCCATTAAAAGCCTTTCTCTCTCTCTCTCTCTCTCTCTCTCTGTCACACACACACACACACACACACACACACACACACACACACACACACACACACACACACACACACACACACAGGGAGAGAGAAGTAAGTTTCTAGGTCAGCCTGGGAGCTGCTGAATTTGAATCCACCAATCAGAGAGCCTGTGCACTTTTTCCCACCAAAACAGGTGCATCTGTTTACACACGCAGCAGCACAGAGAGACACAGGATTTTTGCAGTCTATTTCTCATAGTGACGACTCCCCTCAAACAAATGACCGTAATTTCCTAACCGTAGGGGCTAGAACGGTCATTCTTACACCGTTTTGTTCAGAAGAGATGGGGGAATCTTCAAGTGTTGACAATTTAATATTAAAATATGAATTTTTAGAGATATATGACATGGATGACTTGTTGACTTAGAAGCCACGAATTCCCCAATATGCAAATTTGAATGCCTGAGACCACATATGTGATTGGCTGGCTGGGAAGCCGTGCAGGCCCTGATTTGTGGATTTGAATTCCTCAGCCCTCAGATATGATTGGCTGGCTTAGAAGCCACGAAGGCCCCAATATGCAAATTTGAATGCCTCAGGACACTTATTTGATTGGCTGGGAAACTGTGCAGGCCCTGATTTGAAAATTTGAATGTCTCAGTCCTCACAGAGGATTGGCTGCCTGGGGACCTGGCAGAAATATATAGAAATACTATGATTAAGCATAAATACTACATTTAGTAGAAATACTATGTTTTAGCACAAATACTATAAAAAGCAGAAATACTATAATTTAGCAGAAATACTATATTAAGCACAAATCCTATAAAAAGCAGAAATAGGATGATTAAGCATAAACACTACATTTAGTAGAAATACTATGTTTGAGCAAAAATCCTATAAAAAGCAGAAATACTATATTAGGCACAAATCCCATAAAAAGCAGAAATAGTATGATTAAGCATAAATACTACATTTAGTAGAAATACTATGTTTTAGCAAAAATAGTATAAAAAGCAGAAATATTGTAATTTAGCAGAAATACTATATTAGGCACAAATCTTATAAAATAGCAGAAATAGTATTATTTAGCACAATAGTAATAAGTTAAACAGAAAAATTGGAAAAGCAAAATGGACAGCTGAAAAAATGCTGAACATGCTGAGGGTCCCTCAAATATACTTGTTAAATGAAAAAATCAGCAAAAAAATGCACAGGGAGAGAGAAGTAAGTTTCTAGGTCAGCCTGGGAGCTGCTGAATTTGAATCCACCAATCAGAGAGCCTGTGTACTTTTTCCCGCCAAAACATGTGCCTCTTTTTACACACGCAGCACAGAGAGGCACAGGATTATTGCAGCCTATTTCTCATAGTGAGGACTCCCCTCAAACAAATGACCATAATTTCCAAACCGTAGGGGCTAGAGCGGTCATTCTTACACCGTTTTGTTCAGAAGAGATGGGGGAATCTTCCAGTGTTTACAATTTATCATTAAAATATGAATTATTAAAGATATTTGACTTGTAATGCACCATAACTGAGTAGAGCGAAGCAAAAACTGCCTTGACTTGCCCTCAAACAACGCTTTCTAACTCGAAATCTATTTGGAGTATCGATATCATTCTTTCACCGTAAGAGACAGCAGGCTTTGGTGAACAATCATGGAAATTTTCAGGTCTCTGTGGAAATCCAACAAAAAGTTATGACGAGAGAAAAAAGTGGTTCATTTCCACAGTTTTAAATCTGAAGAAATCTGAGCGAAGGACGAATTTCCTACCCTCAAACAAGTCCAACTCATTTCAGAACGGTAATAGGTGAGAAAGAAATTCTTGAATTGTGAGCGTCAGGGGTGTCTGAAGATATTCGGGGACAAGCCTCATGTCTTAACTTTGCTTCGTTAAGGAGATATGACGATTCGAATATGCCTCTCATTACAGAAATCCAGCGGTGATTTTGAACAAGCTCTCCATTCACTTTATATGGAGAGTTTTCTGACCTTGTGTTAGTCTGAGGAGATTTGCAAAAATTCTATAAATCCCACAACAATGATGGTGACATTTTCTGAAAGCCAGCAAAAATACCTACGTTTTGATGTATAATTTGTGGAAGTTGAGTGAAAATTGAGCAAGTAGCAGGAAGTTGTTCGGACATGAAGTGAAAATTGCAAAACCTTCAGTGGCACACTGGAAGCCAAGAGCATAGCAACCATAACAACACATGTATTTTGTGAAAAATCACAATTTTGCAACTCAAAACTTTAAGAGGCATAAAAGTAAAACAGTAAAAGATTTGAAAAAGCTGAATCATACCTGAATAGCCCAATAATTTGTGAACATTTTAAAGTTTGAATGGTTGTTCTAGGTGAAAATATGAGGAAGTAGTTAAGTTTCAAAAACAAGCAAATTTTAGCAGAATTGCTGAAGTTTCCCATTCATTTCAATGGGACAAATTAAAGGAAAAAAGCTTAATATTTTAAAAAGTATAATAGTTAAAAATAGCAAAAGTCATAGCGCACATTAGCAGAAATAGCAGAATAGTTTAAAATTTGAACGGTGAAAATCGGCTGAAAATTGTGGAAGTAGTTAAGTGCCAAAAAGTGTACGGAAGCAACTAGAATAATAATAAAGAATAAAGAGAAACAGGAACTCAATAGTGTGGATGCTTAAGCATCCACACAATAATAAAGAATAAAGAGAAACAGGAACTCAATAGTGTGGATGCTTAAAGCATCCACACAACTAGAAAAAATTGCATTTCCTGCGAAAATGCTGTGTGGATGCCTTACGCTGAAGATTTCTGCTGAAAAAAGCAGAAAAAGTTGAAAAAACAAAAAACATTGCCCTGAGCGAGATTCGAACCTGGCCTTTCTGATCTATAGGCGGCGTCTCACCTTACTGGACCAAACTGATTCTTACAAAGAAGAGGTGGAGAGACTGACAATTCTGGTGAAATTAGCAGAAGCTGCTTAGTATTGTGCTAATAAGAGGTGAAAAGGCTAAACATTTAGCAGAAAAGAGGTGAATCAGAAGAAGTTCTGCTGAAAAGAGGTAAAGAAGCAAAAAGATGAGTTGAAAAGAGGTGTAGAAGTGCTTGCTGAAGATGGCTGTATGTGTAATGACACACTGGAGAGTGTCAAGAAAGCAGAGCGCATGCAAGCAGGGAACATGTGTAGCAACTGTCACAGGTAGGATTCGAAACTCTGCCCCCGGGTCTCACGGCAGCTGCCCTACCCTCTGAGCCAAATGAGTTCTGGTCTCAAGCAAATATATGATGAGAGAGAAAATGTGCACTGTGGAGCAGAAGCTCAAATTAGCAGAAAAGAGGTGAAGAGGAAGAACTTTGTTGTGAAATGAGGTAAAGAAACTGAAATTTGTGCTTAAAACAAGTGAAAAAGCTGAACTCTGAAATCCTGCTAAAACAGTAGTAGAGGCTGATATTTTTCAGCTACTCACTGAGCCAAACTGGTTCTCACGTAACTGAAAAAAGGTGGAAAAGCTTAAAATTCTAATGAAAACAGCAGAAGAGGCTAAGTGCACTGTGGAGCAGGAGCTCTAATTAGCAGAAAAGAGGTGAAGAGGAATAATTTCTGCTGAAAAGAGGTAAAGAAGCAAAAAGCCGAGTTGAAAAGAAGTGTAGAAGCAGAAGTGCTTGCTGAAGATGGCTGTATGTGTAATGACACACTGGAGAGTGTCAAGAAAGCAGAGCGCATGCAAGCAGTGAACATGTGTAGCAGCTGTCACAGGTAGGATTCGAACCTCTGCCACCGGGTCTCACGACAGATGCCCTACCCTCTGAGCCAAATGAGTTCTGGTCACAAGCAAAGATATGATGAGAGGGAAAATGTGCACTGTGGAGCAGCAGCTCAAATTAGCAGAAAAGAGGTGAAGAGGAAGAACTTTGTTGTGAAATGAGGTAAAGAAACTGAAATTTGTGCTTAAAACAAGTGAAAAAGCTGAACTCTGAAATCCTGCTAAAACAGCAGAAGAGGCTGATATTTTTCAGCTACTCATTGAGCCAAACTGGTTCTCACGTAACTGAAAAAAGGTGGAAAAGCTTAAAATTCTAATGAAAACAGCAGAAGAGGCTGAGTGCACTGTGGAACAGAAGCTCAAATTAGCAGAAAAGAGGTGAAAACAGCAGAAGAGGGTGAGATTTGTGCTGATAAGAGGTGAAACTGCGGAACCAATCAGAGGTACTGCTTCTGTCTGCTTCATCAGGCTGTGTACTTGTATGTATTTCTGCCATAGACTGTTAACCAGAATCTGAGGTCCATATTAGAAAAGCTGCTAAAATCATTAAACTTTGCAGAATTGTAATAAATTATCAATATGAATTACCGGTCTGTGATAGTGTATAAATTTGTAGTTAAAAAAAAAACATGTGGGCCAAGGTGGAATCGAACCCACGACCTCTGGTCTGAAGAGCGGTGTCATTACCAATCGCGCCACCTCTAAGGGGGCGGGCGCTTTGAAAAAAAGGGTGATGAGGAGTCAGAATTAGATCGCGGTGAGACGCGAAAAACGCCGTTTTTTGGAGTTACAAAACGTCGTGTAACTCAAAAACTAGGTGGGATAGAAGCATAATTCTTGCACTGGGTGAATCAGCGGACTTTGGTGTACTTTGACTGCGATTTACATAGCTCTTTGTATCTCCGTCGCGGAGATATGACGAGAGAAGAAACGGCTTCATTTTCGGAATTTGAAAAATGAGAGGAGGACAGATTTCCACCCCTCAAACAAGTCTAACTCATCTCAGAACGGTAATAGGTGAGAAAATAATTCTTGAATTGTGAGTGTCAGGAGTGTCTGAAGATATACAGGGACAAGCCTCATGTCTTAACTTTGCTTCGTTAAGGAGATATGACGATTTGAAAATGCCTTCAGTTTCAGTATTTCAGCTCTGAGTTTCACAACCTCCCCATAGACTTTGAATGGGGAGTTTTTAGACCATGTGTCACTTCGAGGCAAATTGTGAAAAAAACGTAACTCTCACAATAATTATAGTGACACTGTCTTAAAGCCAGCAAAAATACCTACGTTTTGATGTATAATTTGTGGAAGTTGAGTGGAAATTGAGCGAGTAGCAAGGAGTTGTTCAGACATGAAGAGAAAATTCAGAACGGACGAGTGTGCAGTGGGAGTTAATTGCATAGCAACCATAGCAACACATGTATTTTCTGAAAAATCACAAAGTTGTAACTGAAAACTTAAAGAGTCATTACATGAAAACGGTAACAGATATGAAAAAGCTGAATCACACAGGAATAGCCCAATCATCTGAGAACGTTTTAAAGTTTGAATGGAGTTTCTAGGTGAAAGTATGAGGAAGTAGTTAAGTTTCAAAGACAAGCAAGTTTTAGCAGAATTGTAGAAGTTTCCCATTCATTTCAATGGGACAAATTAAAGGAAAAAAGTGTAATATTTTAAAAAGTATAATAGTAATAAGTACCAAAAGATATAGCAGTCGAAAGCAGAAATAGCAGAACAGTTTAGAGTTTGAATGGTAAAAATCGGCTGAAAACTGAGGGAGTAGTTAAGCGGCAAAGAAACGGAGCAACTAGAATAATAAAGGATAAAGAATAAAGAGAAACAGGATCTCAATAGTGTGGATGCCTACGGCATCCACCCAACTAGAAAAAATTGCATTTCCTGCGAAAATGCTGTGTGGATGCCTTACGCTGAAGATTTCTGCTGAAAAAAGCAGAAAAAGTTGAAAAAACAAAAAACATTGCCCTGAGCGAGATTCGAACCTGGCCTTTCTGATCTATAGGCGGCGTCTCACCTTACTGGACCAAACTGATTCTTACAAAGAAGAGGTGGAGAGACTGACAATTCTGGTGAAATTAGCAGAAGCTGCTTAGTATTGTGCTAATAAGAGGTGAAAAGGCTAAACATTTAGCAGAAAAGAGGTGAATCAGAAGAAGTTCTGCTGAAAAGAGGTAAAGAAGCAAAAAGATGAGTTGAAAAGAGGTGTAGAAGTGCTTGCTGAAGATGGCTGTATGTGTAATGACACACTGGAGAGTGTCAAGAAAGCAGAGCGCATGCAAGCAGGGAACATGTGTAGCAACTGTCACAGGTAGGATTCGAAACTCTGCCCCCGGGTCTCACGGCAGCTGCCCTACCCTCTGAGCCAAATGAGTTCTGGTCTCAAGCAAATATATGATGAGAGAGAAAATGTGCACTGTGGAGCAGAAGCTCAAATTAGCAGAAAAGAGGTGAAGAGGAAGAACTTTGTTGTGAAATGAGGTAAAGAAACTGAAATTTGTGCTTAAAACAAGTGAAAAAGCTGAACTCTGAAATCCTGCTAAAACAGTAGTAGAGGCTGATATTTTTCAGCTACTCACTGAGCCAAACTGGTTCTCACGTAACTGAAAAAAGGTGGAAAAGCTTAAAATTCTAATGAAAACAGCAGAAGAGGCTAAGTGCACTGTGGAGCAGGAGCTCTAATTAGCAGAAAAGAGGTGAAGAGGAATAATTTCTGCTGAAAAGAGGTAAAGAAGCAAAAAGCCGAGTTGAAAAGAAGTGTAGAAGCAGAAGTGCTTGCTGAAGATGGCTGTATGTGTAATGACACACTGGAGAGTGTCAAGAAAGCAGAGCGCATGCAAGCAGTGAACATGTGTAGCAGCTGTCACAGGTAGGATTCGAACCTCTGCCACCGGGTCTCACGACAGATGCCCTACCCTCTGAGCCAAATGAGTTCTGGTCACAAGCAAAGATATGATGAGAGGGAAAATGTGCACTGTGGAGCAGCAGCTCAAATTAGCAGAAAAGAGGTGAAGAGGAAGAACTTTGTTGTGAAATGAGGTAAAGAAACTGAAATTTGTGCTTAAAACAAGTGAAAAAGCTGAACTCTGAAATCCTGCTAAAACAGCAGAAGAGGCTGATATTTTTCAGCTACTCATTGAGCCAAACTGGTTCTCACGTAACTGAAAAAAGGTGGAAAAGCTTAAAATTCTAATGAAAACAGCAGAAGAGGCTGAGTGCACTGTGGAACAGAAGCTCAAATTAGCAGAAAAGAGGTGAAAACAGCAGAAGAGGGTGAGATTTGTGCTGATAAGAGGTGAAACTGCGGAACCAATCAGAGGTACTGCTTCTGTCTGCTTCATCAGGCTGTGTACTTGTATGTATTTCTGCCATAGACTGTTAACCAGAATCTGAGGTCCATATTAGAAAAGCTGCTAAAATCATTAAACTTTGCAGAATTGTAATAAATTATCAATATGAATTACCGGTCTGTGATAGTGTATAAATTTGTAGTTAAAAAAAAAACATGTGGGCCAAGGTGGAATCGAACCCACGACCTCTGGTCTGAAGAGCGGTGTCATTACCAATCGCGCCACCTCTAAGGGGGCGGGCGCTTTGAAAAAAAGGGTGATGAGGAGTCAGAATTAGATCGCGGTGAGACGCGAAAAACGCCGTTTTTTGGAGTTACAAAACGTCGTGTAACTCAAAAACTAGGTGGGATAGAAGCATAATTCTTGCACTGGGTGAATCAGCGGACTTTGGTGTACTTTGACTGCGATTTACATAGCTCTTTGTATCTCCGTCGCGGAGATATGACGAGAGAAGAAACGGCTTCATTTTCGGAATTTGAAAAATGAGAGGAGGACAGATTTCCACCCCTCAAACAAGTCTAACTCATCTCAGAACGGTAATAGGTGAGAAAATAATTCTTGAATTGTGAGTGTCAGGAGTGTCTGAAGATATACAGGGACAAGCCTCATGTCTTAACTTTGCTTCGTTAAGGAGATATGACGATTTGAAAATGCCTTCAGTTTCAGTATTTCAGCTCTGAGTTTCACAACCTCCCCATAGACTTTGAATGGGGAGTTTTTAGACCATGTGTCACTTCGAGGCAAATTGTGAAAAAAACGTAACTCTCACAATAATTATAGTGACACTGTCTTAAAGCCAGCAAAAATACCTACGTTTTGATGTATAATTTGTGGAAGTTGAGTGGAAATTGAGCGAGTAGCAAGGAGTTGTTCAGACATGAAGAGAAAATTCAGAACGGACGAGTGTGCAGTGGGAGTTAATTGCATAGCAACCATAGCAACACATGTATTTTCTGAAAAATCACAAAGTTGTAACTGAAAACTTAAAGAGTCATTACATGAAAACGGTAACAGATATGAAAAAGCTGAATCACACAGGAATAGCCCAATCATCTGAGAACGTTTTAAAGTTTGAATGGAGTTTCTAGGTGAAAGTATGAGGAAGTAGTTAAGTTTCAAAGACAAGCAAGTTTTAGCAGAATTGTAGAAGTTTCCCATTCATTTCAATGGGACAAATTAAAGGAAAAAAGTGTAATATTTTAAAAAGTATAATAGTAATAAGTACCAAAAGATATAGCAGTCGAAAGCAGAAATAGCAGAACAGTTTAGAGTTTGAATGGTAAAAATCGGCTGAAAACTGAGGGAGTAGTTAAGCGGCAAAGAAACGGAGCAACTAGAATAATAAAGGATAAAGAATAAAGAGAAACAGGATCTCAATAGTGTGGATGCCTACGGCATCCACCCAACTAGAAAAAATTGCATTTCCTGCGAAAATGCTGTGTGGATGCCTTACGCTGAAGATTTCTGCTGAAAAAAGCAGAAAAAGTTGAAAAAACAAAAAACATTGCCCTGAGCGAGATTCGAACCTGGCCTTTCTGATCTATAGGCGGCGTCTCACCTTACTGGACCAAACTGATTCTTACAAAGAAGAGGTGGAGAGACTGACAATTCTGGTGAAATTAGCAGAAGCTGCTTAGTATTGTGCTAATAAGAGGTGAAAAGGCTAAACATTTAGCAGAAAAGAGGTGAATCAGAAGAAGTTCTGCTGAAAAGAGGTAAAGAAGCAAAAAGATGAGTTGAAAAGAGGTGTAGAAGTGCTTGCTGAAGATGGCTGTATGTGTAATGACACACTGGAGAGTGTCAAGAAAGCAGAGCGCATGCAAGCAGGGAACATGTGTAGCAACTGTCACAGGTAGGATTCGAAACTCTGCCCCCGGGTCTCACGGCAGCTGCCCTACCCTCTGAGCCAAATGAGTTCTGGTCTCAAACAAATATATGATGAGAGAGAAAATGTGCACTGTGGAGCAGAAGCTCAAATTAGCAGAAAAGAGGTGAAGAGGAAGAACTTTGTTGTGAAATGAGGTAAAGAAACTGAAATTTGTGCTTAAAACAAGTGAAAAAGCTGAACTCTGAAATCCTGCTAAAACAGTAGTAGAGGCTGATATTTTTCAGCTACTCACTGAGCCAAACTGGTTCTCACGTAACTGAAAAAAGGTGGAAAAGCTTAAAATTCTAATGAAAACAGCAGAAGAGGCTAAGTGCACTGTGGAGCAGGAGCTCTAATTAGCAGAAAAGAGGTGAAGAGGAATAATTTCTGCTGAAAAGAGGTAAAGAAGCAAAAAGCCGAGTTGAAAAGAAGTGTAGAAGCAGAAGTGCTTGCTGAAGATGGCTGTATGTGTAATGACACACTGGAGAGTGTCAAGAAAGCAGAGCGCATGCAAGCAGTGAACATGTGTAGCAGCTGTCACAGGTAGGATTCGAACCTCTGCCACCGGGTCTCACGACAGATGCCCTACCCTCTGAGCCAAATGAGTTCTGGTCACAAGCAAAGATATGATGAGAGGGAAAATGTGCACTGTGGAGCAGCAGCTCAAATTAGCAGAAAAGAGGTGAAGAGGAAGAACTTTGTTGTGAAATGAGGTAAAGAAACTGAAATTTGTGCTTAAAACAAGTGAAAAAGCTGAACTCTGAAATCCTGCTAAAACAGCAGAAGAGGCTGATATTTTTCAGCTACTCATTGAGCCAAACTGGTTCTCACGTAACTGAAAAAAGGTGGAAAAGCTTAAAATTCTAATGAAAACAGCAGAAGAGGCTGAGTGCACTGTGGAACAGAAGCTCAAATTAGCAGAAAAGAGGTGAAAACAGCAGAAGAGGGTGAGATTTGTGCTGATAAGAGGTGAAACTGCGGAACCAATCAGAGGTACTGCTTCTGTCTGCTTCATCAGGCTGTGTACTTGTATGTATTTCTGCCATAGACTGTTAACCAGAATCTGAGGTCCATATTAGAAAAGCTGCTAAAATCATTAAACTTTGCAGAATTGTAATAAATTATCAATATGAATTACCGGTCTGTGATAGTGTATAAATTTGTAGTTAAAAAAAAAACATGTGGGCCAAGGTGGAATCGAACCCACGACCTCTGGTCTGAAGAGCGGTGTCATTACCAATCGCGCCACCTCTAAGGGGGCGGGCGCTTTGAAAAAAAGGGTGATGAGGAGTCAGAATTAGATCGCGGTGAGACGCGAAAAACGCCGTTTTTTGGAGTTACAAAACGTCGTGTAACTCAAAAACTAGGTGGGATAGAAGCATAATTCTTGCACTGGGTGAATCAGCGGACTTTGGTGTACTTTGACTGCGATTTACATAGCTCTTTGTATCTCCGTCGCGGAGATATGACGAGAGAAGAAACGGCTTCATTTTCGGAATTTGAAAAATGAGAGGAGGACAGATTTCCACCCCTCAAACAAGTCTAACTCATCTCAGAACGGTAATAGGTGAGAAAATAATTCTTGAATTGTGAGTGTCAGGAGTGTCTGAAGATATACAGGGACAAGCCTCATGTCTTAACTTTGCTTCGTTAAGGAGATATGACGATTTGAAAATGCCTTCAGTTTCAGTATTTCAGCTCTGAGTTTCACAACCTCCCCATAGACTTTGAATGGGGAGTTTTTAGACCATGTGTCACTTCGAGGCAAATTGTGAAAAAAACGTAACTCTCACAATAATTATAGTGACACTGTCTTAAAGCCAGCAAAAATACCTACGTTTTGATGTATAATTTGTGGAAGTTGAGTGGAAATTGAGCGAGTAGCAAGGAGTTGTTCAGACATGAAGAGAAAATTCAGAACGGACGAGTGTGCAGTGGGAGTTAATTGCATAGCAACCATAGCAACACATGTATTTTCTGAAAAATCACAAAGTTGTAACTGAAAACTTAAAGAGTCATTACATGAAAACGGTAACAGATATGAAAAAGCTGAATCACACAGGAATAGCCCAATCATCTGAGAACGTTTTAAAGTTTGAATGGAGTTTCTAGGTGAAAGTATGAGGAAGTAGTTAAGTTTCAAAGACAAGCAAGTTTTAGCAGAATTGTAGAAGTTTCCCATTCATTTCAATGGGACAAATTAAAGGAAAAAAGTGTAATATTTTAAAAAGTATAATAGTAATAAGTACCAAAAGATATAGCAGTCGAAAGCAGAAATAGCAGAACAGTTTAGAGTTTGAATGGTAAAAATCGGCTGAAAACTGAGGGAGTAGTTAAGCGGCAAAGAAACGGAGCAACTAGAATAATAAAGGATAAAGAATAAAGAGAAACAGGATCTCAATAGTGTGGATGCCTACGGCATCCACCCAACTAGAAAAATTTGCATTTCCTGCGAAAATGCAGTGTGGATGCTTAAAGCTGAAGCTGTATGCAAAAAGTAGCTGAAAAAGCTGAAAAGTTGCAGAAATTGTAAAAACTTTGCAGAAGCAAAAGAAGTTTGCTAAAATGGAATAACTTAGCAGAACTGCAATATCTTAGAGGAAACATAATACTTGGCAGAAATACAATAACATAGCAGAATTTAGCAGAAATATTGTAACTTACCAGAAACATGATAACTTCTCAAAAATACAAGAATTTAGGAGAAATAGTATAAGATAACAGAAAGAATATATTTAGCCAAAAATACTTAAACATTACAGAAACACTATGATTTAGAAAAATAGTACAACAGAGCAGAAATATTGTGATTTACCAGAGACACTGTGATGAACTATGAATATTGTAATTTTAAATTGAGACTATGTTTTAGCACAAATATTATAATTTGGCAGAAATACTATAATTTAGCAGAAATACTATATTAAGCACAAATCCTATAAAAAGCAGAAATGGTATGATTAAGCACAAATACTACATTTAGTAGAAATACTTTATTTTAGCACAAATCCCATAAAAAGCAGAAATACTGTACTATGATTTAGTAGAAAAACTATAATTAATCAGAAATACTAAATTTAGCAGAAATACTATATTAAGCACAAATACTATGAAAAGCAGAAATAGTATGATTAAGCATAAATACTACATTTAGCAGAAATACTATATTAAGCACAAATCCTATAAAAGCAGAAATAGTATATTAAGCACAAATCTTATAAAATAGCAGAAACAGTATGATTTAGCACAATAGTAATAAGTTAAACAGAAAAATTGGAAAAGCAAAATGGACAGCTGAAAAAATGCTGAACATGCTGAGGGTCCCTCAAATATACTTGTTAAATGACAAAAATCTGCAAAAAAATTTATTACAGCCACACAATCACAAATATGTACACATGAGGAAACACACATGCACAGAGAGACCCACACACAAGATCCAATTCAGTCAACCAGTCTAAATATATTGAATTTAAATCTTAGAATGAGATCATCCCATTAAAAGCCTTTCTCTCTCTCTCTCTGTCACACACACACACACACACACACACACACACACACACACACACACACACACACACACACACAGGGAGAGAAAAGTGAGTTTCTAGGTCAGCCTGGGAGCTGCTGAATTTGAATCCACCAATCAGAGAGGCTGTGCACTCTTTCCCTCCAAAACAGGTGCATCCTTTTTACACACGCAGCACAGAGAGACACAGGATCATTGCAGTCTATTTCTCATAATGACGACTCCCCTCAAACAAATGACCATAATTTCCTAACCATAGGGGCTAGAGCGGTCATTCTTACACCGTTTTGTTCAGAAGAGATGGGGGAATCTTCAAGTGTTGACAATTTATCATTAAAATATGAATTTTTAGAGATATATGACATGGATGACTTGTTGACTTAGAAGCCACGAATTCCCCAATATGCAAATTTGAATACCTGGAGCCCACATACATGATTGGCTGGCTGGGAAGCTGTGCAGGCCCTGATTTGTGGATTTGAATTCCTCAGCCCTCAGATATGATTGGCTGGCTTAGAAGCCACGAAGGCCCCAATATGCAAATTTGAATGCCTCAGGACACTTATTTGATTGGCTGGGAAACTGTGCAGGCCCTGATTTGAAAATTTGAATGTCTCAGTCCTCACAGAGGATTGGCTGCCTGGGGACCTGGCAGAAATATATAGAAATACTATTATTAAGCATAAATACTACATTTAGTAGAAATACTATGTTTTAGCACAAATACTATAAAAAAAAGAAAAACTATAATTTAGCAGAAATACTATATTAAGCACAAATCCTATAAAAAGCAGAAATACTATAATTTAGAACAAATAGTATAAAAAGCAGAAATACTATAATTTAGCAGAAATACTATGTTAGGCACAAATCCTATAAAAAGCAGAAATACTATAATTTAGCAGAAATACTATGTTAGGCACAAATCCTATAAAAAGCAGAAATACTATAATTTAGCAGAAATACTATATTAGGCATAAATCCTATGAAAAGCAGAAATAGTATGATTTAGCAGAAATACTGTATTTAGCACAAGTACTGAAAAGTACCAGAAATACTATGATTTAGCAGAATAGTAATAACTTATTGAAACACAAATGCACAGAGGGACACACAAACACAGGCTCTAATCCAGTCAACCAGTCTAACTATGTTCAATTTAAATCCTACAATGACATGCTGCCAAATAAGGGCAGGGTCCTCTCTCTCCCACTAAACACACACACACACACACACACACACACACACACACACACACACACACACACACACACAGGGAGAGAGGACTAAGTTTCTAGGTCAGCCTGGGAGCTGCTGAATTTGAATCCACCAATCAGAGAGGCTGTTTACGTTTTCCCGCCAAAACAGGTGCCTCTTTTTACACACGCAGCACAGAGACATAGACCTGCTTCTTTCAGTTTATTTCACATAGTGAGGATTCCCCTCAAACAAATGACCATAATTTCCTAACCATAGGGGCTAGAGCGGTCATTCTTACACCGTTTTGTTCAGAAGAGATGGGGGAATCTTCAAGTGTTGACAATTTATCATTAAAATATGAATTTTTAGAGATATATGACATGGATGACTTGTTGACTTAGAAGCCACGAATTCCCCAATATGCAAATTTGAATACCTGGAGCCCACATACATGATTGGCTGGCTGGGAAGCTGTGCAGGCCCTGATTTGTGGATTTGAATTCCTCAGCCCTCAGATATGATTGGCTGGCTTAGAAGCCATGAAGGCCCCAATATGCAAATTTGAATGCCTCAGGACACATATATGATTGGCTGGGAAGCCGTGCAGGCCCTGATTTGAAAATTTGAATGTCTAAGTCCTCACAGAGGATTGGCTGCCTGGGGACCTGGCAGAAATATATAGAAATACTATGATTAAGCATAAATACTACATTTAGTAGAAATACTATGTTTTAGCACAAATACTATAAAAAGCAGAAATACTATAATTTAGCAGAAATACTATATTAAGCACAAATCTTATAAAAAGCAGAAATAGGATGATTAAGCATAAACACTACATTTAGCAGAAATACTATGTTTGAGCAAAAATCCTATAAAAAGCAGAAATACTATATTAGGCACAAATCCCATAAAAAGCAGAAATAGTATGATTAAGCATAAATACTACATTTAGTAGAAATACTATGTTTTAGCACAAATAGTATAAAAAGCAGAAATATTGTAATTTAGCAGAAATACTATATTAGGCACAAATCTTATAAAATAGCAGAAATAGTATTATTTAGCACAATAGTAATAAGTTAAACAGAAAAATTGGAAAAGCAAAATGGACAGCTGAAAAAATGCTGAACATGCTGAGGGTCCCTCAAATATACTTGTTAAATGAAAAAATCAGCAAAAAAAATGCACAGGGAGAGAGAAGTAAGTTTCTAGGTCAGCCTGGGAGCTGCTGAATTTGAATCCACCAATCAGAGAGCCTGTGTACTTTTTCCCGCCAAAACATGTGCCTCTTTTTACACACGCAGCACAGAGAGGCACAGGATTATTGCAGCCTATTTCTCATAGTGAGGACTCCCCTCAAACAAATGACCATAATTTCCAAACCGTAGGGGCTAGAGCGGTCATTCTTACACCGTTTTGTTCAGAAGAGATGGGGGAATCTTCCAGTGTTTACAATTTATCATTAAAATATGAATTATTAAAGATATTTGACTTGTAATGCACCATAACTGAGTAGAGCGAAGCAAAAACTGCCTTGACTTGCCCTCAAACAACGCTTTCTAACTCGAAATCTATTTGGAGTATCGATATCATTCTTTCACCGTAAGAGACAGCAGGCTTTGGTGAACAATCATGGAAATTTTCAGGTCTCTGTGGAAATCCAACAAAAAGTTATGACGAGAGAAAAAAGTGGTTCATTTCCACAGTTTGAAATCTGAAGAAATCTGAGCGAAGGACGAATTTCCTACCCTCAGACAAGTCCAACTCATTTCAGAACGGTAATAGGTGAGAAAGAAATTCTTGAATTGTGAGCGTCAGGGGTGTCTGAAGATATTCGGGGACAAGCCTCATGTCTTAACTTTGCTTCGTTAAGGAGATATGACGATTCGAATATGCCTCTCATTACAGAAATCCAGCGGTGATTTTGAACAAGCTCTCCATTCACTTTATATGGAGAGTTTTCTGACCTTGTGTTAGTCTGAGGAGATTTGCAAAAATTCTATAAATCCCACAACAATGATAGTGACATTTTCTGAAAGCCAGCAAAAATACCTACGTTTTGATGTATAATTTGTGGAAGTTGAGTGAAAATTGAGCAAGTAGCAGGAAGTTGTTCGGACATGAAGTGAAAATTGCAAAACCTTCAGTGGCACACTGGAAGCCAAGAGCATAGCAACCATAACAACACATGTATTTTGTGAAAAATCACAATTTTGCAACTCAAAACTTTAAGAGGCATAAAAGTAAAACAGTAAAAGATTTGAAAAAGCTGAATCATACCTGAATAGCCCAATAATTTGTGAACATTTTAAAGTTTGAATGGTTGTTCTAGGTGAAAATATGAGGAAGTAGTTAAGTTTCAAAAACAAGCAAATTTTAGCAGAATTGCTGAAGTTTCCCATTCATTTCAATGGGACAAATTAAAGGAAAAAAGCTTAATATTTTAAAAAGTATAATAGTTAAAAATAGCAAAAGTCATAGCGCACATTAGCAGAAATAGCAGAATAGTTTAAAATTTGAACGGTGAAAATCGGCTGAAAATTGTGGAAGTAGTTAAGTGCCAAAAAGTGTACGGAAGCAACTAGAATAATAACTAGAAAAATTTGCATTTCCTGCGAAAATGCAGTGTGGATGCTTAAAGCTGAAGCTGTATGCAAAAACTAGCTGAAAAAGCTGAAAAGTTGCAGAAATTGTAAAAACTTTGCAGAAGCAAAAGAACTTTGCTAAAATGGAATAACTTAGCAGAACTGCAATATCTTAGAGGAAACATAATACTTGGCAGAAATACAATAGCATAGCAGAATTTAGCAGAAATATTGTAACTTACCAGAAACATGATAACTTCTCAAAAATACAAGAATTTAGGAGAAATAGTATAAGATAACAGAAAGAATATATTTAGCCAAAAATACTTAAACATTACAGAAACACTATGATTTAGAAAAATAGTACAACAGAGCAGAAATATTGTGATTTACCAGAGACACTGTGATGAACTATGAATATTGTAATTTTAAATTGAGACTATGTTTTAGCACAAATATTATAATTTGGCAGAAATACTATAATTTAGCAGAAATACTATATTAAGCACAAATCCCATAAAAAGCAGAAATGGTATGATTAAGCACAAATACTACATTTAGTAGAAATACTTTGTTTTAGCACAAATCCCATAAAAAGCAGAAATACTGTACTATGATTTAGTAGAAAAACTATAATTAATCAGAAATACTAAATTTAGCAGAAATACTATATTAAGCACAAATACTATGAAAAGCAGAAATAGTATGATTAAGCATAAATACTACATTTAGCAGAAATACTATATTAAGCACAAATCCTATAAAAGCAGAAATAGTATATTAAGCACAAATCTTATAAAATAGCAGAAATAGTATGATTTAGCACAATAGTAATAAGTTAAACAGAAAAATTGGAAAAGCAAAATGGACAGCTGAAAAAATGCTGAACATGCTGAGGGTCCCTCAAATATACTTGTTAAATGACAAAAATCTGCAAAAAAATTTATTACAGCCACACAATCACAAATATGTACACATGAGGAAACACACATGCACAGAGAGACCCACACACAAGATCCAATTCAGTCAACCAGTCTAAATATATTGAATTTAAATCTTAGAATGAGATCATCCCATTAAAAGCCTTTCTCTCTCTCTCTCGCTCTCTCTCTCTCTCTCTGTCACACACACACACACACACACACACACACACACACACACACACACACACACACACACAGGGAGAGAGAAGTAAGTTTCTAGGTCAGCCTGGGAGCTGGTGAATTTGAATCCACCAATCAGAGAGGCTGTGCACTTTTCCCCACCAAAACAGGTGCATCTGTTTACACACGCAGCAGCACAGAGAGACACAGGATTTTTGCAGTCTATTTCTCATAGTGACGACTCCCCTCAAACAAATAACCGTAATTTCCTAACCGTAGGGGCTAGAACGGTCATTCTTACACCGTTTTGTTCAGAAGAGATGGGGGAATCTTCAAGTGTTGACAATTTAATATTAAAATATGAATTTTTAGAGATATATGACATGGATGACTTGTTGACTTAGAAGCCACGAATTCCCCAATATGCAAATTTGAATGCCTGAGACCACATATGTGATTGGCTGGCTGGGAAGCCGTGCAGGTCCTGATTTGTGGATTTGAATTCCTCAGCCCTCAGATATGATTGGCTGGCTTAGAAGCCACGAAGGCCCCAATATGCAAATTTGAATGCCTCAGGACACTTATTTGATTGGCTGGGAAACTGTGCAGGCCCTGATTTGAAAATTTGAATGTCTCAGTCCTCACAGAGGATTGGCTGCCTGGGGACCTGGCAGAAATATATAGAAATACTATTATTAAGCATAAATACTACATTTAGTAGAAATACTATGTTTTAGCACAAATACTATAAAAAGAAGAAAAACTATAATTTAGCAGAAATACTATATTAAGCACAAATCCTATAAAAAGCAGAAATACTATAATTTAGAACAAATAGTATAAAAAGCAGAAATACTATAATTTAGCAGAAATACTATGTTAGGCACAAATCCTATAAAAAGCAGAAATACTATAATTTAGCAGAAATACTATGTTAGGCACAAATCCTATAAAAAGCAGAAATACTATAATTTAGCAGAAATACTATATTAGGCATAAATCCTATGAAAAGCAGAAATAGGATGATTAAGCATAAACACTACATTTAGCAGAAATACTATGTTTGAGCAAAAATCCTATAAAAAGCAGAAATACTATATTAGGCACAAATCCCATAAAAAGCAGAAATAGTATGATTAAGCATAAATACTACATTTAGTAGAAATACTATGTTTTAGCACAAATAGTATAAAAAGCAGAAATATTGTAATTTAGCAGAAATACTATATTAGGCACAAATCTTATAAAATAGCAGAAATAGTATTATTTAGCACAATAGTAATAAGTTAAACAGAAAAATTGGAAAAGCAAAATGGACAGCTGAAAAAATGCTGAACATGCTGAGGGTCCCTCAAATATACTTGTTAAATGAAAAAATCAGCAAAAAAATGCACAGGGAGAGAGAAGTAAGTTTCTAGGTCAGCCTGGGAGCTGCTGAATTTGAATCCACCAATCAGAGAGCCTGTGTACTTTTTCCCGCCAAAACATGTGCCTCTTTTTACACACGCAGCACAGAGAGGCACAGGATTATTGCAGCCTATTTCTCATAGTGAGGACTCCCCTCAAACAAATGACCATAATTTCCAAACCGTAGGGGCTAGAGCGGTCATTCTTACACCGTTTTGTTCAGAAGAGATGGGGGAATCTTCCAGTGTTTACAATTTATCATTAAAATATGAATTATTAAAGATATTTGACTTGTAATGCACCATAACTGAGTAGAGCGAAGCAAAAACTGCCTTGACTTGCCCTCAAACAACGCTTTCTAACTCGAAATCTATTTGGAGTATCGATATCATTCTTTCACCGTAAGAGACAGCAGGCTTTGGTGAACAATCATGGAAATTTTCAGGTCTCTGTGGAAATCCAACAAAAAGTTATGACGAGAGAAAAAAGTGGTTCATTTCCACAGTTTGAAATCTGAAGAAATCTGAGCGAAGGACGAATTTCCTACCCTCAAACAAGTCCAACTCATTTCAGAACGGTAATAGGTGAGAAAGAAATTCTTGAATTGTGAGCGTCAGGGGTGTCTGAAGATATTCGGGGACAAGCCTCATGTCTTAACTTTGCTTCGTTAAGGAGATATGACGATTCGAATATGCCTCTCATTACAGAAATCCAGCGGTGATTTTGAACAAGCTCTCCATTCACTTTATATGGAGAGTTTTCTGACCTTGTGTTAGTCTGAGGAGATTTGCAAAAATTCTATAAATCCCACAACAATGATGGTGACATTTTCTGAAAGCCAGCAAAAATACCTACGTTTTGATGTATAATTTGTGGAAGTTGAGTGAAAATTGAGCAAGTAGCAAACAGTTGTTCGGACATGAAGTGAAAATTGCAAAACCTTCAGTGGCACACTGGAAGCCAAGAGCATAGCAACCATAACAACACATGTATTTTGTGAAAAATCACAATTTTGCAACTCAAAACTTTAAGAGGCATAAAAGTAAAACAGTAAAAGATTTGAAAAAGCTGAATCATACCTGAATAGCCCAATAATTTGTGAACATTTTAAAGTTTGAATGGTTGTTCTAGGTGAAAATATGAGGAAGTAGTTAAGTTTCAAAAACAAGCAAATTTTAGCAGAATTGCTGAAGTTTCCCATTCATTTCAATGGGACAAATTAAAGGAAAAAAGCTTAATATTTTAAAAAGTATAATAGTTAAAAATAGCAAAAGTCATAGCGCACATTAGCAGAAATAGCAGAATAGTTTAAAATTTGAACGGTGAAAATCGGCTGAAAATTGTGGAAGTAGTTAAGTGCCAAAAAGTGTACGGAAGCAACTAGAATAATAACTAGAAAAATTTGCATTTCCTGCGAAAATGCAGTGTGGATGCTTAAAGCTGAAGCTGTATGCAAAAACTAGCTGAAAAAGCTGAAAAGTTGCAGAAATTGTAAAAACTTTGCAGAAGCAAAAGAACTTTGCTAAAATGGAATAACTTAGCAGAACTGCAATATCTTAGAGGAAACATAATACTTGGCAGAAATACAATAGCATAGCAGAATTTAGCAGAAATATTGTAACTTACCAGAAACATGATAACTTCTCAAAAATACAAGAATTTAGGAGAAATAGTATAAGATAACAGAAAGAATATATTTAGCCAAAAATACTTAAACATTACAGAAACACTATGATTTAGAAAAATAGTACAACAGAGCAGAAATATTGTGATTTACCAGAGACACTGTGATGAACTATGAATATTGTAATTTTAAATTAAGACTATGTTTTAGCACAAATATTATAATTTGGCAGAAATACTATAATTTAGCAGAAATACTATATTAAGCACAAATCCTATAAAAAGCAGAAATGGTATGATTAAGCATAAATACTACATTTAGTAGAAATACTTTGTTTTAGCACAAATCCCATAAAAAGCAGAAATACTGTACTATGATTTAGTAGAAAGACTATAATTAATCAGAAATACTAAATTTAGCAGAAATACTATATTAAGCACAAATCCTATGAAAAGCAGAAATAGTATGATTAAGCATAAATACTACATTTAGCAGAAATACTATATTAAGCACAAATCTTATAAAAAGCAGAAATAGTATATTAAGCACAAATCTTATAAAATAGCAGAAATAGTGTGATTTAGCACAATAGTAATAAGTTAAACAGAAAAATTGGAAAAGCAAAATGGACAGCTGAAAAAATGCTGAACATGCTGAGGTTCCCTCAAATATACTTGTTAAATGACAAAAATCAGCAAAAGAACTTATGACTGCCACACAATTACAAATATGTACACATGAGGAAACACACATGCACAGAGAGACACACACACAAGATCCAATTTAGTCAACCAGTCTAAATATATTGAATTTGAATCTTAGAATGAGATCATCCCATTAAAAGCCTTTCTCTCTCTCTCTCTCTCTCTCTCTCTCTGTCACACACACACACACACACACACACACACACACACACACACACACACACACACACAGGGAGAGAGAAGTAAGTTTCTAGGTCAGCCTGGGAGCTGGTGAATTTGAATCCACCAATCAGAGAGGCTGTGCACTTTTCCCCACCAAAACAGGTGCATCTGTTTACACACGCAGCAGCACAGAGAGACACAGGATTTTTGCAGTCTATTTCTCATAGTGACGACTCCCCTCAAACAAATGACCGTAATTTCCTAACCGTAGGGGCTAGAACGGTCATTCTTACACCGTTTTGTTCAGAAGAGATGGGGGAATCTTCAAGTGTTGACAATTTAATATTAAAATATGAATTTTTAGAGATATATGACATGGATGACTTGTTGACTTAGAAGCCACGAATTCCCCAATATGCAAATTTGAATGCCTGAGACCACATATGTGATTGGCTGGCTGGGAAGCCGTGCAGGCCCTGATTTGTGGATTTGAATTCCTCAGCCCTCAGATATGATTGGCTGGCTTAGAAGCCACGAAGGCCCCAATATGCAAATTTGAATGCCTCAGGACACTTATTTGATTGGCTGGGAAACTGTGCAGGCCCTGATTTGAAAATTTGAATGTCTCAGTCCTCACAGAGGATTGGCTGCCTGGGGACCTGGCAGAAATATATAGAAATACTATTATTAAGCATAAATACTACATTTAGTAGAAATACTATGTTTTAGCACAAATACTATAAAAAGAAGAAAAACTATAATTTAGCAGAAATACTATATTAAGCACAAATCCTATAAAAAGCAGAAATACTATAATTTAGAACAAATAGTATAAAAAGCAGAAATACTATAATTTAGCAGAAATACTATGTTAGGCACAAATCCTATAAAAAGCAGAAATACTATAATTTAGCAGAAATACTATATTAGGCATAAATCCTATGAAAAGCAGAAATACTGTATTTAGCACAAGTACCGAAAAGTACCAGAAATACTATGATTTAGCAGAAATACTGTATTTAGCACAAGTACCGAAAAGTACCAGAAACACTATGATTTAGCAGAATAGTAATAACTTATTGAAACACAAATGCACAGAGGGACACACAAACACAGGCTCTAATCCAGTCAACCAGTCTAACTATGTTCAATTTAAATCCTACAATGACATGCTGTCAAATAAGGGCAGGGTCCTCTCTCTCCCACTAAACACACACACACACACACACACACACACACACACACACACACACACACACACAGGGAGAGAGGACTAAGTTTCTAGGTCAGCCTGGGAGCTGCTGAATTTGAATCCACCAATCAGAGAGGCTGTTTACGTTTTCCCGCCAAAACAGGTGCATCTGTTTTACACACGCAGCACAGAGACATAGACCTGCTTCTTTCAGTTTATTTCACATAGTGAGGATTCCCCTCAAACAAATGACCATAATTTCCTAACCATAGGGGCTAGAGCGGTCATTCTTACACCGTTTTGTTCAGAAGAGATGGGGGAATCTTCAAGTATTGACAATTTATCATTAAAATATGAATTTTTAGAGATATATGACATGGATGACTTGTTGACTTAGAAGCCACGAATTCCCCAATATGCAAATTTGAATACCTGGAGCCCACATACATGATTGGCTGGCTGGGAAGCTGTGCAGGCCCTGATTTGTGGATTTGAATTCCTCAGCCCTCAGATATGATTGGCTGGCTTAGAAGCCATGAAGGCCCCAATATGCAAATTTGAATGCCTCAGGACACATATATGATTGGCTGGGAAGCCGTGCAGGCCCTGATTTGAAAATTTGAATTTCTCAGTCCTCACAGAGGATTGGCTGCCTGGGGACCTGGCAGAAATATATAGAAATACTATGATTAAGCATAAATACTACATTTAGTAGAAATACTATGTTTTAGCACAAATACTATAAAAAGCAGAAATACTATAATTTAGCAGAAATACTATATTAAGCACAAATCCTATAAAAAGCAGAAATAGGATGATTAAGCATAAACACTACATTTAGTAGAAATACTATGTTTGAGCAAAAATCCTATAAAAAGCAGAAATACTATATTAGGCACAAATCCCATAAAAAGCAGAAATAGTATGATTAAGCATAAATACTACATTTAGTAGAAATACTATGTTTTAGCACAAATACTATAAAAAGCAGAAATACTATAATTTAGCAGAAATACTATATTAAGCACAAATCCCATAAAAAGCAGAAATAGGATGATTAAGCATAAACATTACATTTAGCAGAAATACTATGTTTGAGCACAAATAGTATAAAAAGCAGAAATATTGTAATTTAGCAGAAATACTATATTAGGCACAAATCTTATAAAATAGCAGAAATAGTATTATTTAGCACAATAGTAATAAGTTAAACAGAAAAATTGGAAAAGCAAAATGGACAGCTGAAAAAATGCTGAACATGCTGAGGGTCCCTCAAATATACTTGTTAAATGAAAAAAATCAGCAAAAAAATGCACAGGGAGAGAGAAGTACGTTTCTAGGTCAGCCTGGGAGCTGCTGAATTTGAATCCACCAATCAGAGAGCCTGTGTACTTTTTCCCGCCAAAACATGTGCCTCTTTTTACACACGCAGCACAGAGAGGCACAGGATTATTGCAGCCTATTTCTCATAGTGAGGACTCCCCTCAAACAAATGACCATAATTTCCAAACCGTAGGGGCTAGAGCGGTCATTCTTACACCGTTTTGTTCAGAAGAGATGGGGGAATCTTCCAGTGTTTACAATTTATCATTAAAATATGAATTATTAAAGATATTTGACTTCTAATGCACCATAACTGAGTAGAGCGAAGCAAAAACTGCCTTGACTTGCCCTCAAACAACGCTTTGTAACTTGAAATCTATTTGGAGTATCGATATCATTCTTTCACCGTAAGAGACAGCAGGCTTTGGTGAACAATCATGGAAATTTTCAGGTCTCTGTGGAAATCCAACAAAAAGTTATGACGAGAGAAAAAAGTGGTTCATTTCCACAGTTTGAAATCTGAAGAAATCTGAGCGAAGGACGAATTTCCTACCCTCAAACAAGTCCAACTCATTTCAGAACGGTAATAGGTGAGAAAGAAATTCTTGAATTGTGAGCGTCAGGGGTGTCTGAAGATATTCGGGGACAAGCCTCATGTCTTAACTTTGCTTCGTTAAGGAGATATGACGATTCGAATATGCCTCTCATTACAGAAATCCAGCGGTGATTTTGAACAAGCTCTCCATTCACTTTATATGGAGAGTTTTCTGACCTTGTGTTAGTCTGAGGAGATTTGCAAAAATTCTATAAATCCCACAACAATGATGGTGACATTTTCTGAAAGCCAGCAAAAATACCTACGTTTTGATGTATAATTTGTGGAAGTTGAGTGAAAATTGAGCAAGTAGCAGGAAGTTGTTCGGACATGAAGTGAAAATTGCAAAACCTTCAGTGGAACACTGGAAGCCAAGAGCATAGCAACCATAACAACACATGTATTTTGTGAAAAATCACAATTTTGCAACTCAAAACTTTAAGAGGCATAAAAGTAAAACAGTAAAAGATTTGAAAAAGCTGAATCATACCTGAATAGCCCAATAATTTGTGAACATTTTAAAGTTTGAATGGTTGTTCTAGGTGAAAATATGAGGAAGTAGTTAAGTTTCAAAAACAAGCAAATTTTAGCAGAATTGCTGAAGTTTCCCATTCATTTCAATGGGACAAATTAAAGGAAAAAAGTGGAATATTTTAAAAAGTATAATAGTTAAAAATAGCAAAAATCATAGCGTAAATTAGCAGAAATAGCAGAATAGTTTAAAATTTGAACGGTGAAAATCGGCTGAAAATTGTGGAAGTAGTTAAGTGCCAAAAAGTGTACGGAAGCAACTAGAATAATAATAATAATAACTAGAAAAATTTGCATTTCCTGCGAAAATGCAGTGTGGATGCTTAAAGCTGAAGTTGTATGCAAAAAGTAGCTGAAAAAGCTGAAAAGTTGCAGAAATTGTAAAAACTTTGCAGAAGCAAAAGAAGTTTGCTAAAATGGAATAACTTAGCAGAACTGCAATATCTTAGAGGAAACATAATACTTGGCAGAAATACAATAGCATAGCAGAATTTAGCAGAAATATTGTAACTTACCAGAAACATGATAACTTCTCAAAAATACAAGAATTTAGGAGAAATAGTATAAGATAACAGAAAGAATATATTTAGCCAAAAATACTTAAACATTACAGAAACACTATGATTTAGAAAAATAGTACAACAGAGCAGAAATATTGTGATTTACCAGAGACACTGTGATGAACTATGAATATTGTAATTTTAAATTGAGACTATGTTTTAGCACAAATATTATAATTTGGCAGAAATACTATAATTTAGCAGAAATACTATATTAAGCACAAATCCTATAAAAAGCAGAAATGGTATGATTAAGCACAAATACTACATTTAGTAGAAATACTTTGTTTTAGCACAAATCCCATAAAAAGCAGAAATACTGTACTATGATTTAGTAGAAAAACTATAATTAATCAGAAATACTAAATTTAGCAGAAATACTATATTAAGCACAAATACTATGAAAAGCAGAAATAGTATGATTAAGCAGAAATACTATATTAAGCACAAATCCTATAAAAGCAGAAATAGTATATTAAGCACAAATCTTATAAAATAGCAGAAATAGTATGATTTAGCACAATAGTAATAAGTTAAACAGAAAAATTGGAAAAGCAAAATGGACAGCTGAAAAAATGCTGAACATGCTGAGGGTCCCTCAAATATACTTGTTAAATGACAAAAATCTGCAAAAAAATTTATTACAGCCACACAATCACAAATATGTACACATGAGGAAACACACATGTACAGAGAGACCCACACACAAGATCCAATTCAGTCAACCAGTCTAAATATATTGAATTTAAATCTTAGAATGAGATCATCCCATTAAAAGCCTTTCTCTCTCTCTCTCTCTCTCTCTCTCTCTCTCTCTCTCTCTCTGTCACACACACACACACACACACACACACACACACACACAGGGAGAGAGAAGTAAGTTTCTAGGTCAGCCTGGGAGCTGGTGAATTTGAATCCACCAATCAGAGAGGCTGTGCACTTTTCCCCACCAAAACAGGTGCATCTGTTTACACACGCAGCAGCACAGAGAGACACAGGATTTTTGCAGTCTATTTCTCATAGTGACGACTCCCCTCAAACAAATGACCATAATTTCCTAACCGTAGGGGATAGAACGGTCATTCTTACACCGTTTTGTTCAGAAGAGATGGGGGAATCTTCAAGTGTTGACAATTTAATATTAAAATATGAATTTTTAGAGATATATGACATGGATGACTTGTTGACTTAGAAGCCACGAATTCCCCAATATGCAAATTTGAATGCCTGAGACCACATATGTGATTGGCTGGCTGGGAAGCCGTGCAGGCCCTGATTTGTGGATTTGAATTCCTCAGCCCTCAGATATGATTGGCTGGCTTAGAAGCCACGAAGGCCCCAATATGCAAATTTGAATGCCTCAGGACACTTATTTGATTGGCTGGGAAACTGTGCAGGCCCTGATTTGAAAATTTGAATGTCTCAGTCCTCACAGAGGATTGGCTGCCTGGGGACCTGGCAGAAATATATAGAAATACTATTATTAAGCATAAATACTACATTTAGTAGAAATACTATGTTTTAGCACAAATACTATAAAAAGAAGAAAAACTATAATTTAGCAGAAATACTATATTAAGCACAAATCCTATAAAAAGCAGAAATACTATAATTTAGAACAAATAGTATAAAAAGCAGAAATATTATAATTTAGCAGAAATACTATGTTAGGCACAAATCCTATAAAAAGCAGAAATACTATAATTTAGCAGAAATACTATATTAGGCATAAATCCTATGAAAAGCAGAAATAGTATGATTTAGCAGAAATACTGTATTTAGCACAAGTACCGAAAAGTACCAGAAATACTATGATTTAGCAGAATAGTAATAACTTATTGAAACACAAATGCACAGAGGGACACACAAACACAGGCTCTAATCCAGTCAACCAGTCTAACTATGTTCAATTTAAATCCTACAATGACATGCTGTCAAATAAGGGCAGGGTCCTCTCTCTCCCACTAAACACACACACACACACACACACACACACACACACACACACACACACACACACACACACACACACACACACACAGGGAGAGAGGACTAAGTTTCTAGGTCAGCCTGGGAGCTGCTGAATTTGAATCCACCAATCAGAGAGGCTGTTTACGTTTTCCCGCCAAAGCAGGTGCATCTTTTTACACACGCAGCACAGAGACATAGACCTGCTTCTTTCAGTTTATTTCACATAGTGAGGATTCCCCTCAAACAAATGACCATAATTTCCTAACCATAGGGGCTAGAGCGGTCATTCTTACACCGTTTTGTTCAGAAGAGATGGGGGAATCTTCAAGTGTTGACAATTTATCATTAAAATATGAATTTTTAGAGATATATGACATGGATGACTTGTTGACTTAGAAGCCACGAATTCCCCAATATGCAAATTTGAATACCTGGAGCCCACATACATGATTGGCTGGCTGGGAAGCTGTGCAGGCCCTGATTTGTGGATTTGAATTCCTCAGCCCTCAGATATGATTGGCTGGCTTAGAAGCCATGAAGGCCCCAATATGCAAATTTGAATGCCTCAGGACACATATATGATTGGCTGGGAAGCCGTGCAGGCCCTGATTTGAAAATTTGAATTTCTCAGTCCTCACAGAGGATTGGCTGCCTGGGGACCTGGCAGATATATATATAGAAATACTATGATTAAGCATAAATACTACATTTAGTAGAAATACTATGTTTTAGCACAAATACTATAAAAAGCAGAAATACTATAATTTAGCAGAAATACTATATTAAGCACAAATCCTATAAAAAGCAGAAATACTATATTAGGTACAAATCCTATAAAAAGCAGAAATACTATATTAGGCACAAATCCTATAAAAAGCAGAAATACTATATTAGGCAAAAATCCTATAAAAAGCAGAAATACTATATTAGGCACAAATAGTATAAAAAGCAGAAATACTATAATTTAGCAGAAATACTATGTTTGGCACAAATCCTATAAAAATAATAAATACTATAATTTAGCAGAAATACTATATTAGGCACAAATCTTATGAAAAGCAGAAATAGTATGATTTAGCAGAAATACTGTATTTAGCACAAGTACCGAAAAGTACCAGAAATACTATGATTTAGCAGAATAGTAATAACTTACAAAATTACAAATATGGAGGCATATTGAAACACAAATGCACAGAGGGACACACAAACACAGGCTCTAATCCAGTCAACCAGTCTAACTATATTCAATTTAAATCCTACAATGACATGCTGCCAAATAAGGGCAGGGTCCTCTCTCTCCCACTAAACACACACACACACACACACACACACACACACACACAGAGGGAGAGAGCTGCCGAATTTAAATCCACCAATCAGAGTGGCTGTTTACGTTTTCCCGCCAAAACAGGTGCATCTTTTTACACACGCAGCAGCACAGAGAGGCACAGGATTATTGCAGCCTATTTCTCATAGTGAGGACTCCCCTCAAACAAATGACCATAATTTCCTAACCGTAGGGGCTAGAGCGGTCATTCTTACACTGTTTTGTTCAGAAGAGATGGGGGAATCTTCCAGTGTTAACAATTTATCATTAAAATGTGAATTTTTAGAGATATATGACATGGATGACTTGTTGACTTAGAAGCCACGAATTCCCCAATATGCAAATATGAATGCCTGAGACCACATATATGATTGGCTGGCTGGGAAGCCGTGCAGGCCCTGATTTGTGGATTTGAATTCCTCAGCCCTCAGATATGATTGGCTGGCTTAGAAGCCATGAAGGCCCCAATATGCAAATTTGAATGCCTCAGGACACATATATGATTGGCTGGGAAGCCGTGCAGGCCCTGATTTGAAAATTTGAATTTCTCAGTCCTCACAGAGGATTGGCTGCCTGGGGACCTGGCAGAAATATATAGAAATACTATGATTAAGCATAAATACTACATTTAGTAGAAATACTATGTTTTAGCACAAATACTATAAAAAGCAGAAATACTATAATTTAGCAGAAATACTATATTAAGCACAAATCCTATAAAAAGCAGAAATAGGATGATTAAGCATAAACACTACATTTAGTAGAAATACTATGTTTGAGCAAAAATCCTATAAAAAGCAGAAATACTATATTAGGCACAAATCCCATAAAAAGCAGAAATAGTATGATTAAGCATAAATACTACATTTAGTAGAAATACTATGTTTTAGCACAAATAGTATAAAAAGCAGAAATATTGTAATTTAGCAGAAATACTATATTAGGCACAAATCTTATAAAATAGCAGAAATAGTATTATTTAGCACAATAGTAATAAGTTAAACAGAAAAATTGGAAAAGCAAAATGGACAGCTGAAAAAATGCTGAACATGCTGAGGGTCCCTCAAATATACTTGTTAAATGAAAAAATCAGCAAAAAAATGCACAGGGAGAGAGAAGTAAGTTTCTAGGTCAGCCTGGGAGCTGCTGAATTTGAATCCACCAATCAGAGAGCCTGTGTACTTTTTCCCGCCAAAACATGTGCCTCTTTTTACACACGCAGCACAGAGAGGCACAGGATTATTGCAGCCTATTTCTCATAGTGAGGACTCCCCTCAAACAAATGACCATAATTTCCAAACCGTAGGGGCTAGAGCGGTCATTCTTACACCGTTTTGTTCAGAAGAGATGGGGGAATCTTCCAGTGTTTACAATTTATCATTAAAATATGAATTATTAAAGATATTTGACTTGTAATGCACCATAACTGAGTAGAGCGAAGCAAAAACTGCCTTGACTTGCCCTCAAACAACGCTTTCTAACTCGAAATCTATTTGGAGTATCGATATCATTCTTTCACCGTAAGAGACAGCAGGCTTTGGTGAACAATCATGGAAATTTTCAGGTCTCTGTGGAAATCCAACAAAAAGTTATGACGAGAGAAAAAAGTGGTTCATTTCCACAGTTTGAAATCTGAAGAAATCTGAGCGAAGGACGAATTTCCTACCCTCAAACAAGTCCAACTCATTTCAGAACGGTAATAGGTGAGAAAGAAATTCTTGAATTGTGAGCGTCAGGGGTGTCTGAAGATATTCGGGGACAAGCCTCATGTCTTAACTTTGCTTCGTTAAGGAGATATGACGATTCGAATATGCCTCTCATTACAGAAATCCAGCGGTGATTTTGAACAAGCTCTCCATTCACTTTATATGGAGAGTTTTCTGACCTTGTGTTAGTCTGAGGAGATTTGCAAAAATTCTATAAATCCCACAACAATGATGGTGACATTTTCTGAAAGCCAGCAAAAATACCTACGTTTTGATGTATAATTTGTGGAAGTTGAGTGAAAATTGAGCAAGTAGCAGGAAGTTGTTCGGACATGAAGTGAAAATTGCAAAACCTTCAGTGGCACACTGGAAGCCAAGAGCATAGCAACCATAACAACACATGTATTTTGTGAAAAATCACAATTTTGCAACTCAAAACTTTAAGAGGCATAAAAGTAAAACAGTAGAAGATTTGAAAAAGCTGAATCATACCTGAATAGCCAAATAATTTGTGAACATTTTAAAATTTGAATGGTTGTTCTAGGTGAAAATATGAGGAAGTAGTTAAGTTTCAAAAACAGGCAAAATTTAGCAGAATTGCAGAAGTTTCCCATTCATTTCAATGGGACAAATTAAAGGAAAAAAGCTTAATATTTTAAAAAGTATAATAGTTAAAAATAGCAAAAATCGTAGCAGGAATTAGCAAAAATAGCTGAATAGTTTAAAGTTTGAACGGTGAAAATAGCACAAAAATTGTGGAAGTAGTTAAACGGCGAAAAGTGTACGGAAGCAACTAGAATAATAATAAAGAATAAAGAGAAACAGGAACTCAATAGTGTGGATGCTTAAAGCATCCACACAACTAGAAAAATTTGCATTTCCTGCGAAAATGCAGTGTGGATGCTTAAAGCTGAAGCTGTATGCAAAAAGTAGCTGAAAAAGCTGAAAAGTTGCAGAAATTGTAAAAACTTTGCAGAAGCAAAAGAAGTTTGCTAAAATGGAATAACTTAGCAGAACTGCAATATCTTAGAGGAAACATAATACTTGGCAGAAATACAATAGCATAGCAGAATTTAGCAGAAATATTGTAACTTACCAGAAACATGATAACTTCTCAAAAATACAAGAATTTAGGAGAAATAGTATAAGATAACAGAAAGAATATATTTAGCCAAAAATACTTAAACATTACAGAAACACTATGATTTAGAAAAATAGTACAACAGAGCAGAAATATTGTGATTTACCAGAGACACTGTGATGAACTATGAATATTGTAATTTTAAATTGAGACTATGTTTTAGCACAAATATTATAATTTGGCAGAAATACTATAATTGAGCAGAAATACTATATTAAGCACAAATCCTATAAAAAGCAGAAATGGTATGATTAAGCATAAATACTACATTTAGTAGAAATACTTTGTTTTAGCACAAATCCCATAAAAAGCAGAAATACTGTACTATGATTTAGTAGAAAGACTATAATTAATCAGAAATACTAAATTTAGCAGAAATACTATATTAAGCACAAATCCTATGAAAAGCAGAAATAGTATATTAAGCACAAATCCTATAAAAGCAGAAATAGTATATTAAGCACAAATCCTATAAAAGCAGAAATAGCATATTAAGCACAAATCTTATAAAATAGCAGAAATAGTGTGATTAAGCATAAATACTACATTTAGCAGAAATACTATATTAAGCACAAATCTTATAAAAAGCAGAAATACTATATTAAGCACAAATCCTATAAAAGCAGAAATAGTATATTAAGCACAAATCTTATAAAATAGCAGAAATAGTGTGATTTAGCACAATAGTAATAAGTTAAACAGAAAAATTGGAAAAGCAAAATGGACAGCTGAAAAAATGCTGAACATGCTGAGGTTCCCTCAAATATACTTGTTAAATGACAAAAATCAGCAAAAAAATTTATGACTGCCACACAATTACAAATATGTACACATGAGGAAACATACATGCACAGAGAGACACACACACAAGATCCAATTCAGTCAACCAGTCTAAATATATTGAATTTGAATCTTACAATGGGATCATCCCATTAAAAGGCTTTCTCTCTCTCTCTCTCTCTCTGTCACACACACACACACACACAAACACACACACACACACACACACACACACACACACACACAGGGAGAGAGAAGTAAGTTTCTAGGTCAGCCTGGGAGCTGGTGAATTTGAATCCACCAATCAGAGAGGCTGTGCACTTTTCCCCACCAAAACAGGTGCATCTGTTTACACACGCAGCAGCACAGAGAGGCACAGGATTTTTGCAGTCTATTTCTCATAGTGACGACTCCCCTCAAACAAATGACCGTAATTTCCTAACCGTAGGGGCTAGAACGGTCATTCTTACACCGTTTTGTTCAGAAGAGATGGGGGAATCTTCAAGTGTTGACAATTTAATATTAAAATATGAATTTTTAGAGATATATGACATGGATGACTTGTTGACTTAGAAGCCACGAATTCCCCAATATGCAAATTTGAATGCCTCAGGACACTTATTTGATTGGCTGGGAAACTGTGCAGGCCCTGATTTGAAAATTTGAATGTCTCAGTCCTCACAGAGGATTGGCTGCCTGGGGACCTGGCAGAAATATATAGAAATACTATTATTAAGCATAAATACTACATTTAGTAGAAATACTATGTTTTAGCACAAATATTATAAAAAGAAGAAAAACTATAATTTAGCAGAAATACTATATTAAGCACAAATCCTATAAAAAGCAGAAATACTATAATTTAGAACAAATAGTATAAAAAGCAGAAATACTATAATTTAGCAGAAATACTATGTTAAGCACAAATCCTATAAAAAGCAGAAATACTATAATTTAGCAGAAATACTATGTTAGGCACAAATCCTATAAAAAGCAGAAATACTATAATTTAGCAGAAATACTATATTAGGCATAAATCCTATGAAAAGCAGAAATAGTATGATTTAGCAGAAATACTGTATTTAGCAGAAATACTATATTAAGCACAAATCCTATAAAAGCAGAAATAGTATATTAAGCACAAATCTTATAAAATAGCAGAAACAGTATGATTTAGCACAATAGTAATAAGTTAAACAGAAAAATTGGAAAAGCAAAATGGACAGCTGAAAAAATGCTGAACATGCTGAGGGTCCCTCAAATATACTTGTTAAATGACAAAAATCTGCAAAAAAATTTATTACAGCCACACAATCACAAATATGTACACATGAGGAAACACACATGCACAGAGAGACCCACACACAAGATCCAATTCAGTCAACCAGTCTAAATATATTGAATTTAAATCTTAGAATGAGATCATCCCATTAAAAGCCTTTCTCTCTCTCTCTCTCTCTCTCTCTCTCTGTCACACACACACACACACACACACACACACACACACACACACACACACACACACACACACACACAGGGAGAGAGAAGTAAGTTTCTAGGTCAGCCTGGGAGCTGGTGAATTTGAATCCACCAATCAGAGAGGCTGTGCACTTTTCCCCACCAAAACAGGTGCATCTGTTTACACACGCAGCAGCACAGAGAGACACAGGATTTTTGCAGTCTATTTCTCATAGTGACGACTCCCCTCAAACAAATGACCGTAATTTCCTAACCGTAGGGGCTAGAACGGTCATTCTTACACCGTTTTGTTCAGAAGAGATGGGGGAATCTTCAAGTGTTGACAATTTAATATTAAAATATGAATTTTTAGAGATATATGACATGGATGACTTGTTGACTTAGAAGCCACGAATTCCCCAATATGCAAATTTGAATGCCTGAGACCACATATGTGATTGGCTGGCTGGGAAGCCGTGCAGGCCCTGATTTGTGGATTTGAATTCCTCAGCCCTCAGATATGATTGGCTGGCTTAGAAGCCACGAAGGCCCCAATATGCAAATTTGAATGCCTCAGGACACTTATTTGATTGGCTGGGAAACTGTGCAGGCCCTGATTTGAAAATTTGAATGTCTCAGTCCTCACAGAGGATTGGCTGCCTGGGGACCTGGCAGAAATATATAGAAATACTATTATTAAGCATAAATACTACATTTAGTAGAAATACTATGTTTTAGCACAAATACTATAAAAAGAAGAAAAACTATAATTTAGCAGAAATACTATATTAAGCACAAATCCTATAAAAAGCAGAAATACTATAATTTAGAACAAATAGTATAAAAAGCAGAAATACTATAATTTAGCAGAAATACTATGTTAGGCACAAATCCTATAAAAAGCAGAAATACTATATTAGGCATAAATCCTATGAAAAGCAGAAATACTGTATTTAGCACAAGTACCGAAAAGTACCAGAAATACTATGATTTAGCAGAAATACTGTATTTAGCACAAGTACCGAAAAGTACCAGAAACACTATGATTTAGCAGAATAGTAATAACTTATTGAAACACAAATGCACAGAGGGACACACAAACACAGGCTCTAATCCAGTCAACCAGTCTAACTATGTTCAATTTAAATCCTACAATGACATGCTGTCAAATAAGGGCAGGGTCCTCTCTCTCCCACTAAACACACACACACACACACACACACACACACACACACACACACACACACACACACACAGGGAGAGAGCTGCCGAATTTAAATCCACCAATCAGAGTGGCTGTTTACGTTTTCCCGCCAAAACAGGTGCATCTTTTTACACACGCAGCAGCACAGAGAGGCACAGGATTATTGCAGCCTATTTCTCATAGTGAGGACTCCCCTCAAACAAATGACCATAATTTCCTAACCGTAGGGGCTAGAGCGGTCATTCTTACACCGTTTTGTTCAGAAGAGATGGGGGAATCTTCCAGTGTTAACAATTTATCATTAAAATGTGAATTTTTAGAGATATATGACATGGATGACTTGTTGACTTAGAAGCCACGAATTCCCCAATATGCAAATATGAATGCCTGAGACCACATATATGATTGGCTGGCTGGGAAGCCGTGCAGGCCCTGATTTGTGGATTTGAATTCCTCAGCCCTCAGATATGATTGGCTGGCTTAGAAGCCATGAAGGCCCCAATATGCAAATTTGAATGCCTCAGGACACATATATGATTGGCTGGGAAGCCGTGCAGGCCCTGATTTGAAAATTTGAATTTCTCAGTCCTCACAGAGGATTGGCTGCCTGGGGACCTGGCAGAAATATATAGAAATACTATGATTAAGCATAAATACTACATTTAGTAGAAATACTATGTTTTAGCACAAATACTATAAAAAGCAGAAATACTATAATTTAGCAGAAATACTATATTAAGCACAAATCTTATAAAAAGCAGAAATAGGATGATTAAGCATAAACACTACATTTAGCAGAAATACTATGTTTGAGCAAAAATCCTATAAAAAGCAGAAATACTATATTAGGCACAAATCCCATAAAAAGCAGAAATAGTATGATTAAGCATAAATACTACATTTAGTAGAAATACTATGTTTTAGCACAAACAGTATAAAAAGCAGAAATATTGTAATTTAGCAGAAATACTATATTAGGCACAAATCTTATAAAATAGCAGAAATAGTATTATTTAGCACAATAGTAATAAGTTAAACAGAAAAATTGGAAAAGCAAAATGGACAGCTGAAAAAATGCTGAACATGCTGAGGGTCCCTCAAATATACTTGTTAAATGAAAAAATCAGCAAAAAAATGCACAGGGAGAGAGAAGTAAGTTTCTAGGTCAGCCTGGGAGCTGCTGAATTTGAATCCACCAATCAGAGAGGCTGTGTACTTTTTCCCGCCAAAACATGTGCCTCTTTTTACACACGCAGCACAGAGAGGCACAGGATTATTGCAGCCTATTTCTCATAGTGAGGACTCCCCTCAAACAAATGACCATAATTTCCAAACCGTAGGGGCTAGAGCGGTCATTCTTACACCGTTTTGTTCAGAAGAGATGGGGGAATCTTCCAGTGTTTACAATTTATCATTAAAATATGAATTATTAAAGATATTTGACTTGTAATGCACCATAACTGAGTAGAGCGAAGCAAAAACTGCCTTGACTTGCCCTCAAACAACGCTTTCTAACTCGAAATCTATTTGGAGTATCGATATCATTCTTTCACCGTAAGAGACAGCAGGCTTTGGTGAACAATCATGGAAATTTTCAGGTCTCTGTGGAAATCCAACAAAAAGTTATGACGAGAGAAAAAAGTGGTTCATTTCCACAGTTTGAAATCTGAAGAAATCTGAGCGAAGGACGAATTTCCTACCCTCAAACAAGTCCAACTCATTTCAGAACGGTAATAGGTGAGAAAGAAATTCTTGAATTGTGAGCGTCAGGGGTGTCTGAAGATATTCGGGGACAAGCCTCATGTCTTAACTTTGCTTCGTTAAGGAGATATGACGATTCGAATATGCCTCTCATTACAGAAATCCAGCGGTGATTTTGAACAAGCTCTCCATTCACTTTATATGGAGAGTTTTCTGACCTTGTGTTAGTCTGAGGAGATTTGCAAAAATTCTATAAATCCCACAACAATGATGGTGACATTTTCTGAAAGCCAGCAAAAATACCTACGTTTTGATGTATAATTTGTGGAAGTTGAGTGAAAATTGAGCAAGTAGCAGGAAGTTGTTCGGACATGAAGTGAAAATTGCAAAACCTTCAGTGGCACACTGGAAGCCAAGAGCATAGCAACCATAACAACACATGTATTTTGTGAAAAATCACAATTTTGCAACTCAAAACTTTAAGAGGCATAAAAGTAAAACAGTAAAACATTTGAAAAAGCTGAATCATACCTGAATAGCCCAATAATTTGTGAACATTTTAAAGTTTGAATGGTTGTTCTAGGTGAAAATATGAGGAAGTAGTTAAGTTTCAAAAACAAGCAAATTTTAGCAGAATTGCTGAAGTTTCCCATTCATTTCAATGGGACAAATTAAAGGAAAAAAGCTTAATATTTTAAAAAGTATAATAGTTAAAAATAGCAAAAGTCATAGCGCACATTAGCAGAAATAGCAGAATAGTTTAAAATTTGAACGGTGAAAATCGGCTGAAAATTGTGGAAGTAGTTAAGTGCCAAAAAGTGTACGGAAGCAACTAGAATAATAATAAAGAACTAGAAAAATTTGCATTTCCTGCGAAAATGCAGTGTGGATGCTTAAAGCTGAAGCTGTATGCAAAAACTAGCTGAAAAAGCTGAAAAGTTGCAGAAATTGTAAAAACTTTGCAGAAGCAAAAGAACTTTGCTAAAATGGAATAACTTAGCAGAACTGCAATATCTTAGAGGAAACATAATACTTGGCAGAAATACAATAGCATAGCAGAATTTAGCAGAAATATTGTAACTTACCAGAAACATGATAACTTCTCAAAAATACAAGAATTTAGGAGAAATAGTATAAGATAACAGAAAGAATATATTTAGCCAAAAATACTTAAACATTACAGAAACACTATGATTTAGAAAAATAGTACAACAGAGCAGAAATATTGTGATTTACCAGAGACACTGTGATGAACTATGAATATTGTAATTTTAAATTGAGACTATGTTTTAGCACAAATATTATAATTTGGCAGAAATACTATAATTTAGCAGAAATACTATATTAAGCACAAATCCCATAAAAAGCAGAAATGGTATGATTAAGCACAAATACTACATTTAGTAGAAATACTTTGTTTTAGCACAAATCCCATAAAAAGCAGAAATACTGTACTATGATTTAGTAGAAAAACTATAATTAATCAGAAATACTAAATTTAGCAGAAATACTATATTAAGCACAAATACTATGAAAAGCAGAAATAGTATGATTAAGCATAAATACTACATTTAGCAGAAATACTATATTAAGCACAAATCCTATAAAAGCAGAAATAGTATATTAAGCACAAATCTTATAAAATAGCAGAAATAGTATGATTTAGCACAATAGTAATAAGTTAAACAGAAAAATTGGAAAAGCAAAATGGACAGCTGAAAAAATGCTGAACATGCTGAGGGTCCCTCAAATATACTTGTTAAATGACAAAAATCTGCAAAAAAATTTATTACAGCCACACAATCACAAATATGTACACATGAGGAAACACACATGCACAGAGAGACCCACACACAAGATCCAATTCAGTCAACCAGTCTAAATATATTGAATTTAAATCTTAGAATGAGATCATCCCATTAAAAGCCTTTCTCTCTCTCTCTCGCTCTCTCTCTCTCTCTCTGTCACACACACACACACACACACACACACACACACACACACACACAGGGAGAGAGAAGTAAGTTTCTAGGTCAGCCTGGGAGCTGGTGAATTTGAATCCACCAATCAGAGAGGCTGTGCACTTTTCCCCACCAAAACAGGTGCATCTGTTTACACACGCAGCAGCACAGAGAGACACAGGATTTTTGCAGTCTATTTCTCATAGTGACGACTCCCCTCAAACAAATAACCGTAATTTCCTAACCGTAGGGGCTAGAACGGTCATTCTTACACCGTTTTGTTCAGAAGAGATGGGGGAATCTTCAAGTGTTGACAATTTAATATTAAAATATGAATTTTTAGAGATATATGACATGGATGACTTGTTGACTTAGAAGCCACGAATTCCCCAATATGCAAATTTGAATGCCTGAGACCACATATGTGATTGGCTGGCTGGGAAGCCGTGCAGGTCCTGATTTGTGGATTTGAATTCCTCAGCCCTCAGATATGATTGGCTGGCTTAGAAGCCACGAAGGCCCCAATATGCAAATTTGAATGCCTCAGGACACTTATTTGATTGGCTGGGAAACTGTGCAGGCCCTGATTTGAAAATTTGAATGTCTCAGTCCTCACAGAGGATTGGCTGCCTGGGGACCTGGCAGAAATATATAGAAATACTATTATTAAGCATAAATACTACATTTAGTAGAAATACTATGTTTTAGCACAAATACTATAAAAAGAAGAAAAACTATAATTTAGCAGAAATACTATATTAAGCACAAATCCTATAAAAAGCAGAAATACTATAATTTAGAACAAATAGTATAAAAAGCAGAAATACTATAATTTAGCAGAAATACTATGTTAGGCACAAATCCTATAAAAAGCAGAAATACTATAATTTAGCAGAAATACTATGTTAGGCACAAATCCTATAAAAAGCAGAAATACTATAATTTAGCAGAAATACTATATTAGGCATAAATCCTATGAAAAGCAGAAATAGGATGATTAAGCATAAACACTACATTTAGCAGAAATACTATGTTTGAGCAAAAATCCTATAAAAAGCAGAAATACTATATTAGGCACAAATCCCATAAAAAGCAGAAATAGTATGATTAAGCATAAATACTACATTTAGTAGAAATACTATGTTTTAGCACAAATAGTATAAAAAGCAGAAATATTGTAATTTAGCAGAAATACTATATTAGGCACAAATCTTATAAAATAGCAGAAATAGTATTATTTAGCACAATAGTAATAAGTTAAACAGAAAAATTGGAAAAGCAAAATGGACAGCTGAAAAAATGCTGAACATGCTGAGGGTCCCTCAAATATACTTGTTAAATGAAAAAATCAGCAAAAAAATGCACAGGGAGAGAGAAGTAAGTTTCTAGGTCAGCCTGGGAGCTGCTGAATTTGAATCCACCAATCAGAGAGCCTGTGTACTTTTTCCCGCCAAAACATGTGCCTCTTTTTACACACGCAGCACAGAGAGGCACAGGATTATTGCAGCCTATTTCTCATAGTGAGGACTCCCCTCAAACAAATGACCATAATTTCCAAACCGTAGGGGCTAGAGCGGTCATTCTTACACCGTTTTGTTCAGAAGAGATGGGGGAATCTTCCAGTGTTTACAATTTATCATTAAAATATGAATTATTAAAGATATTTGACTTGTAATGCACCATAACTGAGTAGAGCGAAGCAAAAACTGCCTTGACTTGCCCTCAAACAACGCTTTCTAACTCGAAATCTATTTGGAGTATCGATATCATTCTTTCACCGTAAGAGACAGCAGGCTTTGGTGAACAATCATGGAAATTTTCAGGTCTCTGTGGAAATCCAACAAAAAGTTATGACGAGAGAAAAAAGTGGTTCATTTCCACAGTTTGAAATCTGAAGAAATCTGAGCGAAGGACGAATTTCCTACCCTCAAACAAGTCCAACTCATTTCAGAACGGTAATAGGTGAGAAAGAAATTCTTGAATTGTGAGCGTCAGGGGTGTCTGAAGATATTCGGGGACAAGCCTCATGTCTTAACTTTGCTTCGTTAAGGAGATATGACGATTCGAATATGCCTCTCATTACAGAAATCCAGCGGTGATTTTGAACAAGCTCTCCATTCACTTTATATGGAGAGTTTTCTGACCTTGTGTTAGTCTGAGGAGATTTGCAAAAATTCTATAAATCCCACAACAATGATGGTGACATTTTCTGAAAGCCAGCAAAAATACCTACGTTTTGATGTATAATTTGTGGAAGTTGAGTGAAAATTGAGCAAGTAGCAAACAGTTGTTCGGACATGAAGTGAAAATTGCAAAACCTTCAGTGGCACACTGGAAGCCAAGAGCATAGCAACCATAACAACACATGTATTTTGTGAAAAATCACAATTTTGCAACTCAAAACTTTAAGAGGCATAAAAGTAAAACAGTAAAAGATTTGAAAAAGCTGAATCATACCTGAATAGCCCAATAATTTGTGAACATTTTAAAGTTTGAATGGTTGTTCTAGGTGAAAATATGAGGAAGTAGTTAAGTTTCAAAAACAAGCAAATTTTAGCAGAATTGCTGAAGTTTCCCATTCATTTCAATGGGACAAATTAAAGGAAAAAAGCTTAATATTTTAAAAAGTATAATAGTTAAAAATAGCAAAAGTCATAGCGCACATTAGCAGAAATAGCAGAATAGTTTAAAATTTGAACGGTGAAAATCGGCTGAAAATTGTGGAAGTAGTTAAGTGCCAAAAAGTGTACGGAAGCAACTAGAATAATAATAAAGAATAAAGAGAAACAGGAACTCAATAGTGTGGATGCTTAAGCATCCACACAATAAAGAGAAACAGGAACTCAATAGTGTGGATGCTTAAGCATCCACACAACTAGAAAAATTTGCATTTCCTGCGAAAATGCAGTGTGGATGCTTAAAGCTGAAGCTGTATGCAAAAAGTAGCTGAAAAAGCTGAAAAGTTGCAGAAATTGTAAAAACTTTGCAGAAGCAAAAGAAGTTTGCTAAAATGGAATAACTTAGCAGAACTGCAATATCTTAGAAGAAACATAATACTTGGCAGAAATACAATAGCATAGCAGAATTTAGCAGAAATATTGTAACTTACCAGAAACATGATAACTTCTCAAAAATACAAGAATTTAGGAGAAATAGTATAAGATAACAGAAAGAATATATTTAGCCAAAAATACTTAAACATTACAGAAACACTATGATTTAGAAAAATAGTACAACAGAGCAGAAATATTGTGATTTACCAGAGACACTGTGATGAACTATGAATATTGTAATTTTAAATTAAGACTATGTTTTAGCACAAATATTATAATTTGGCAGAAATACTATAAAAAGCAGAAATACTATAATTTAGCAGAAATACTATATTAAGCACAAACCCTATAAAAAGCAGAAATACTGTACTATGATTTGGTAGAAAAAACTATAATTAATCAGAAATACTATATTTGGCAGAAATACGGTATTTGGCACAAATCTTATAAAATAGCAGAAATAGTATGATTTAGCACAATAGTAATAACTTAAACAGAAAAATTGGAAAAGCAAAAATGGACAGCTGAAAAAATGATGAACATGCTGAAGGTCCCTCAACTATACTTGTTAAATGAAAAAAATCAGCAAAAAAAATCTATAACAGCCACACAATCACAAATATGTACACATAAGAAAACACACATGCACAGAGAGACACACACACAAGATCCAATTCAGTCAACCAGTCTAAATATATTGAATTTGAATCTTAGAATGAGATCATCCCATTAAAAGCCTTTCTCTCTCTCTCTCTCTCTCTCTGTCTCACACACACACACACACACACACACACACACACACACACACACACACACAGGGAGAGAAAAGTGAGTTTCTAGGTCAGCCTGGGAGCTGCTGAATTTGAATCCACCAATCAGAGAGCCTGTGCACTCTTTCCCTCCAAAACAGGTGCATCCTTTTTACACACGCAGCACAGAGAGACACAGGATCATTGCAGTCTATTTCTCATAATGACGACTCCCCTCAAACAAATGACCATAATTTCCTAACCGTAGGAGCTAGAACGGTCATTCTTACACCGTTTTGTTCAGAAGAGATGGGGGAATCTTCCAGTGTTGACAATTTATCATTAAAATATGAATTTTTAGAGATATATGACACGGATGACTTGTTGACTTAGAAGCCACGAATTCCCCAATATGCAAATTTGAATACCTGGAGCCCACATACATGATTGGCTGCCTGGGAAGCTGTGCAGGCCCTGATTTGTGGATTTGAATTCCTCAGCCCTCAGATATGATTGGCTGGCTTAGAAGCCATGAAGTCCCCAATATGCAAATTTGAATGCCTCAGGACACATATATGATTGACTGGGAAACCGTGCAGGACCTGATTTGAAAATTTGAATGTCTAAGTCCTCACAGAGGATTGGCTGCCTGGGGACCAGGCAGAAATATATAGAAATACTATGATTAAGCAAAAATACTACATTTAGTAGAAATACTATGTTTTAGCACAAATCCTATAAAAAGCAGAAATACTATAATTTAGCAGAAATACTATATTAAGCACAAATCCTATAAAAAGCAGAAATAGTATGATTAAGCATAAATACTACATTTAGTAGAAATACTATGTTTTAGCACAAATCCTATAAAAAGCAGAAATACTATAATTTAGCAGAAATACCATATTAAGCACAAATCATATAAAAAGCAGAAATACTATATTAAGCACAAATCCTATTAAAAGCAGAAATACTATATTAAGCACAAATCTTATGAAATAGCAGAAACAGTATGATTTAGCACAATAGTAATAAGTTAAACAGAAAAATTGGAAAAGCAAAATGGACAGCTGAAAAAATGCTGAACATGCTGAGGGTCCCTCAAATATACTTGTTAAATGAAAAAATCAGCATAAAAATGCACAGGGAGAGAGAAGTAAGTTTCTAGGTCAGCCTGGGAGCTGCTGAATTTGAATCCACCAATCAGAGAGCCTGTGTACTTTTTCCCGCCAAAACAGGTGCATCTTTTTACACACGCAGCAGAGAGAGGCACAGGATTATTGCAGCCTATTTCTCATAGTGAGGACTCCCCTCAAACAAATGACCATAATTTCCTAACCGTAGGGGCTAGAGCGGTCATTCTTACACCGTTTTGTTCAGAAGAGATGGGGGAATCTTCAAGTGTTGACAATTTAATATTAAAATATGAATTTTTAGAGATATATGACATGGATGACTTGTTGACTTAGAAGCCACGAATTCCCCAATATGCAAATTTGAATGCCTGAGACCACATATGTGATTGGCTGGCTGGGAAGCCGTGCAGGCCCTGATTTGTGGATTTGAATTCCTCAGCCCTCAGATATGATTGGCTGGCTTAGAAGCCACGAAGGCCCCAATATGCAAATTTGAATGCCTCAGGACACTTATTTGATTGGCTGGGAAACTGTGCAGGCCCTGATTTGAAAATTTGAATGTCTCAGTCCTCACAGAGGATTGGCTGCCTGGGGACCTGGCAGAAATATATAGAAATACTATTATTAAGCATAAATACTACATTTAGTAGAAATACTATGTTTTAGCACAAATATTATAAAAAGAAGAAAAACTATAATTTAGCAGAAATACTATATTAAGCACAAATCCTATAAAAAGCAGAAATACTATAATTTAGAACAAATAGTATAAAAAGCAGAAATACTATAATTTAGCAGAAATACTATGTTAAGCACAAATCCTATAGAAAGCAGAAATACTATAATTTAGCAGAAATACTATGTTAGGCACAAATCCTATAAAAAGCAGAAATACTATAATTTAGCAGAAATACTATATTAGGCATAAATCCTATGAAAAGCAGAAATAGTATGATTTAGCAGAAATACTGTATTTAGCACAAGTACCGAAAAGTACCAGAAATACTATGATTTAGCAGAATAGTAATAACTTATTGAAACACAAATGCACAGAGGGACACACAAACACAGGCTCTAATCCAGTCAACCAGTCTAACTATATTCAATTTAAATCCTACAATGACATGCTGCCAAATAAGGGCAGGGTCCTCTCTCTCCCACTAGACACACACACACACACACACACACACACACACACACAGAGGGAGAGATCTGCCGAATTTAAATCCACCAATCAGAGAGCCTGTGTACTTTTTCCCGCCAAAACATGTGCCTCTTTTTACACACGCAGCACAGAGAGGCACAGGATTATTGCAGCCTATTTCTCATAGTGAGGACTCCCCTCAAACAAATGACCATAATTTCCAAACCGTAGGGGCTAGAGCGGTCATTCTTACACCGTTTTGTTCAGAAGAGATGGGGGAATCTTCCAGTGTTTACAATTTTTCATTAAAATATGAATTATTAAAGATATTTGACTTGTAATGCACCATAACTGAGTAGAGCGAAGCAAAAACTGCCTTGACTTGCCCTCAAACAACGCTTTCTAACTCGAAATCTATTTGGAGTATCGATATCATTCTTTCACCGTAAGAGACAGCAGGCTTTGGTGAACAATCATGGAAATTTTCAGGTCTCTGTGGAAATCCAACAAAAAGTTATGACGAGAGAAAAAAGTGGTTCATTTCCACAGTTTGAAATCTGAAGAAATCTGAGCGAAGGACGAATTTCCTACCCTCAAACAAGTCCAACTCATTTCAGAACGGTAATAGGTGAGAAAGAAATTCTTGAATTGTGAGCGTCAGGGGTGTCTGAAGATATTCGGGGACAAGCCTCATGTCTTAACTTTGCTTCGTTAAGGAGATATGACGATTCGAATATGCCTCTCATTACAGAAATCCAGCGGTGATTTTGAACAAGCTCTCCATTCACTTTATATGGAGAGTTTTCTGACCTTGTGTTAGTCTGAGGAGATTTGCAAAAATTCTATAAATCCCACAACAATGATGGTGACATTTTCTGAAAGCCAGCAAAAATACCTACGTTTTGATGTATAATTTGTGGAAGTTGAGTGAAAATTGAGCAAGTAGCAGGAAGTTGTTCGGACATGAAGTGAAAATTGCAAAACCTTCAGTGGCACACTGGAAGCCAAGAGCATAGCAACCATAACAACACATGTATTTTGTGAAAAATCACAATTTTGCAACTCAAAACTTTAAGAGGCATAAAAGTAAAACAGTAAAAGATTTGAAAAAGCTGAATCATACCTGAATAGCCCAATAATTTGTGAACATTTTAAAGTTTGAATGGTTGTTCTAGGTGAAAATATGAGGAAGTAGTTAAGTTTCAAAAACAAGCAAATTTTAGCAGAATTGCTGAAGTTTCCCATTCATTTCAATGGGACAAATTAAAGGAAAAAAGCTTAATATTTTAAAAAGTATAATAGTTAAAAATAGCAAAAATCGTAGCGTAAATTAGCAGAAATAGCAGAATAGTTTAAAATTTGAACGGTGAAAATCGGCTGAAAATTGTGGAAGTAGTTAAGTGCCAAAAAGTGTACGGAAGCAACTAGAATAATAATAATAATAAAGAATAAAGAGAAACAGGAACTCAATAGTGTGGATGCTTAAAGCATCCACACAATAAAGAATAAAGAGAAACAGGAACTCAATAGTGTGGATGCTTAAGCATCCACACAATAATAAAGAATAAAGAGAAACAGGAACTCAATAGTGTGGATGCTTAAAGCATCCACACAACTAGAAAAATTTGCATTTCCTGCGAAAATGCAGTGTGGATGCTTAAAGCTGAAGCTGTATGCAAAAAGTAGCTGAAAAAGCTGAAGAGTTGCAGAAATTGTAAAAACTTTGCAGAAGCAAAAGAAGTTTGCTAAAATGGAATAACTTAGCAGAACTGCAATATCTTAGAGGAAACATAATACTTGGCAGAAATACAATAGCATAGCAGAATTTAGCAGAAATATTGTAACTTACCAGAAACATGATAACTTCTCAAAAATACAATTTAGGAGAAATAGTATAAGATAACAGAAAGAATATATTTAGCCAAAAATACTTAAACATTACAGAAACACTATGATTTAGAAAAATAGTACAACAGAGCAGAAATATTGTGATTTACCAGAGACACTATGATGAACTATGAATATTGTAATTTTAAATTAAGACTATGTTTTAGCACAAATATTATAATTTGGCAGAAATACTATAATTTAGCAGAAATACTATATTAAGCACAAATCCTATAAAAAGCAGAAATGGTATGATTAAGCATAAATACTACATTTAGTAGAAATACTTTGTTTTAGCACAAATCCCATAAAAAGCAGAAATACTATACTATGATTTAGTAGAAAAACTATAATTAATCAGAAATACTAAATTTAGCAGAAATACTATATTAAGCACAAATCTTATAAAAGCAGAAATAGTATATTAAGCACAAATCTTATAAAATAGCAGAAATAGTATGATTTAGCACAATAGTAATAAGTTAAACAGAAAAATTGGAAAAGCAAAATGGACAGCTGAAAAAATGCTGAACATGCTGAGGGTCCCTCAAATATACTTGTTAAATGACAAAAATCTGAAAAAAAAATTTATGACAGCCACACAATTACAAATATGTACACATGAGGAAACACACATGCACAGAGAGACACACACACAAGATCCAATTCAGTCAACCAGTCTCTCTCTCTCTCTCTCTCTCTCTCTCTCTCTGTCACACACACACACACAGAGCTGCTGAATTTGAATCCACCAATCAGAGTGGCTGTGTACTTTTTCCCACCAAAACGGGTGCCTCTGTTTACGCACGCAGCACAGAGAGACACAGGATTATTGCAGAGATATAAGACATGGATGACTTGTTGACTTACAAGCCACGAATTCCCCAATATGCAAATTTGAATGCCTGAGACCACATATATGATTGGCTGGCTGGGAAGCCGTGCAGGCCCTGATTTGTGGATTTGAATTTCTCAGCCCTCAGATATGATTGGCTGGCTTAGAAGCCATGAAGGCCCCAATATGCAAATTTGAATGCCTCAGGACACATATATGATTGGCTGGGAAGCCGTGCAGGCCCTGATTTGAAAATTTGAATGTCTCAGTCCTCACAGAGGATTGGCTGCCTGGGGACCTGGCAGAAATATATAGAAATACTATGATTAAGCATAAATACTACATTTAGTAGAAATACTATATTTTAGCACAAATACTATAAAAAGCAGAAATACTATAATTTAGCAGAAATACTATATTAAGCACAAATCCTATAAAAAGCAGAAATACTATATTAGGTACAAATCCTATAAAAAGCAGAAATACTATATTAGGCACAAATCTTATAAAAAAGAAGAAATACTATATTAGGCACAAATAGTATAAAAAGCAGAAATACTATAATTTAGTAGAAATACTATGTTAGGCACAAATCCTATAAAAAGAATAAATACTATAATTTAGCAGAAATACTATATTAGGCACAAATCTTATGAAAAGCAGAAATAGTATGATTTAGCAGAATAGTAATAACTTACAAAATTACAAATATGGAGGCATATTGAAACACAAATGCACAGAGGGACACACAAACACAGGCTCTAATCCAGTCAACCAGTCTAACTATATTCAATTTAAATCCTACAATGACATGCTGCCAAATAAGGGCAGGGTCCTCTCTCTCCCACTAAACACACACACACACACACACACACACACACACACACACACACACACACACACACACACACACAGGTAGAGAGCTGCCGAATTTAAATCCACCAATCAGAGTGGCTGTTTACGTTTTCCCGCCAAAACAGGTGCACCTTTTTACACACGCAGCACAGAGAGGCACAGGATTATTGCAGTCTATTTCTCATAGTGACGACTCCCCTCAAACAAATGACCATAATTTCCTAACCGTAGGGGCTAGAACGGTCATTCTTACACCGTTTTGTTCAGAAGAGATGGGGGAATCTTCCAGTGTTAACAATTTATCATTAAAATATGAATTATTAAAGATATTTTACTTCTAATGCACCATAACTGAGTAGAGCGAAGCAAAAACTGCCTTGACTTGCCCTCAAACAACGCTTTGTAACTCTAAATCTATTTGGAGTATCGATATCATTCTTTCACCGTAAGAGACAGCAGGCTTTGGTGAAAAGTCATGGAAATTTTCAGGTCTCTGTGGAAATCCAACAAAAAGTTATGACGAGAGAAAAAAAGTGGTTCATTTCCACAGTTTGAAATCTGAAGAAATCTGAGCGACGGACGAATTCCCTACCCTCAAACAAGTCCAACTCATTTCAGAACGGTAATAGGTGAGAAAGAAATTCTTGAATTGTGAGCGTCAGGGGTGTCTGAAGATATTCGGGGACAAGCCTCATGTCTTAACTTTGCTTCGTTAAGGAGATATGACGATTCGAATATGCCTCTCATTACAGAAATCCAGCGGTGATTTTGAACAAGCTGTCCATTGACTTTATATGGAGAGTTTTGAGACCTTGTGTTGGTCTGAGGAGATTTGCGAAATTTCTATAAATCCCACAACAATGATAGTGCCATTTTCTGAAAGCCAGCAAAAATACCGACATTTTGATGTATAATTTGTGGAAGTTGACTGAAAATTGAGCAAGTAGCAAGAAGTTGTTCGGACATGAAGAGAAGACTGCAAAAGCTTCAGTGTCACACTGGAAGCCAAGAGCATAGCAACCATAACAACGCATGTATTTTGTGAAAAATCACAATTTTGCAACTCAAAGCTTTAAGAGGCATAAAAGTAAAACAGTAAAAGATTTGAAAAAGCTGAATCATACCTGAATAGCCCAATAATTTGTGAACATTTTAAAGTTTGAATGGTTGCTCTAGGTGAAAGTATCAGGAAGTAGTTAAGTTTCAAAAACAAGCAAAATTTAGCAGAATTTTGGAAGTTTTCCATTCATTTCAATGGGACAAATTAAAGGAAAAAAGCTTAATATTTTAAAAAGTATAATAGCAAAAAATAGCAAAAGTCATAGCGCACATTAGCAGAAATAGCAGAATAGTTTAAAATTTGAACGGTGAAAATCGGCTGAAAATTGTGGAAGTAGTTAAGTGCCAAAAAAGCACAAAAAGTGGCAACTAGAATAAAGTAGAATAAAGAATAAAGAGAAACAGGAACTCAATAGTGTGGATGCTTAAAGCATCCACACAATAATAAAGAATAAAGAGAAACAGGAACTCAATAGTGTGGATGCTTAAAGCATCCACACAAATATGGTAAAAATATTTAAGGGAAAGGAAAGAAAGTAGAACACAATCATGATGACCAGTACACAAAAATAGGATATATAAATAAAATGAAAAGATTAAATGATCCTCTCCTCACCTGACCTCTGTGTTTTGGGTTTCATTGGGAGAGGTGGGTGGTTTCTTCCTAAAACGAGTTTTGCACACTTTCATGCATTACTGCTTCTCACAGTTTAAGTTCTGCTGTCACACATGCTCTCATGCACTTCCACTGAAAACTGAGTCAGGATGGTATTTCCAATGTTGGTGGTTCTTTTGTTAGGCTTTCTGAGTCAGGGTGAGAGATTCTCACATTTAAGACACAGACTGTTTTATATTTGATGAAATTTTCTTTGTTCTTTTTATGTTTGTGTCTAAAAAACAAACTTGTCATTTTATTCTTCGTTTCAGAGTCATTTGCCAATAATTTTCTGACTCAGACTGATAAAACCAAGTCTGTCAGTCTTGGTGGGACTGTGACCATCAGCGCCACAGGGAGTTCAAATATTGGTGCTGATCTCAGTTGGTACCTTCAGAAAATTGGAGAGACTCATCATTAACTTTCTTCTCAGGATCTCTGACTCGTTCAAGTGGCAGCAGATCTGGTTCTCAGTACACTTTAACCATCAGTGGTTTTTGTTTGGGCTACCATGGTGGTGGAGTGTTCACACAGTGACTTAGAACTGTACAAAAACCTCTTTCAGTCTGGCTGAAGGCTGCAGGTGCAGAGTGACAGACTGCAATGAAAGAAACTGGTCCATCAAACACAAACACAATGAATCTAAACAAAACTGAAGAACTACATTGCTGGGATTATAAAGATTTTTCAATTAAATGTTCATAAGTAAATAAGGCAAAAAAAAAATAAAATTAAAAAAACTATAAAATGTTATGTAATACTTACTGGACTTCAAAACTGTCCATATTTCAGATAGAAATATGATGGTTTAATAAGCATTTTTGTGTAATAAACTATTGGCATAATGATTACAGAAAATTGATTTTTCAAAAGCTTTTATTTTGTTATGACTTGTTTTTTTAACAGCATATTTTTAAAGCAGAATATGGATAAGATTGGTTGGTGAAATTTGCATGCGCATCAATAGAGAATGATTTTTTTTCCAGAAATATTGCAACAGAGGAAACACAGTGTTATTTGGAGACAGGAAGTGTTGTTGAAGCTCTACTCTGAGCAGTGGTCAGGGTCCAGGGTTTGAGTGATGGGGCACTGTCCACTCAGACTGGCCTCACAGCTCACTGAGCCCGCCTTCCTCCACTGGTCTGCAGAGAGGCTCAGGGTGCTGCTCCAGCTGTAGCGACCATCTGTCCACAAGACCTCCAGGCTGCTTGACACCCCTGAGGATGTGCTGGTGCTCCCCACCTTCCAGCCCAGCTTCCAGATTGAGGGGAAGCCCCCGGTGGCCAGACACACCAGAGTGGCACTACTCTGTTTGTCTTCCTCTTTGGATGGAGGGAGGACAGTGAGGGTGGGCCTCAACACACCCACTGGAGGAGAGAGTGGGGAGAAGAGCAACCAAAGACATAAGAATGAAAGCAGGAAAGGAATACCTACATGGTCTTTAATCATTGTTGATTGATGAATATTATTATTTCTTTAATGTTTTACAGTAAATATCTCATCTATGTGATAATTTTCAATGTTACACTCACAGAGTTGAAACACTCATGTACAGTTGAAACTTTGTCATCTGCTTCTTTCACTTCCTTTTAAACTTCAAGTACAATCAATCATCCATGAACTCAAAGCTGGTCTGTGTTTACTGACCCTTTTTTACTTTTGGGGAAATCCAATTAAATTAATATTTCAAAAAAGTTATTTTCAAAATACAAACAATAAAGAAATAGATCAACAAACACCACCAAAAGTCCACCACAGTGATACAAACTCATTAAGTGGCCGTACAAAAACCTCCTGCACTCTGATCAAGCATCTAACCACTGAAAATGAACCTTTTTTCATGTAAAACATCACAGCACACCTCATTAAATGCAGAAGATGATTACACTAAAGCGACTTAAAGTGTTTAATAATTTTAAATCATGATTATCATAATCATATTTTTAGGATTAAGAATTGAAAGACAAAACTTAATTTTCACCTCACACATACACAAAACTGTTTAAAACAGCAAAGAGAAACGTTTCAAGAAATCATGAATTCTGAAACTATGAGAATATAATAAAGATGGCTTTACAGGTATATTGTATTTGTTGATACTAAAATCAAAAAGTAAACATACAAACCAGAGTGCCATTTTAATCCAGGTGTTAAAAATATGTAAATATGCTTCCAATATATTTTTCTCTATTCCATAAAATCTTTAAAGGTATTAGTTCAAAACTATTTTCTTTTGCTTTTGTGCCCCAAAGTTTCCTTCAGTGTGTTGAGAGCAGAGAAATGATTTCCATAGAGAGGAGGCTTTGCATCATCAGCTGATCCTCCAGAGAACTGAGAAGGTTTATAGTCCTGTGACTTCAACACTGCAGGACTCACATCTGTCAGTCAACACAGCAGAAAGCACAACCACCATGACTCTCATCACCATCCTCATCTGGACGCTGACCTGCTGCTGTTTTACAGGTTCATTCACTCAGCAACATTTCAAACATGATGTGCTGCTTTTTCTCTCATTGATTTCTGCTGATAAATGAATGATTTGTTTTTGTCTGCAGGATGCAGCGGTCAGGTGACTGTGACTCAACCTACAGTACTGACATCTGCTCCTGAATCCACTGTGACTCTGACCTGTAGGACCAGCCAAGCTGTTCAGAGATGGTCTGATGGTGACGCCATGTTCTGGTATCAACAGAAATCTGGACAGACTCCAAAGCTCATAATAAAATTTGTGAAAACACTTCAGTCAGGAACACCAACTCGATTTAGTGGCAGTGGAAGCAGCTCTGACTTCTCTATGACCATCAGTGGAGTTCAGGCTGACGATGCAGCAGTTTACTACTGTCAGAGTCAACATAACATAAACAGTGTTTGGGTGTTCACACAGTGATTTGTAGTCGTACAAAAACCTCCCTCAGTCAGACTGCAGAGACACTGAGCTGTTACAGCAGGAACTGACTGCAGAGGAAGAGACTCTGACACAGACCACTGAACACAGGCTTCACAGTAACTTCACTGAGCAATAAACACATTCAAGGGCATTTTAACATAAGGATTTAAATAAATAAACAATTACGTTTATAATAAAAACATAACAACTAATTTTAGTTAGGTTTCCTGACTGTAGTCACAGCAAGAGTAGTCGTTCATATGAACAAATGAAATATATTTTCTTTACCTTTGTATTCATAGCAAGTTTGTTCATCATGACATTTAAAAACAACAAAAACCAACTGCCAGTTTCAAGTTTTTTACTACTGTGTTATGTCACATCATTTTCATACAATTCCTCACCATTTTCAAGCTATTGACACTCTACCAGGAGAAATTCAAATTCAGGAGAAATCAACTGAAATCATCTAGTAGGTAGTTTTAATTGTAAATAATAAATTTAACCCATTGTGCTTGTCATTAACTAAGAACACCCCCGCCCTCCCCCCCGACAAACAAAACCTAAGATATCATAAAGCGAATTTGTGGTTATTGCAAAACGTTTGTGCTATGCTGACAAACATGAGTCAACCAGAGATTAAAGTGAAATTTTGAAGGAGGGGGAGCCCTAAGAGTGGGTGTTGAGGTGCAGTGTGGGGAAAATAATTACTTAGAAATAATTCACATCATAATTTGTGTTGTGAGCTCCAGTAAATTGCCTTTGCTTGTGTGTATGTGTGTGTAGCTGTGGTCAGCTGACCTGAACAAAATGTAAGTAGAGAGCCATATGACTGATTTCCAACAATGCAGAGACTATAAATATAATATAATAGAGAACTTTGCGAGGGCACTTTTATTAATAAATGGCGTTAGTAGTGGGATAATAAGGCAGAAAAAGAAAATAATAATATGTTAATTTCTAAGCTATTACCACTCAATTACCTGTGGTAGTTTCTGTGTAATAAGCATGCAAAATACAAAGCTGCCTGTTTCTATATAATATCATATTAATAACCTATTTGAAAACATTTCCTGGTAGTTGCAGCAGGAAATAAACAGAAATAAGAAAAAAGCAGAGCTGCAAAATGCAAAACTGCTTGTTTGTATTTATTAACACATTAATAACAACGTTAATACTGTTTTATAACAAACTTACAGAAGAGCAATGACTACCAGGAAACACATGTGATGTTTTCTGTGTAATAATCTGTAATTTAATACCATGGTAATGATAACTCATTAAATCAAGCACCACCCAGACTTCACAGGTGCAGGTGTTCTCACTGACCCATGCTATAATTTGAATATGTATCGTGCATCCAGTTATGTGAAATTTTTCAATTTTTAACAAGACTGGTATGCACAATAGTAATATTGTTTTATCCCTGTCACACTGAATGTTTTGTCATCAAAGTAACTGCAACACACTCTGGTGGACATAATATAACAAATTGACTAAAATGAGCTTTTTGGACGTAATTGGAAGGGAACTCACCGCATCACTGGAGTTAGAAGACTAACCTAACAGTATGCTCATGGGTAAAAGAGCAACCAACAAACAATCTAAGCAACAAAAAACAAACAGAAAAACAATTAAACTAAAACAAACAAAAAAACCCAAACAAAACAAAACAAAATAATTTATTTTATTTTTGGAAAGATCCAATTCACCTGTACATGGTTTAAAAATATCAAATACCTGGTTTCTGTGGAGTAAACCCTTCATCACAGGGTTTTACAGGAGCTGTGCAGGACTAAATTATTCAAACAACAAACTAATATTAGATAAGTTTACAATTTAAAAGCTTTAAAACACTATGTATAAGTTTCTTTTTTGAAATACATGTAGAATGAAAAGGTTGAATGATCCTCTCCTCAGCTGACCTCCTAAAATGGGTTTTGCACACTTTCATGCATCACTTCTCCTCACAGTTTAAGTTCTGCTGTCACACATGCTCTCATACACTTTCATTGAAAACTGAGTCAGGATGGTGTTTCCAATGTTGGTGGTTCTTTTGTTAGGCTTTCTGAGTCAGGGTGAGAGATTCTTACATTTAAGACACAGACTGTTTTATATTTGATGAAATTTTCTTTGTTCTTTTTATGTTTGTGTCTAAAAAACAAACTTGTCATTTTATTCTTCGTTTCAGAGTCATTTGCCAATAATTTTCTGACTCAGACTGATGAAGTCAAGTCTGTCAGTCTTGGTGGGACTGTGACCATCAGTGCTACAGGGAGTTCAAACATTGGTGCTGATCTCAGTTGGTACCTTCAGAAAACTGGAGAGAGTCCCAAACTTCTTATATACGGAGCATCAAGTCTCTCTTCAGGAACTCCGTCTCGATTCAGTGGCAGTAGATCTGGTTCTCAGTACACTTTAACCATCAGTGGGTTTCAGTCTGAAGATGTTGGAGATTGTTGCTATTTGGGCTGTCGTTGTAGTCGGATGTTTAAACAGTGATTTATAGCAGTACAAGAACCTCCTTCAGTCTGGTTAAAGGCTGCAGGTGCAGTGTGCTGGACTGTGATGAGAATAACTAATCCACTAACACAAGAATCATCAACCACAAACGCACTGAATAAAACTAAAACTAAAGAAGTATACAACTACGTTTATAATGATTCAACCTTTATATTTATCATTAAATATGAGCAAAAGTTCATGAGCACGTCTTTTTTTTAGTGTAATGACAGAAACTGATGTTTATGTATTTAGTTACCTTCATAAATGGCATTTTTTATAAAAGTTATAAATGATCATAGATATAGAATAAAAGGTTAAAACATTAGTGATTTTTCATGAACTGGGATTTTATTTTGTGATGCAGACTTGTTTTTTATAGCATGATTTCAAAGCACAACATGAACAAGCAAATGAAATCTGCATGCATAACAATAGAGAGTCAAATGTTTGCAGAAAAATATGAACAAACAAAACCTGTAGCTTCATCAAACACATCATGCAGACAGGAAGTGTTGCTGAAGCTCTACTCTTAGCAGTGGTCAGGGTCCAGGGTTTGAGTGACGGGGCTCTGTCCACTCAGACTGGCCTCACAGCTCACTGAGCCCGCTTTCTCCACTGGTCTGCAGAGAGGCTCAGGGTGCTGCTCCAGCTGTAGCGACCGTCTATCCCCAAGCTTATTGAAACCCCTGGGGATGCTCTGTTTGTCTTCCTCTTTGGATGAAGGGAGGACTGTGAGGGTGGGCCTCAACACACCCACTGGAGGGGAGAAGAGCAACCACAGACATAAGAATAAGTCCTGGAAACAGTGGGGTTTGAGCTTAGACCCAACGCTCTCTAACAAGCAGCTGACTGAAGCCTTAGGCTTCACTGAACTCCCACCCATAAGCAAAACTGCAACTAACTTTACATCTTCTGAACGTTCAGGCACAGGCCATTTGAAAGCAGTGTGCCTGTCCCACAATCCCCTGGGCTCCACTGGCTTTGAGCTGGTGTTAAAGACTCTGCCCCTCCACTGCCTCACACACGTGGACCTGTCAGCCGTATACAGAGGGCCTGCTGATTACCCGGCACTGGAACACTTCGCCAAAGTCCTGTCACAGGTGTGCATGCAAAAATCATGCAATGTCATTTATTGTCGAAAGATATAACTATGCAATCAGGTTAAGACTTTTGTTTTTTTGCAGGACGAGTGCTCTCTGACCCACCTCAGCCTGCTGCAAATGGGCTGACAGACAGCAGCGTAGCTACCTTGGCGAGGTTTGTGTGTGAGGGCGTCATTTCTACGGCTCAGTTATTACTCAAGTTATTAGGGCTTTGCCTTTGTTTAAATTGTCACTCTTTACTGGCCTGTTGGACTTTTTATTATAATTTCACAGGTGCCTCTCGTCGTGTCCCACACTGGTGAGTCTGAATCTGTCAGGAAATCTGTCTGTTACATCAGCGGGACTTCACAACATCCTGGCGTCTGTCAGAGAGGCCCGTCGACCACTGACACTTCTAAACCTCGAAGGTATGCATATGTGTGAACTTGGAGATACTCCATGGACATGGAGTTTCACACTAATTCACAATTTGGATTTCTTTGATGTTTTTATCACCTGTGCAAAGTTGTACTTGGCAACAGTTTGTTTCTTGCTATCAGTCTGTTTCCTTTTGACACATTTCTAAGTTTGAACATTTAGTATGTATGCACAGAGGTGTTACATGGTGAGTACACACACAGACATTACAATATAGAAGTGTGGTTTAAAGATAAAAAAAAAAAAGATTAGTTGTGAATTAATTTTCCATTTTATAGGGCAGAAAACATTGCTGGATGCTAGCTAATTGGCTACATTTGGATGTCAAATATTTATAGGGGGGGAAATGGACATTATGGATATGAAATAAAATGTTTCTTTGTTGCTTAACCTGCAGGTTGTCAGGTCTCTGGCCCTTGGGAGAGTCAAGATCTGGACAGTTTGTCAGAATTGGTCCAGGATATCCATCTTTGCTCTCAGGCCCTCAACAAGCTGGACCGACAGACCTTGAAGCAGCGATGGGACAGGACTCAGTCACACGGACACTTTCTCGACCGAAACTCCAAGTGCCTCCTCTCTGCCACCTCCACTTGAGGGTTGCAGGTGTGTTCATAATAAATAATTAATAATGAATTATTAATTTCATAATAATTCATAATAAAAGTGGTCATTTTTATAAACATTTTGTTTAATGAGGCTACACCAAAAAGAAACAAGATAAAAACAAAATAGAGTGACATGGTGTCCACCAACAGTCTGTTGATAGCTTGTGTTTTATGCATTTTTCTCTGCCTTATTTATACATGTAAAGCTCTGTATCTGTATAAAGAGTCTGTGTTAGTGTGTGAGAGGCAGTGTTGGGAAGGTTACTTTTAAAATGTATTCCATTACAGAATACAGAATACATGCCCCAAAATGTATTCTGTAACCTATTCCGTTACGTTACTCAATGACAGTACCGTATTCTGAATACTTTGGATTACTTAATATATTGTGGCGAGTTCAGACAAGGAGGAAACGGAGGTATCGTTTGGTCTTGCTTCCCGTGAGCTAGCCAGGGAGCACAGCCGTTTATAACATTTGCAGAAGAACACACTGCCACTAGCTAACTGCTCAGCGTGGCAACCACAACACACATAGGGCGCCCTCTGACCCCGGAAGGACACACCGTCGCAGCGAGAGGGCGTCACCCGTCACCATGGCAACATACACAAAACATAACTGTACAAGCAGAACCCCGAACAGCCCTGACCCGCTACAATATTATCATGCTTTTTACAACAACGTGAATGTACTATTGCTGTGTGATTTATTACTATTACTGAAGGTCCGCGACTCCGAACTGTAGTAAAGGGACCTCTGACTAATGCTGGGCTCACACTGTGCGATTTTTGGCCCATTTTGAGCCGATTTTTGAGTCGTGCGATCGTTTTGGCGATCGGCCCGATTTTGGCCTTCATTGTGCGTCGTGCATCGTGTAGTATACGTGGGGTAACGAGAAGCGATTGACACCTCACGACCAGCTCCCGATCATCAATCGCTTGGTCGTGAGGGTGTCACCGCAGTTTGCCACACTGCGCACGCGCAAACACAAATGTCAGCGAAAAAGACGGCGTAGCACGGCAGTGCAGCGTGTGATCTGGACACAAGCGAGGGAGGCACAACCTGTAGAACCATCCGAGCCCTTTCGATGTGGCCTCACAAAATTATCACGACCACAACAACCGTGAAAATAGTTGGATCGACACTGCTGCTCAATCACAGCTGCCTGACCAATGTTTTTCATTAGCAATTTAGCAAAGTTGATGGTGGTGGTGTGTCTGTGTGAGTGAAAGACGGAGAGGGAGAGCGAGCGACAGAATTTATGTTATAACCTTCATTTTTATGGACGCACAGTGTGAGCACTCAGGTCGCATCAGAGCATCGGGCCGTATAGTGTGAGACCCTGCATCGTGACCTATGAGCTTCTAACCCCTGCGAGTCAATTGTACAGTTTGAGCAGGAGCTGAATCGCGCGACTGAAAAAAATCGCACAGTGTAAGCCCAGCATAATACGGCTGGTAGCCGAAAAATAGCTCTACTTTGTTGTGTGGGTCAACTTTTCTTGCGACAGACAGAGAGAGGCGTTGAAAGGCTGCTCCAACGGAACTTGTTGTTTTCGGAGGAAAACACGAACACAGTGTACAGTCGAGTCTTAATAGCTTATGTTAACCATTCCTCGCCGTCAGTCCCCTGACCGTGGTCGGGAGACACGAGGGGAGATGCTTCCTCCAGGGCCGAAGTTTGTCCTCCTTCGGGGTTAACTCCCTTCACTTTTGTGGAGTAGTGAGGCAGACAGAAATCAGCCGAGGCACCGGAGAGTACTGAAGAGATGAGGCTTTAATAACAGTACTGCACACTTTGGAAACACACTGCATAGCCTGTAGCCCGTTAGAACGCTGCTCCCGGTCGCCCTCTACCCATGACACACTCTCTCACTCTCTTTTTTTCTCTTTCGCTCCCCGCGTTTCCTTCACGCGCATGCTCACACACACACACATTACATACACTCCTTACTGCACCCAGTCACACACAAGACAGCAATTCCTGCAACACTTACTTACAACTGGGCTCGTCAGGCTCTTCTTGGCTGCAGTGGTTATTATTATATTTACATGCTTCCAGCTCCCGTTTTTGCTCGATGACTGCTCGTACCTTTCCACTCCCCTTTTTCTCCCTCCTAGCGCTCACAGACACATAACGTGTATGGCAGTCCATTCTCCCAGCAGCACGGACTACACTGAACATGATGCTACATTCTTTAGAGCTATGCTTGTAGCATTCTGCCTGTTAGCTTAGCACAACAACAACAACAACAACGAAAAGGCGCTCTCTCACCCAGGAAACACACAGTCGCAGAGAGAGAGAGCGTCGCCCTGTAACCATGGCAACCGTAACGCTGCCGCCTGGAACAAAAGAACGTAGCTGTCAAACAAAACCCAAACAGTCCTGACCCGCAACAAAATGAAACAGGAAAGTACCCCAGTGTATTCCATTTATTTCAACAAAGTAACTGTATTCTGAATACCACTTTTTTAAACGGTAACTGTAACGGAATACAGTTACTCATATTTTGTATTCTAAATACGTAACGGCGGTACATGTATTCCGTTACTCCCCAACACTGGTGAGAGGTTTTGTGTCACAATGGTCCTGTTTTGTAGGATTTGATAAAAAAAACCCCAAACACAATTAAAGTAACCGACAATGCTATACGTTGACATCGTTCTTTCACTGTAAGACTCAGCAGGCTATGGTGAATAATCACAGTGATTTTCAGGTCTCTTAAGAAATCTATCTAGGAGCTATGACAGTGTAAAGACACCCTGCATTTTTAAATGTGCGGCGACATTTGAATGAGGCGCGTACCAGCACAGGGAGCCAACGCACCACAAATGGTACACAGCCACAGATGCGCTTTGTGCAATGTATTTGTGACATGCAGGAGTGTCCGCAAAGAAATGTGGATAAGTTGAAAATCAAAAGCTAAAGAGCTCATTCTTGCACTGTTTTGATCAGAGCACTCGTGGGAATGTTCAAGTGTTGAGAATTTGTAATTATAAAGTGAATTAGGGAAAGATATTAGATACTGCCACTGGCTAGATTTCAACCCGGGTCTCTGGCTCCCAAAGCGCGTTCTCCATAATATATTTCAAGCGTTTACCACAACTGAGAGGTGAAAATTGCTGTTTCTTCGTGTTACAAAATGTTCTGTAACTCCAAAAGTACACGGGCTGTCGACATCATTCTTTCACTGCAACAATCAGCATGTGTAACCGAGGACAAGGGATGAGTAAACGGGGCAAAGAAATAATTGATCATTTATTTATTACATAAGTTAAACATACAAATTCCCAGTCGTTTCCAGACAGGACTTACAACACATCCTGCCGATATCCCAGCTGCGCATGAGACTTACCACACAAACTGTGCGAAATAACACTACAACCCGTCACACCCCGCTTAGTGACACTGCAATCGTGGCACACACTGCAAACAATTCGGGTCTCAGCGCAGCTGGGAATCAGTGCTATGTATGGCCTGTGATCTGAGAGATAAAGGGAAGTGGCACAAACAATTAAAATAAAAAAAACAAAAGAGAGGTTAGTCCGCCCTTACAAAACTTACTCTCAATCAATAACCGCCTCTACGGCTGGACGGACTAACCAAAACAAAATTACAAATCAATCAAAAGAACAAAAAAAGGACAGCAGAGACAGCACAGCTGAAAAACAAACAACATTATCAATTAAAATATTACCCAATAAAATAGCAATTTTATAAAACCATTCAAAATCATGAAACTAAAACAAACACTCAATATACCTACAATATTGATCAGTTTCCCTGCGCGCAGTCGATCTAGGGCTTGATCAATTCTTCTATTAAAATTCGTGGTCACACTAAAAAAGTCCAATGACACATTAAAAAAAAATAGGCACATGCAATAGCAAAAGATCCAAACAAAAAATGGCAAAAGTCTCTTACCGACAGTATACCCACTCGCACCTGAGTGAATTAATTGCCTCTGGTTTTTTCCACAGAAGAGCGCTGACTTCACCCCACACACCCACTACCTTTTCACAGCTCTTCAGCCAATCACCTGGCAGCGAGCAACAAACTGCCAGGTGACACTTGTTACACATGCTTTAATAAAAATAAAAAAAAATCAAGGCGGTTTTCAGGTCTCTAAAGAAAAATATATCTAGAAGATATGACGAGTTGAAAACGCCTCTGTTACAGAATTTCAGCTGTCATTTTCACTCAAATCTCCATATACTTTGTATGTGGACATTTTTTTTAACTGTGTTGCTTCGAGGCCATTTGCGAGAAAACGGCAACTCCTACAATGATGACAGTGCCATTTTGTGAAAGGCAAGAAAAATACCTATGTTTTGATGTATAATTTGTGTTAATGAAGGCAAAATTGAGCGTTTGTTTGGACATGAAGAAAAGCGTGTTTGGCGGTCCATAGCAACCATAACAACCAATATTGATTGAGGGAAAAGTGATTTTCAGACAGCGGTAAAAGGCAGAGAGAACCCATCCAAGCAAGCATAGCAGGTGAATTTCAGAGCCAGGGATTTTTTTTTTAAATTTTTTTTATTCAGCACACTTCCCCAATTAATGGTCTGCATGGGATTCGAGCCACTGCCCTCTGAGGCAGTGGTATATTTAAAGTCCACACCGTGCACAGCCACACTTGCAGTAACGGAAATGTAACGGAGTTAGAAGTTAGCAGAGAGTTAGCTCGCTAGTTTCCATCTAAATATAATATACCAGGTTCTGACTGAGGGATTTCTAAAACAAATTAAAAGGCACAGCTCTGCTATCACTTCGGACATACATGAAGACAGGAAAGTAAGCAGCAGTGATGTTTGTAGGGTTACTGAAGTTTGGCTAGCTGGTATATAGTGATGTGCTATGTGACTAGCGAAACAGCTATGTTAGCATAACATTAACACCGTGATGAAGGGGAGCTTTGACGTAATGAGAAGCTTTGAAGTAAGGATAATGAAACTTTGAGAAAAAGACAGTACTGAGATAAAAGTAACATGAGATGTTATGAGGAAATAGGAGAGAAAAGAGACCAATGTGGGGCAGCACGGTGGTTAGCACTGTTGCCGCACAGCAAGAAGGTCCTGAGTTCAATTCCAACACCAGGCCGGGGTCTTTCTGTGTGGAGTTTGCATGTTCTCCCCGTGTTTGCGTGGGTTCTCTCCGGGTACTCCGGCTTCCTCCCACCGTCCAAAGACATGCAGCTTGTGGGGATAGGTTAATTGGATAACCCAAATTGTCACTAGGTATGAATGTGAGTGCGAATGGTTGTTTGTCCCTGTGTGTTAGCCTTGCGACAGACTGGCGACCTGTCCAGGGTGTACCCCGCCTCTCGCCCTATGACAGCTGGGATAGGCTCCAGCGCCCCCCGCGACCCTGAAAAGGATAAGCGGAAGTGAATGGATGGATGGATGGAAGAGACCAATGTGTGATTAAAGAATAAGAGAATATAAGAGTTATTGGTCAGTTTATGGTTCAATAAGTGTTTGGTCACAAAGTTGAAAAACGTCCTCCTTAGTAAAGACGTTTACTAAGATTTTACTCAGGTGGCGCTGCTGACATTTGTGGCCTCAGGAATAGCTATGATCAGAAGATCATTTTGAGATACACTTGTTTGTGAGTAAAAAGAGTAATTTCGGACGAGGAAGTCCGACAGAAAACACCTGGTGCGGTCAGGATGTTTAAGTGACACAGAATTTCAGAAAATCAAGTCAGAAATGGTTTTGTGGCTCTTGGTAAACTGATTTTGAAGGAAAATCAGTGTTTATTGTGCTGAAGTAACAGATCCAGTGCGGTCTGAAGGGAAGAATCAGCTGTACAATTCTGAGTGTGCAGCGTTGTTGATATTAACAGATCAGGCGTGGTCTGAGGAAAAGAAATAAATCGGTGAATGAAAGAATGAAAAAAGAAAAAAAAAAAAAGAAAAAGAAAAGCTAAGAAACTGTAAAATGCTAAAACATGAATTATGAGATTTTGGCAATATATTTAGAACAACAATAGAGGCGCAATGTCTGTTACCAAAAGTATGAAGTAAGCTTACCAACCAAAGTGCTGTTTTAATCCAGATATTAAAAATGCAGAATTATATTTTCTTTATATTTTCCTCCATTACATAAAAAGTCAGTGGTATCATTAAAGTTTGTATAATGTATAATAGTATTAGTTCAAACTATTTTTCTTCTGACTTTGCGTCCCTCGTTGCTGAGAACATAGAAATGATTTCCATAGAGAGGAGGCTTTGCATCATCAGCTGATCCTCCAGAGAACTGAGAAGGTTTATAGTCCTGTGACTTCAACACTGCAGGACTCACATCTGTCAGTCAACACAGCAGAAAGCACAACCACCATGACTCTCATCACCATCCTCATCTGGACGCTGACCTGCTGCTGTTTTACAGGTTCATTCACTCAGCAACATTTCAAACATGATGTGCTGCTTTTTCTCTCATTGATTTCTGCTGATAAATGAATGATTTGTTTCTGTCTGCAGGATGCAGCGGTCAGGTGACTGTGACTCAACCTCCAGTACTGACATTTACTCCTGGATCCACTGTGACTCTGACCTGTAGGACCAACCCAGCTGTTGGTGGCTGTGGTGCTGGTCAGTGTATGTTCTGGTATCAACAGAAATCTGGACAAACTCCAAAGCTCCTAATTCGACATGTAAGCATAAGTCATTCAGGAACACCATCTCGATTTAGTGGCAGTGGAAGCAGATCTGACTTCTCTATGACCATTAGTGGAGTTCAGGCTGAAGATGCAGCAGTTTACTACTGTAAGAGTGTGCATAGCGGGCCAGTGTTCACACAATGATTTGTAGTCATACAAAAACCTCCTTTAGTCAGACTGCAGAGACTCTGAGCTGTGACTGCAGCTGCTGAAGTAGGAGAGACTCTGACACAGACCAGTGAACACAGAGCAGACATTAACCTCACCAAGCACTAAATAAAGAAATTAATTTAAACACGTCATGTCTATTGAGGCATTTCGAAATAAGAATTTTAAAAACATCTGCTGTGATCAAGTCATTTTCTGTTAACATTACATTACTTGAATAATTACATTACATTCACATGAAGAGTTTTGCTGTTTGTATAAACAGGTGAAGCATAAATGTTTATATTTATATTCGTATTAAGCTACTTGGTAATGATAAAAAAACAATCTGTTTTAAGATTTTTATCATTGTATGTTGCCACCTGTATAATGAATAAAAAACACTGATTTTCTCTTGATCATTGTCAAAATAATGAATCTACAGTTGGGATTTTTTTTATTTCAACACATTTATATCTGAAAGACCAAAGATAATCTTATTCATCATTAAAAGCTGTATTTGCAGTAATAATCATACTATTACCATTTAACAACATCCATACACCAGCTAAGTTACATATCACCCTCTAAGTTGATGTTGCCAACTCTGTACAGCAGTGCTGTTTGTTCCAACCTTACAACTCATATTGCTAAGAGTAGCAGGTTGCTTATCTCACACTCAACTCCTGTCTTGACGGTTTATCATCACTGGGGGAGCAAAGAGCCCTGCTGGAGGTGAGAGCAGAGACAAATGAGGACTTTGTTAGTTCAGCTTAGAATAAACACTGAAAATTGATGTGAGGTTTGTCCACCTCTCTCCAAAACTTTCAAATTTCATTTGCATTTTTCTCATGGTTTTTTTTGTTACTTAAGTGCTTTTGTAGAAGAGCGGATTTGAAGGTATAAAATGTCTCTAATCTATTTCTGCTCATCTTTAAAATGCAGCATTGCTGAGTCACAGAGAGCTGCTTGGAGGAGGAGAGAGCAGAGACACATGAGGAGCCTGTTGTGTCAGTTTAGAGTAAAAACAGGAAACAAGTCAAACATTTGCCCATAACCACAGCAAGATTCATTAATAGTTCATTAATATTAAGATAGTTGTTCATGTTGCTGGAAGCCAGCAGGAGAAGTTTTTGACAAGTTGTGGTTCTCACAAAAATCACATGACTGACTATCATTACTGTCAACCTAATGTACGAAAGGAAAAATTCATGTGGTAGGTTAAAGGATCCTGAGGCTACATATGTTTAATTATTTTTATGTTATTCCAGCATCCTTTCTAAGTCTAATAGATAAAATGAACGATAATAAAATTAGATGAATAAATAAATAATTATTTTTATGTCTTACTACTCCTCAGATTTTAAGATTTTCTAATGGACTCACACAGAAAACCTCATTAGGATGATTTTTCCAATAACACTGTCATGTTGGGTTTTCTGAGTTGCTGCAGATTATTACTGTCTGTGTTGGCATGATGGTGGAGTGTTCACACAGTAATTTATAGCTTTACAAAACACATCGTTCACTTTGACTGAAGGCTGCAGGTGCAGATTGTTAATGAAGAGACTGATGAGAATAATTGGTCCACTAAAGACAACCAGAGTCATCAAGCAGAAACACAATGAATGAAAGAAATTAAATCAAGTCATGGATTTTAGATGCAGCATTTACTTGAATTTAAATATTTATGTAACTTATGTAAGTTTTTGTTCATGAATAAATTTAACAAACCAGGTAAAAAAATGTTTTCCAAATATGCAACTATTTTTCTAAAGTTGCAAAACCTGCACTTTATACAAAGGAATTGAAGGGAAATGAAAAGTGACCTCACAGTTCTACTTATGAGCCTTATTAATGTTCATCAATTTTCTTTTGTGAGCTGAATAAAAACCTTATTGTCTGCAAAGATGTTTTAATTAACATGAATGTAACACAGTGTTAAAGTGAACGCAGTGAACTGTTGATTTATTTTGGTGTTAAGTTTTGCCAGACATCATCTATTAATATAGATTTATAAAAGTTCTGATACTTGAGACTAAATGTCTTGTTGCTGCAGTTATATTCTTGATAGATTTGTGTACATATAACCACTGATGAGTTTGGTTCCTCCACAAAAAGTCCACCACAGTGATTCAAAGTCATTAAGTGGCTGAACAAACACCTGCTGGACTCTGAACAAGCATCTAACCACTTTTTTCGAATAAAGCTAACATTTTACAACCTCTGTGTTGAAAAAAAAAGAGGTTACTACCCAATCATTTTCATTTCTTTTCAAAATGTTTCTATACTAATTCTTAATATTTATTTAATATTTCTTTATGTTATAAAAATGACTTTGAATCCTGATAAAAATGCAAAATCATGGGTTAAAAATGAAAACAAGAGAACTACGAATGTATTAATATTTGTTGACAGAAAAACAGAAACTGTATGTGTGCCAACCAAAGTGCCATTTTAATTCAGATGAAAAAAAAAAGGGATTTATTCATTCATTGTTCATTCAGGATCTTAAAAATGTGATAATAATAATGAAATAATACAAATGATGTAATAATAAGAATGATGTAATAATAATTAATGTAAATCTAAATAATATTGTCCTTCAGAGAAATCGTTTTGTAGTCCTGAAGATGGAGAAGTTTACTCCTGCAGAGCGACTGGGACTGTCTGTGGTCATGATGGTTGAACCTCCAACCACTTTCCCAGCTTAGCCTCAGAGTGCTGCTGCTACTGTAGCAGCCGCCCTTCTCCTCTGTACTCGTCAGGACTTGCATTGTCACATCTGGGGATCCCAGGCCCTGCTGGAGAGGAGAGCCTAGTCTGGATGCTGACCTGCTGCCTGTAATTATTAGCCTTTTTCAGGCTCTTCTCCACAGGACGCCTGTCTTTTTCAGGGACAATCTTCATCCACAAATTCATAAAGTCCTTGTGAAGGGTCAGTTTCTTGATGATTGTTCGCCCATGGTACCTGTGGAAGATTACAGTTGTCATTAATTTTCATTAATTGTGTAAACTCACAGAAAATAAATTTGATGCACTTCAAACCCATTTAAACCCATTTAAAAGTACCCACCTGGCTTCAGGTGCAGCATCCCCTGCCATTCTAGAGGCAGCAATTAGAAACCTTTCAGTGAAGCTTCCTGCTTTCAGGATGACGGCTGCTCCAAGTTTGTCAGTTGTGCAGGTGTTGAGCCGTGCTATTCCTCACTGCGACACAGCGATGGCTGAGCAAGGACAATATTAGACACACAACTCAGTGAACATGATCTCTCTTTCATGTCTTCTAATAAAATCACTACAGCTTCTTCTCTCCTCTTACGTCAGTCCTGTGTTAAACAGAGCGCTCAGAATCCGTCCATGGCTGCAATTTTCCACCATGGCATCAAGCGCCAGATTGACCTCCTGATGAAGAAAGTTGTTGTTGGTCTGTGCAAGCTTCAGCAATAGAGCTCGGCCTGTTGCTTCAACTTCTGGGTCCATTGTTTTCTGGAGCTGAATGTAGAGCTCATCGATGGCATGTATGGCTTCACAGGCTATTGCTGAGCGTTGGTTTTTCACCTAAAATGTGAGTGAAAATCATCAGTTGAGGCTGTAGTATGCACTTGAAGGGAAACTAGCTGCATGAAACACATATAAGAAACATAAAGTGTGCAATACCTCCTCAATGAGGACCAGACACACTTCATGTAGTTTAGTCTTCAGGATGTCCGAGTGGTGCTTTGCCAGAGACTGAATAGTTTGCAACCCCTGTCTTTTCTTAATCCTGTATTTACACAACACAACATTGAACACGACTTCAGGAACACCACAAATAACACAGCCACATTATGCAGCACTGTTTCTGTGCAGTATTTAATGTCTCCTTACTACGTTTCTTACCAGTCGTCTGAAGACAGCAGACTAAAGCTGTGGGACAGGCTCTCTACAGGTGTAGCTAGAGGCGGGAGTTTGACCCTGCCCTCTCTTGGATTATTCTGACTGCACTGACTGTCTGCTTTCTTGTCTGATAATCAACAAGGTTAGTAAAAAGAAACGGTACTTTCTTCTAATTCGAAGCATTGTACATGATGCAGTGATTAATTGTTCATTAAAATCTTTTAAAATAATCTCTTAATTTAAAGTTTGATTATTCAGCATCTTCTACAGTTACTGAGGAAAACCACTTACTGTCTATAGGGACGACTTTTGCACGGCGCAGCAACGTCCCAAGCCGAGGTCCTCGTTTTTGCGGTATGGGAACTGTTGGAGGTTTTGGAGTCAAAGGCTTTACTGCAGTAAATGTTTTGGTTGGTACTGTGTGTCCAGGTGAGGTTACAATCCCATCCTGGAAATGCTGCAGTTTTTCCAAAATAGGCCCAAATTTGTCTTTAACTGTCAAGACTCTTATTTCACGAATGACCTTCGTGTCTGTTTAGACAAAAAAATAACTAAATAACTACAAATTGACATCTTACTAAAAAAAACAACAACAATAAACATTTTTCTTCCTGATTTTTGTTTTTCTTCAAAAAAGCATATAAAATGAATGGACAGCAAGAATATGTGTAATTTAGCATTAAAATAGATAATCTACAGTCTCAAATTTTAAAATCTAAACTAACTGATTAACAGCAGGTGTAACCACTAAAGAAAAGCATCACCTTTGAACCGAATTTCTTATATACTGAAAATGAAATCTCTTCTCAGGAACCTTTTCTCGATTCAGTAGAAGTAGATCTGGTTCTCAGTCTTTAACCATCAGTGGGTTTCAGTCTGAAGATGTTGGAGATTGTTACTATTTGGGCTGTCGTTGTAGTCGGATGTTTAAACAGTGATTTATAGCAGTACAGGAACCTCCTTCAGTCTGATTAAAGGCTGCAGGTGCAGCGTGCTGGACTGTGATGAGAATAACTGATCCACTAACACAAGACTCATCAACCACAAACACACTGAATAAAAATAAAACTAAAGAAGTATACAACTGTGTTTATAGTGATTCAACCTTTATATTTATCATTAAATATGAGTAAAAGTTCATGAGCACGTTTTTTAAGTGTAATGTTTACATATTTGTTGGGGACTTGTAGTAAACTACAAGCACAATCAATCATCCATGAACTCAAAGCTGTTCTGTGGTTACTGACACTTTAATTTTTTTTAGTAGAAATCCATAAATCATTATTTGAAAAAAGTCATTTTCAAAATAAAAACAATAAAGAAATAAATCCACAAACACTTTGTTTGACAATTAAGGCTTGAAAATAACCTGAAATATCTTAATTGGAAAATACTAAAAAGATATGAATTAACATTTAAGAGAAATTTAAAAATATCCACATTTCTACATAAAATTAGATATTTGTAAAACTGAATGAGTTTCTAGGGAAGTTATCTGGCAGACTGTGAGATCAACTTTGTTTCATAAATAATGAAAATGATCAACAACGATCACTGGACTTGATCAAATATCTTTTCAAAATTTTATAAAATATTTTGCAAATGTCCAAAAAGTTGATTCTCTTGATCTGGACGTAGCGTTTTGTGGGAGAAATGTTTCGTCACTCATCCAAGTGCAAATGGTCGTAGTTGGGAAAAGAAAACATTTCTCCCCCAGTCAGACTGCAGAGACAACTGAGCTGTTACAGCAGGAACTGACTGCAGCTGCTGAAGAGGAAGAAAAACAGTTCAGTGAAGACAAAGCTGACACAAAGTCATGTTCTGCACACATTTTCTGAAAAGAAAAACAAAAGTTGGCTGTAGGAACGGCATTGGTCAGCTGGTGAGTTGTGCCAAGTTTCCTCCACGCATGATGTCTGGGATTCAGGTTAAAGCGTTCTTTATTTCATCAGACCAGAGAATTTAGTTCCTTCAGGTGCATTTTTCTGGGGAATCACTATCATCGTGTTATTGGCCAGCTTCACGTCTAAGGCCCTTCTACCCTGATGTCTGAAAGACTCATGGTGGTTTCAGTTCTTCAATATTTGGGAGAATGGAGGCCACTGTGCTCTTTGAGACGTTCAATGCTGCAGAAATTTTTCTGTACCCTTCCTCACAAAGAGACTGTAACATACAAAATGTGGAAAAAAGGTTTTGACCTCCTAGGTGAAGAACTGAACACAAAAGAAAGGTGTTCACAGTAAGTCAGTGCAAAGACAGTAAACAGAAGTGTGAACAAGGACAAAAAACCCACAATGAAAACATGACAAAACATACAAAGTATAAAATAACCACAAAAAGCCCACATTTATACAAAAATTGCAAAATGGCATAAAACTATATAAGGAAATGCAAATAACCAAACAAGCCAAATTATACAAACACACTATAAAGAAATACATCAAATGCAAAAGGCACAAAATAAGACACAGTCATACAAAACATGTTCAAACAGAAATTATTTTTTAAAATTAAAATTGATCAGAAGGAAAAAAAATGTGCCCTGCATGGATGTGCAGTCTGCTTTTTGGATCCATGTATAAGAGTCAATTTCATGTGTGTTCTCTTATTTTGACATAAGAGGGCACTATTTGTACAGCAGCAATGTACAATATCCACCCAGACTTCATAGGTGCAGGTGTGTGCTCACTGACCCATGCATTAATTTGAATATCTGTCGTGCACCCTGAATGCAAAATAGTTTTCTATAGTTTCAGTATCATATAGAAATGTTTGTCCTTGTGTAAAATGACAATTTTTAATATTTTGCTGGGTGGACAGCTGTCTATACGTGTATAAGCCCGTCTCTCTGAGCTGCACAGCCAGCACAGAAATCTGTAATTACCTCAACTCAGTACTGACAAAATAAGTTAGTGTCTGTTTATTAGATCTTTGTTGTTTCAGCAGAATCAGATCCATACTTGAATTAACACTAACAATCAGTGGAGTTTAGGCTGAAGATCTAGATTACTACTGTGTTGAAACCGATGTGTGAGAACAAGCACATTGGTACAGTTAAAACTAATATCAAATTAAACTGGTTAGGGATTGATGTGCTGCAGCGATGATCTCTTGGAGGAGATTAGAGACAGCACTCCAGAATACTGATTTTTTGGGGGGATTAGATTAACCAGGGGTCCCCAATCCCAGTCCACGAGGGCTGGTGTCCCTGCAGGTTTTAGATCTCACCCTGGGTCAACACACCTGAATCACATGATTAGTTCATTACCAGGCCTCTGGAGAACTTCAAGACATGTTGAGGAGGGAATTTATCCATTTAAGCTATGATAGATCAAGGACATATCTTAAACCTGCAGGGACACCGGCCCTCGTGGACTGGGATTGGGGACCCCGCCATAGACAGAGACCTGACTTTAAAATTAAACATGCAGTAACATATACAACCTGCTAGATTAGTAGTTAGTATGTTAAAGAAAAACACGTTTTACCTCACAGTCTGAGGATTTGGTCTTTTTGAGCTTCAATAATTATTATCAGATGAGTTTACAATCAAACAGCTCTGTGAGGTTTAAGCAAAATGCCAACATCATCATGTTAATGCAATAATAATGCAGTTATTTTCAGGAATTCAAAAAGCATCTGAAACTGAAGAGTGTGTTATAAAAAAATATAAAATATTAAAATATGTTACTCATTCTTTCTCAGTAAAATTTGGGGTCATCAAAGTAACGGCAATACAGTCTGAGAAAAAAATAGCTGCGTGGAGGAAATTAGAGGACAAGTCAAGTTTTTTATTTATTTATTTTTTTCAGAGAAGATACAGTTCATCTGTACATGGTTCAAAATATCAAATACCTGAGTTATGGCTTTTACTATGGAGCATAAACCCCCTTTCTCAGGGCTTTAGAGAGCTGTACAGGACTAAACTATTTAGAGAATTGAGTAATGTTAGACCAGCTTGTTATTCATTCCTTTAAACCACTATTCATATATTTCTTTTTTTTTCAAAATAAAGTTCAGTTTGTCAGAATAATCAAAATCAATCAGTGTCTTTAGTGTCAGATGTATGACAGTAGGGGAACCATGCAGCTGTTAATGAGCAAATATAATGAAAAGTTGAACGATCCTCTCCTCACATGACCTCTGTGTTTTCTGTTTCATTGGGAGAGGTGGGTGGTTTCCTCCTACAGTGTGTTTTGCACACTTTCATGCATCACTGCTCCTCACAGTTTAAGTTCTGCTGTCACACATGCTCTCATGCACTTCCACTGAAAACTGAGTCAGGATGGTGTTTCCAATGTTGGTTCTTTTGTTAGGCTTTCTGAGTCAGGGTGAGAGATTAAAAAAAAAACTAATAATAATATTTCAGGAGAATGTTGTTTGGTGAAATTTACTCAGCTTGTTTTATGAGTACATTCATTCTGAAGTTTTTGGTGAATAAAAATACATTTTAAAATGTTTTTCCTTTCATTTCAGAGTCATTTGCCAATAATTTTCTGACTCAGACTGATGAAGTCAAGTCTGTCAGTCTTGGTGGGACTGTGACCATCAGCGCCAAAGGAAGTTCAAATATTGGTGCTGATCTCAGTTGGTACCTTCAGAAACCTGGAGAGACACCCAAACTACTTATATACAGAGAATCAACTCTCTTCTCAGGAACTCCGTCTCGATTCAGTGGCAGCAGATCTGGTTCTCAGTACACTTTAACCATCAGTAGGTTTCAGGCTGAAGATGCTGGAGATTATTACTGTCTGGGCTACCATGGTGGTGGAGTGTTCACACAGTGATTTAGAGCTGTACAAAAACCTCCTTCAGTCTGGCTGAAGGCTGCAGGTGCAGAGTGACAGACTGCAATAACTGATCAACTCGACACCACAAAAGCAAAAACACAAAGAATCTAAACAAAACTGAAGAAATACACAGCTTTATTTATAAAAAAAAATACTTAAATATATCTCAATGAACAAAACATCATGTGCAGGTCTGTTAGGTGCCCCGATAGAAACTAATATGTATAAAGAAATATTTCTGTATTTTTATATTTACATACATAAATGTATAAATGTAAATGTATAAATATCTAAGAGAAATATGGAGGTTTGATCAAGTATTTCTATGCAAAGTAATGGAAAAACAATAACACAAAAGTGATTTTTCACAAGCTGCGATGTTATTTTGTGATATAGACTTGTTTTCTCTTTCTCACAGCATGGTTTTAAAGCACAATATAATATAAATAGCTGATGAATTCTGCATTTAGATTAATAGAGTCAAACGTCTGCAGAAATATCGCAACAGAGGAGACATGTAGCTTCATCAAAGTATAAAAAGCTTCACAGGCATGAAATATTGTTAATATATAATAATATAACTTAAATTTGTTGATGATTTTTAGTCATTTTCATAATTTTATTTGGACTATTACCAATTGAAAGACAAAAGATTGTCAAATGAAATAAAGCTATATCAGCAAAAAGAAAAAAGAAAAACACAGAAACTAAAATGTTTCTAAAACATGAATTATGAGATTTTGGCAATATACTTTGGACAGCAATAGAGGTGTAATGTGTACCAATAGTGTGAAGTAAGCTTACTAACCAAAGTGCTGTTTTGATCCAGATATTAAAAATGCTGAATTATTTTTCTGTATATTTTACTCTATTCCATAAGACGTCTGTGGTATCATTCAAGTTTTATGTATAATAGTATTAATCCAAACAATTTTTCTTCTGACTTTGCGTCCCTTCTTGCCTTCAGTGTTTTGAGAGCAGAGAAATGATTTCCATAGAGAGGAGGCTTTGCATCATCAGCTGATCCTCCAGAGAACTGAGAAGGTTTATAGTCCTGTGAGTTCAACACTGCAGGACTCACATCTGTCAGTCAACACAGCAGAAAGCACAACCACCATGACTCTCATCACCATCCTCATCTGGACGCTGACCTGCTGCTGTTTTACAGGTTCATTCACTCAGCAACATTTCAACCATGATGTGCTGCTTTTTCTCTCATTGATTTCTGCTGATAAATGAATGATCTGTTTTTGTCTGCAGGATGCAGCGGTCAGGTGACTGTGACTCAACCTCCAGTACTGACATCTACTCCTGGAAACACTGTCACCCTGACCTGTAGGACCAGCCAAGCTGTTGGTGGCTGTAGTTACGGCCAGTGTATGTTCTGGTATCAACAGAAATCTGGGCAAATTACAAAGCTCCTAATTCGACATGTAAGCATAAGACATTCAGGAACACCAACTCGATTTAGTGGCAGTGGAAGCAGCTCTGACTTCTCTATGACCATCAGTGGAGTTCAGGCTGAAGATGCAGCAGTTTACTACTGTCAGAGTTACCACAGCGGTGGGGTGTTCACACAGTGATTTGTAGTCGTACAAAAACCTCCCTCAGTCAGACTGCAGAGACACTGAGCTGTTACAGCAGGAACTGACTGCAGCTGTTGACGAGGAAGAAACTCTGACACAGACCACTGAACACAGTAACTTCTCCAAGCACTAAATACTCATCTACACTTCTTTGGGGGAATTTTTAAACATCTGGTTACACCAATTCACAGTTTTCTTGTTACATTCCCCTAATCGTTACATTACATTCAGATTTTATTGTTTGTTTTTGTATTTTTTAAGCTTTATATTCCCAATATCATCCCATGAAGATCATTAAAGCTTGAACGAAGCTTTAACTTGTTGTTGTCTGCACTTTTTAGCAGTGATCTCTCTCACACAAAGTTTTCTTCAAAAATCATATTGATCATATTGTTCGTTTTACTTTTCCCAGTGTGAGTTCATGCCCAGCTTCTCTGATCTTTGCATTACTACAGATCTACTTTCAACCAATTCTCTTGGCTAAGCCTTGGAGTGCTGTTGTATCAGTAGTTCTGTCAGTACAAAACCTGAAGTACCAAAAGGACAACCTGTGGTTATCGCAATAAGCTCATGTTGACTATTGTGGGTGTCAGTCTGTCATATGTAAGGAATCATGATCTCGTCATCAGCAGATCTTGATGAGATTAGACTTAATAACCTTTCCTGCATTGGACACCAGGTTCCTTCTTTGGTTTTTTGGGTTACGTCATGTGGATAAAACATGTGCATGTGACATAACGAAAAAAGAAGTTTAATAGATCATAACAAGTTTAGGTAGTATGTTTTGCCAGCACACCAAAGCCATGTTTCTGTTTGGGTTTTTTTCCTAAAACAACTTGATTGATTGTCAGCAGATGAAAACACTGCAATGTCACTTTTTTCATTTAGTGTGACTGCATTTGCAGCCATCACACACACAGGCAGACATAATTTACTTGCTATGCAAAAGGACTGTAAGAAGTTCTATATATACACCAATCAGGCATATCATTATAACCAATGACAGGGAAAGTGAATTTCCCACACCAGCTTATTAACCAACCACAGACCAAGACAGAGTTTTAATTCATTTCAAAGCCTGATGCTTAAACATGTTCACCCGGGCTGGAAAACCCCCCAAAAAGCACTCTTATTTGTTCACATCTATCATCCACCTGGGCCTTACACAGAGTTTCTGTCTGATTTCTCAGACTTTTAATCTGATTTAGTGCTCAGCTCAGATAAAATAATTATTGTGGGTGATTTTAACATCCATGTAGAAGCTAAAAATGACAGCCTCAACAAGACATTTAATCTGTCATTAGACTCAATTGGCTTCTCTCAAAATGTAAAAGAACCCACCCACCACTTTAATCACACTCTAGATCTTGTTTTAACATATGGCATAGAAACTGAACATTTAACAGTGTTTCCTGAAAACCTTATCTGGTCTAATCCTGTTCTAAGTACAATAATTGATTACACAGCAGTGGAGAGTAGACTTCATCACAGTAGATGTCTTTCTGAAAGTGCTGTAACTAAATTTAAGAATATAATTCACTCACTGTTATCATCTTCAATGCCCTGTACCAACATAGAGCAGAGCAGCTATCTGAACGCTGCTCCAGCAGAGGTACACAGAATGATAGGCAGACGCTCTGACGAAGAACAGAGGTAAACACGCACTAAATATACACACAAGGTAACAAGAAAATGGCAGACAGGAGGGAGACACAGCTGAACCTAATTAGACAAGACAACAGTGAAGCAAAACCCAAAACACTGAACACTGGACGTGCGTGTTTTAAAAGAGGTAAAAGAGAAAATACAAGACAGAAAGTCACAATTCCCAGAATAAAACTTAAAACAAAAACAGAAAACACTGAGTCGCAGTGTAACTGCTGAAGCTCTACTCTGAGCAGTGGTCAGGGTCAAGTGATGTTTCCAGTAACTCAGGTTATAATGTTTGGCTTTCTGAGTCAGGATGAGAGTTGTTTTATTTGTTTGTTTTTAATTCTGTTTGTGCTGTTCATGTTTCTCTGATTTAACCTGATACATTTTCTGTTTTTTTCTCAAGATTCACATCATTTTAGTCCTCATTTCAAAGTAATTTGCCAACAGTTTTCTAACTCTGTTAAGTCAAGCCTGTCAGGCACTGTGACCGTCAGCACCACAGGGAGTTGCTGGACTTAGTACCTTTAGAAACCTGGACAGCCTCCCAAACTCAGGAACTCCATCTTGACTCCAAGGCAGTAGATCTGGTTCTCAGTACACTTTATCCACCAGTGATCTTCAGGCAGTAGATGCTGCAGATTATTACTGTGGGTTACCATGGTAGTGAAGTGTTTACACAATGATTCATGGCTGCATAAAAAATTTCTTCACTTTGGCTGAAGGCTGCAGGTGTAGAGTTTTCAACTGCAATCAGAATAACTAGAATAACCACTTAAACACAATACAAGTGTACAAGTGATTTACATATTTGATTATGAGCACACTAACTAAGATACATTCTACACTCACATTTTGAGCTTTTATTTTCTAGATCTCTTCATGGTTTTAATTTCAAGTGAAACATTTATTTACTGAATCAAACTCAAGTTATTTATTTTTCCGCAAGAGTAAAATTTGGAGATATTGTCATCCTGCTAAAAGATATATTTACATGACCACAAGCTTCTTTCAGCTTTTCCATTAATTTCAAAAGATGAACACATATTTGATTTGTCCCAGATGTTCAGGCCAGATGCAGCCCTGCCGTTTTCATCTCCTCCCAGACTTGATTTTTCATGTGTTAGGCAAACAGGTTAATTTATAGTACACAACACTGAAATTATAGAACAATTATATTTAAAAATAAGACAGAATGCTTAATAATATGGATCACTGCAAGCTTTATTGGAAAAAGAATGAATCATTAATATGGCAGTTATTAGGCACACTCACATCCAGCTGCTACACATGTCACTGTGTAAGTTACTGTTATCAAATAACTTCATCTGCAAACTTTCAAACTCATATTGATCAGAGCAGCAGGGATGTATCTCCTGCTCCCCCACACTAAGCTCCTGTCCTGGACTTCAGCAGCCCCTCTAGCCCTCACACCGGTTCTTGCGGAAGGACTTGGACTGCCAGTAGTCATGATGGTTCACCCTGCAGGAGAACACCTCTGCGTTCATCCAGTTCTCTTGGCTCAGCATCAGGGTGCTGCTGCTGCTGTAGCGACTACTCTTCTCTTCTTCTAAGCTGTTCAGGACCCCCTCTGTCACCTCTGTGCCATCTACTTCCCATCTCACTTCAGCTCCCTGAGGAGAGTAGCCGGTCAGCAGGCAGGCCAGTGTGACTGGGCTTCCAGAGAGCTTCTCAGAGGAGGGTTGAAGCAGAGAGACTGAGGGTCTGACCATGGGGCCAGCTGGAGGAAAGATCACAGACACACAACAATAGATTAACCTCTACTGCAGGACAGATAGCTGACACGAGACAGTTATGATCCATGACAGAGATTAACAGGCCTGTGGATTAACTGTATGATGATATTGTGATATAACAGAGGAGAGAAACTTAGAAATTGGAGGATAAAAGGTTTTAAAAAAGTATAAATAATTAGTGAATGTGTTGCTGTATTTGTTTTCATGATGATAAAATTGAAATTTGTACAGGAAACGTTAAAGTTTGTCATTTGTTTGTTTCACTTCCTTTTCATCACATCAGACTAACGAACTGTAAACTCAACCGTTAAAGTGCATCTGTATGAAAACTAATTCATTTAGTCAACAGCATAAAATGTTATATCCAACATGGTGCCAAACATTTCAGTGGAAGTCATCATATCATATTTTCAGTAACAGCTTTACACAGTTATGATACATGACAGAGATTAACAGCACTGTGGATTAACTGTGCGCATGATACTGTGATCAGAGGAGAGGAGGTAATAAATAGGAGAACCTAACACTTTAATTAAATTGTGTTTTCACACTCAATTAAAATCTTTGTAAACGTTACAATAATTTAGAGTAAATGTCTTGTTGTTACAGTTATATTCTTGATGGAAAACAAACAGAGCTGGTCTTTGTCATCTGTTTGTTTCACTTCCTTTTTACTACATCAGACCAATAAACTATAAACTCCGCGATGAAATCATTAATCTGCAAATAATCAAATGATCTTTAAGACATGAACGATATTATGCTGCTAACTGTTTATATAAATAAATAAAATCAAAGATTCCTTTTGCTATATTTTCAGTCTCAGATTTTGTGAAAGAAATATTTATTCACAGATAAATACAAAAAAACCTTTACTTAAAGCAGATTAACTCAATACATTTCAATTTTCAGTACTATATAAACACGATATATAAACATGATATACTGTATACTGATATGATAATACTGTATTATATATTTAAACTCTTCTGATACCAAGTTTTCAGTATCAGCCACTATGACCAAACCCAATCACATCATGTAAAACACCCAGAATAAAATTTTGTTTAAAACATTCTGATGACATATTACACTTATAATACACTGTAAACCCCAACAGTCTACCTGACTTATAAAGTTTGTGGATATAACAATTAAAATTCCTCACAAAGTTGAAACAACTTAAAACTTTTCTGTTCGGTTAACGATTCAAACAGTTATAATTGTACATGGCTTAGAAGTTAAGAGTAAATACTGCTTTCTTAATTATGATTTTTGAGTAAATGTTTTTTTCCGAGCTCCGCATGTGGACGTCATGACGTCTTCTCTCTAACCTGAACGACGTTGACAGAAAATTCTGTTCAATATGGCTGCCCTTCTCGAGCGACTGGAGAACACATTTGGAGAAACTTGTAAGTAAAACGGAACCTTCGTTATGTTTATTTTTTCCGTAAAAAAGCAAGTATATTAATATGTTGCAGCCAATAACTTGTTTTCGAATGCGCTGTTGTGTTAAAAAGCACAGACCCAGGTGGTGAATTGTTGTTCGCTGTTGTTCGCGCTCTTTTTCAAACATAGATTATGTCGTCAGTTTTACAGTTTTAACCGATTAAAACACAGTTTTACTAAGAATCACACATAAAGAAAGGGTCTTAGTGATATTTTAACGACCCCTTGCCAACGCAAGAAAGTTGGCGTTTTTACAACAGCACCCTCATTGTTCGGCAGGGTTTTTTTTTTCCCTTCTCATTAGCATCGTTCAAAAGTGACTTAGCTAGCAGTGGTAACTTCTATCTAAAACAACTGAAATATAGCAAGGTGTTGTATATTTAGTGTGCTGATAAGGTTTTCAATATTTTTATTTTTTCTTCCAAGGCTGAAGACCAAAGACAAAAAGACAGAAGAAAAATTCAGACTGCAATTAATTTCAGGTGGAGACAGTAAACACAGGTGAGTTGAAAGATCTATTGAAGAGACCTTTCTTCATGGCCATTAAAACATTTTTAGGTTAAAAGACCCGTGTCATGAATCGCTGTGCGGCAGGCAGGAGTTGGACCCAAAATGCAGGACTCAGACTCAGGGGATGAACTCAAAATCACAGCTTTAATTGCTGCTCACAGAAAACGAGCATACAAAACTAAACTGGGAAAATATAAACTCACAGCTTGCAGAGAGGCACACGAGGAAACACACAGCTTGAGGGACGACACAGCACTGACTCAGAGAAACACAGGGTTTAAATACAATGGGAAGTAACGAGGGGAATGAGACACAGAAGGAGAGCACAGCTGGGAGAAATCAGAACTGACGAGACAAGGGAGCAAAGTAGGATACACTCACATGAGACACAGACCTTCAAAGTAAAACAGGAATTAGCACAGACGCAAACTAGACTAGGGGAGACAGAGCAACTAAGAAACACAGAGGGCAGCTACCAAATACTCAGAACTAAACAGAATACAAGAACACCAAACTAAGACACTACACTAAAGAATACGCTGGGACAACAAAGAGAACTAAGAACATAATACAAAAAACTCAGAGGCACAAGAAACTCAAAACACTGGGTCACTGACCCAGGACCGTGACAACCTGTTTCTTTTTTTTTTAAATCATGCCCTGGCTTTGTCACACTGAATCATGTTGAAAAGATCTATTTTCATGGCTCCCCCCATTACCATTTCCTTGTACTTCTTTCTACCAGTCTATTTTATTTTGTGACATTAACATCTTAAATGTACCCCTAATTATTAATAGCTGTGTTAGTATTTATAATGCATTTTTTTTTTATCATGTGCAGATCTACCAAGGGTCAGTGGCACAGTTCACCTTTTGTGGTAAGTTATAACACTTCATATGTGGTCACATAAGTAAGTTGTTTCATCAGTTGTTCAGTTCTTATAAAATGTTGTATAATTGTACCAAATCACTGAGGATACATCCAATGTGTAAATCACAATCAACAATTTTACTGTGATATTCGCTCGTGTTTAGAGAATCTCCATTATCTTTGTTACTGAGTTTCCATTTTTATAGGGCCAAATTTGTATTAAAAATTAATATTTTCATATGATGTGAAATGACTCAATCATTTCTAATTTTTAGAAGAAACCATTCATTAAGTCCCTTAAGGTGAAGATTTCATATATTGATAATGATAAAATTAACACAAATTAAAAGTTTCACTGATAAACACACAATTTTTCCTTGCTTTGAACCCCATGTTCTATATAGATTACAGCTCTGATCTGGAGAACACTATTTTAAAATACTGTGTAGGGTTTTTGTCAAATGATTAAGAAACAGACTCTCTGTCACAAGAGACAGAAAGGTTGTATCTTAAAAGAAAAGTCTCCAAAATTTAGTAGAGTCTGATGTCATGCAGTTTCATAAACATGTATCCTCCCCAAAGAATGACACCTGAAAACTTTGCGTTAAATGAACTTTTCTTTTCCCTTTTTAGGAGGCGCCTGATATCAATGTGAAACGCACTGCAGTACTTCGTGCCCTTCCTGTATACCTGCGGGATGAGGACCCAGAATTCTTTTAGACATGTAATGTAAGTGTATTTTTGCATTACTTAAATTCTGCCAGTAAGATAAAATGCTATGGATTTTTTTAAATACAATTTAATACCCTAGCAGCTACCAAATTGTACAAACAAAATACCCTCTCTTTAGAAAACCCTCACACAAACACACACACAGGTCAGGAGCAGGGCACAGGCGTATCACAGCACTATGGCTATGCTGCAGGTGGCCCAAAAACCAGGCTGAAGTCAAGATTTAGTTTCTTTTTGAGATAAAGTCATGAAATAAAAAATTACTTTTTTTTTTTAGAAAAATAACAAAAATACAAATTATGTAATGCAAGAAGCTAACACGTTAATGTACATTTTTCAAAAAAAGTAGAGTACCCTAACTCGTTACAAAGTAACCCACTACACTGCTGAATGTTTTGCTAGATTACAGGTCATGCTTGTCACATTCTCTCAAACCAACCTTACTTATTTAATTGGGGCGATCGTGGCTCAAGAGTTGGGAGTTCGCCTTGTAATCAGAAGGTTGCCGGTTTGAGCCCTGGCTCCGACAGTCTCGGTCGTTGTGTCCCTGGGCAAGACACTTCACCCGTTGCCTACTGGTGGTGGTCAGAGGGGCCGCAGGTGCCAGTGTCCGGCAGCCTCGCCTCTGTCAGTGCGCCCCAGGGTGGCTGTGGCTACAATGTAGCTGCCATCACCAGTGTGTGAATGGGTGTGAATGTCTGGATGACTGAATGTGTAAAGCGCTATACAAATACAGGCCATTTACCATTGATACTGTGTCTATTCCAGGCGGACGCATTGGATGAGTCGACCCTCATTGACACTTCAGTTGCCCTTCTCACAGACGGCGCTTCCCAGTCCAGTCCATTATACTTCCTCAAGCATGGCTGTTGTGGTGAAAGGCGGCTAGGTGATGCGTGATATTCCCAGATTTGCAGATGCATTTTCTTTATTGTTTGGCTTGATCTATGCTCTGCATTTAGACTACCCCAGGAAGCTGGTTCACACATTTGCCTTTGTCCAAAATATCTTCATGGGGCTTGATGACGGCAAACCCCTGAAACCCCTGCCTACATGCTCTTAAGGAATATAAGGCAATGTTTGTTAGGACACGCACTCTGTTACTGAGCACTTTGTTTGAAGCACTTTAAGCACTTTGTTTACTACAGGCTTTGGGTGGATTTAACTCCATCAGTTTACCTAATTTTCCTATACTTGACTGCCTTATCTGGTTATTTGGAAGCTGATCGTCTTTGTACCCATTTTAAAAAATTGTTTTTCATTTCTATTTAAAAAAAAAGTGATTAGTATTTGACTTTTTGTTTTGCATTTTTGTGTATTTTGAGAAAGATGCAATTAGGACTGATGTCGTCCTTTGTGATTTTATAAAAAGATAAATGTTCTACACAGAATTTATAATGCTCACTTTATGGTGCCGATGTCCATGTTAGTTGTTTTATAAAAACATTTGTGATGTTTTTAAATTTTCATGAAAAAATGTTAAATAAACAAAATGTAAAGTAACTGAATTTCCGTACTTTTTTTTTTGTTAGTAGTCTACACTCAAACATTGAAACATAAATATCTTTTAATTAATAATCAGATAATTTGAGTTTAGGTTGTAATATAATTGCATTGTGTTGCATCAAAATAATAAACTACAAGAAACACAAAAATATTGAAATTAAAGTATACAGTCTTTGAGTAAAGCTCAATTAATAAAATATAAAATATAATTTTAAATTTTTAGGTTAACAATAAATACAAATTTTGAGTACCCCATACTTAGAAGATATGAGTTTTTGTACTTAAATCTTTTGAGGTAATCAGTTTCCACAAAAGTTTTAAGTTCAGTCAACTTGTTCGGGTTTACAGTGTATAAGTAATATGTAATAGTATAATATTTTGTAGTAATGAGGAGATTTAGATACTTACAGTGAATGATGAGTTTGGTTCCTCCACCAAAAGTCCACCACAGTGATACAAACTCATTAAGTGGCCGTACAAAAACCTCCTGCACTCTGATCAAACATCTAACCCTTGAAAATCTGCTCTTTTCCCCAGTAAACTTCAAAGTTTACAAGGCAAAAGCATTTGCCATCAAATACATGTAACTATATATATATTTAAAAAAAATTATGATCATTTTCATCATTTTTCCTCTGCTGGTTGATCCAAGAAAGTAAAATATATACTTACCAACAAATGTGGCATTTTAAACCAGATGTTAAAAAAACTGCTCTCATCTTTCCTAAACTATTTGTCTGTATTCTGTTAGAATCATAATTATGTCATAATAATTCATTTAGATACCAAAAGTATTCCTTCTCGCATTGTTTTGTTGTATGTTGAGAGCAGAGAAATCATTTCCACAGAGAGGAGGTTTTGCATCATCAGCTGATCCTCCCACGAGAAAACAGAAAAAAAAGCTAGTTGCTTTCATGGAAAAAAAATTGTTTTGTTTTTTTTCCCCCAAAAAAGCTGAATGAGAAAACAAACAGAAAACAGAACCTTTTTTTTTTTTTCATGACTTGTATTATGAGTCTGTGGTCTGGGAGAGAGTCCTGTAACTCTCTGTCTGCAAAATACAGTATATAATGACCAATGCTGGGCAATTAATTATATAGTTACTACTTCAAAAAAGTAACAGAGTTTTGCAAACAACAAGATTTTTGCAGCTGTTTACCTACAAATGCAGCCAAGACGTTTTTTTAAATAAACATTTCAAACTATTTACAGAACAATCAGCTGTTCTGCATCAAATTTGATGCCACACAAATTGTTTGTGCCACTCCAAAAAATAATTTCTGTCCACTATGAGATAAAGGAGAACAACAGCCTGATACCTGCAGGCCTGACAACAGGAGGTGTATCCCTCCTGTAACACCTGTAACATTCAGCAGTCACCTCATTGTTCTAACACACAACAAAACTATTGACTGCACTACACACTAACTACACAAGATTTGCGCTAAATGTCGCAAATCTCTCACATCTCAAAACACCGCCGTCACTCCTAAAACTTCCCTCTTCCTAAACAGCTAAATGCCATTTTGCCATATCATTTTTTGATTGGGCGACATGGTACATTTTTCCACCAATAGGAAAGGCTGGGGTTTTTTTGGTCTTGTTTTTGCTCACAGGCGGAGAGTACTTTTGAGGCTTTCCTTATAAAAGGCTGTTTTTACCGTTTCTTCCTGCAGTAAATATAAACAACGATAGTATTCAGGAAGAAAACCAAACATTGCATATATTTAATTTAAAATTCCTTGTGCTATATTTTCAGTCTCAGATTTTGTGAAAAAAATATTTATTCACAGATAATAACATCTGTCGCCTTGAGGCAGCTTTTGTTGTGATTTGGCGCTATATAAATAAAATTGAATTGAATTGAATTAGATAAATACAAAAACGTTAAATAAAATTGATCAAATCAAAGCATTATCTACATTTTCAGTACTATATAAACATTCAGTCATGATACTGTATTATACATTTAAACTCTACCGATACCAAGTTTTCAATATCAGCCACTATGACCAAACCCAATCAAATACACACATTATTTAAAACACCCAGAATAAAATCTTGTTTATATTCTCAGGACATATTTCAAATAGTAATAGTATAATATTTTGTAGTAATGAGGAGATTTAGATACTTACAGTGAATGATGAGTTTGGTTCCTCCACCAAAAGTCCACCACAGTGACACAAACTCATTAAGTGGCCGTACAAAAACCTCCCACTCTGATCAAGCATCTAACCACTGAAAATTATGTTTTTTCTCCTCAGTAAACTTCACAGTTTAGAAAATATTTGGCATAAAAGTGTTTGTGTTCAAATTGCTTTTTAAAAAAATAATTTATGATCATTTTCATAATTTTTATTGATCTAAAAAGTAAAATATACACTTACCAACCAATCTGCCATTTTAATCTAGATGTTGAAAGTTTTGATGTATTTTCCAGTATTTTGTTAGGATCAAAATCATCTCATAATAATTCATTTAGATATCAAAAAGTATTGCTTCTCACATTGCTTTGTTGTTTGTTGAGAGCAGAGAAAACATTTCCATAGAGAGGAGGCTTTGCAACGTCAGCTGATCCTCCAGAGAACTGAGAAGGTTTATAGCAGAAACCACAACCACCTTGACTCTTCACCATCCTCATAGGTGCTGGATTGCTGCATTAATGGTCAGGATTACTACTGGACACCTATCCTGCACAAGGCATTCAGATTCATATCTGAATATGAAAATATATATATTTTTTTATATTTGTGGAATTAATCCAGAAAGATTTCAGTTGAGTCTGTCCCTGTGTGTTGGCCCTGTGACAGACTGGCGACCTGTCCAGGGTGTACCCTGCCTCTCGCCCTATGACAGCTGGGATAGGCTCCAGCACCCCCCGCGACCCTGAAAAGGATAAGCAGAAGCAAATGGATGGATGGATGGATTTCAGTTGAAATAATTTGATTTCATCCAGAGAATATCTAGTTCAAAACCATGCAAATTACCATGATGGCACTTCGGTCCATTACACTGGAAACAGACATGTCACCCAGAGTGTAAAACAAACTAGTTATTGACGGGTATACAAAACGGACTTTAAATAGAAGAACCAATTTAATTCCACACATACTGTTAAGTGATTCAGTGATTGTGCTTACCAGTGGATGAATGGGATTCCAATTGAAGATGAGTCCTGTTGAGACTAGTAGTAAAACATATGTTATTTTATGACCATAGTCAATGTAGTTGAATTATGTTAACAGCTGTAGGTCATATATTATCCTTTAGTTTAGATGGTGTGCTGTGTATGTAGTTTAGTTCTCATAATACTTTTGAGTTAGAAGAACATATTCACTTATTAGTTTATTAGACAAGTGTGCATCACTCTGTATCCTTGATTTACTGTCAATGTCTCACACTGTGTTATTGACATTGTTTTATTGCTGAATCATGAAGAGAAAGGAGACTTTGTGTCTGGGAGAAGGGAGATAGAGCACATTCCAGACCCCCACCTTTGGTAGGGCAGAAAGAAACAGGGAGCCAAGGTCAGGAGCCAGTCTCGCTAAGAATTAGAAAAACGTGTGAAGATGCAGCTTTTATGACTCGGTGGGGGCTGTCAGAAGCTATAAAAGTCTGTGAAAGTTGCTACCATTTTGAGACATGCGGCCGAACCTCTGACCGGCATCTCTCCCGTCCGGACGTTTGAATGCTCTGTATTGTTGAATTGTATGGAAATAAATGATTGTTGATTGAGCATATATACACCGAGTATTGTCCTTCCTTCAGCCCAAAGATTCAAAGAATTGGGAGATTTCAACAGTCCAGAGAATCACCAGTTCATACGTACACACACACACACACACACACACACACACACACACACACACACACACGTTAGGCCTTCAGCTTCTGAAAAAAAACCACAAGAAAACAATCAAATACACGCCCTTGAGTTAACCCTACTGCAGAAATACATTGGTGATCTGCAGCTAATAACAGGGCCTCCTTCCAGTGGTGAAACAAAATTAAGAATTGACAAATCAATCATGTATCAGAAATCAAACATGCAGACACCAAATAAATTAAATCCTCAGTTTAGAGCAGTTGACCTATTTATTAGTACTGTCCACCAGGACAAAGACAAGTGAGCTTCTGGAAAGCCTGTCTGCCTGCCTGCAGAGGGACATAACAGGCTTTCATATAAACCATATACGTCTCAAACACTATTATAAAAAAGGCGACTTAAAAACCAGAGTAATGCACAAAGATCAAACATTGCAGGTCACCGCGAAATTCAAGTCAAGTCTTCTTGGGGACACAATGTTCCTGCTTTTCCGGGCCATCGGGGGAAAACCCCCAAAAGTGATTGATATTGTGAAGACTAACATTTTTTTTCTAGCTAAAGCTCAGTGATTGTGAGCAGGTGATAAACTGTCGTGCCAACTCTACCTTTTCTGCTTCACATGAACAGATGTGTGTTTGCCTCCTTAAATGTGTTTTGCATGATTTTATGCCTCACTGCTCCTCAGAGTTTAAGTTCTTCTGCTACTGAGGGTCTGAACCGTTCGTTCACTCACACTGAAAACTGCATCAGGATGATTTTTCCAATAACTCTGATTATTATGTTCGGTTTTCTGAGTCAGGGTGAGAGATTTTTATTTTTGTTTTATTTTTTAATTCTGTCTGTGCTGTTCATGTTTCTCTGATTTAAAAAGATCAATTTGTTGTTTTTCATTTCTCAAGACTAAAATCACTTTATTTTTCATTTCAGAGTCGTTTGCCAATAATTTTCTGACTCAAACAGATAAAGCCAAGTCTGTCCGTCTTGAGGGGACCGTGACCATCAGTGCCACAGGGAGTTCAGATATTGGTGCTGATCTCAGTTGGTACCTTCAGAAACCTGGACAGCCTCCCAAACTTCTTATATACTGGGCATCAAATCGCTTCTCAGGAACTCCGTCTCGTTTCAGTGGCAGTAGATCTGGTTCTCAATACACTTTATCCATTAGTGATATTCAGGCGGAAGATGCTGGAGATTATTACTGTCTGGGCTTCCATAGTGATGACACATTCACACAGTGGTTTATAGCTGTACAAAAACCTCCTTCAGTCTGGCTGAAGGCTGCAGCTGCAGCCTTCAGTCTGGCTGAAGGCTGCAGCTGCAGAGTGTAGGAGAATATCTAGTTCACTAAACACAACATGAATCATCAACCACAAACACAATATATCTAAACAAAACTACACAGCTTTGTAGTTTTAACTCAAATATATATATTTGCTACAGCCTCTAATTGTTTGGCTTAAAGGAACCCAGCATTTAAAACTGCTGCCATTTAATCGCCTTTTAATAATCGTAACATAGTTATTCACAAAGGACAGACTGTAACAGAAAGATGACTATGAACCAACCATGCAATGGGCCATTAGATTCAGTCTACTCCCATGAACAAGTTCTAGAAAACTAGAATAATAGGTGTAGGATATCTAAGTCGATCAGCAACAGTAGAAAAGTTTTTACAGAAACCCACAATGCCCAAAAACCAATGCAGCTCACGCCTGGATGAGGGCTGGATATGGCACACATTTTAACATTGGATACCCTTCCTGACGCACCCTTATTCAGGGATTTGTGCTATACACAGTCTTGAGCTACACTGTGGTACAACTATAAGTCATACAGCCAATATATTAAACCACATTAAACCAACCACAAATTGTTGTTAATACTTTACAGGTGTGTTCTCTCATGCACAAAGTTTTAGCTTCATTTCAAATATGAAAACCCACATTGATCAGTACATTAACTGTGTAATGATACTGTGGTCAGAGAGATTGAAGTGAGAAATTGGAGTATACTGTGATAATATACACCAAATGTGTTGTTACATCTACTTTTGTGATGAAAACAAAATGTGTACAGGAAAAGTTAAACTTTCACATCTGTTTGTTTCACTTCCTTTTTGCTACTTAAGACTGACGAACTGTAAATTCCTTTAAAGTGCATCTGTATGAAAATTCATTTTTTCAGTCTAACAGTCTGAATGCCAAAGATTTCAGTCAGAATCCTCAGATAAATTCAGTGTCAGACAGCTAAACACTAGACAGCTATAATATATATTAATAGTGTGAATGACACTATGATAAGACAGAGGAGAGGAGGTCACAAATAGGATAAAGAACATAAAACTTTAAAAATATCTAAAAATTGTATTTCCACATTTACAGTCAATTTAAACTTTAAATCTGTGTGTCAGCTGGATGCTGCCTGTGACCTCCACTCTGCATACTGGCTGCTACATAGGGAGTGGGATTGCAGGAGTATACCTCTTCTTCTTAGCCTCAGGGTGCTGCTGCTGTAGCAGATGTATGTTTGTCTCCATAAATGTGTTTTGCATTCCTATGCCTCACTGCTCCTCAGAGTTTAAATTCTGAGAGTCACTGAGAGTCTGAACTGTTCATTCACTCAAACTGAAAACTGCATCATGATGATGTTTCCAACAACTCTGGTTGTCATATTGGGTTTTCTGAGTCAAGGTGAGAGACTTTGTTTTTTGTTCAAGTTACTCTGACTCTAACTGGTATATTTTATGTTGCTCTCTTGTCTTTATTTCAGAGTCATTTGCCAACAATTTTCTGTCTCAGCCTGATAAAGCCAAGTCTGTCATTTTGCGAAGTACAGTGACCATCAGTGCCACAGGAAGTACAAATATTGATAATGCTCTAAGCTGGTACCTTCAGAAACCTGGACAGCCTCCCAAACTTCTTATATACTGGGCATCAAATCGCTTCTCAGGAACTCCGTCTCGTTTCAGTGGCAGTAGATCTGGTTCTCAGTACACTTTATCCATCAGTGATATTCAGGCGGAAGATGTTGGAGATTATTACTGTGTGGGCTACCATTATGATGGCACGTTCACACAGTGAATTATAGCTGTACAAAAACCTCCTTCATTCTGCCTGAAAGATGCAGGTGCAGAGTGTTGGACTGCAATGAGAATGACTGGTCCACTAAACACAACACAAGCATCCCCCCACCTCAAAATGCACAACACATACAGTACATTAACACAGTAGTGACAACAAAGGTCAAATGTTCTGGATAAATAAACCAATCAGAAAATGGTTGAAGTGATAATTTCTGAATTTACTGGATGATACTTTAAGTTTGAATTTCAAAAAACGAATTACATAAAAAACACAATTGCTGGAACTGTTCACAAAACATCAACAGAAAATACTTTTAAAAATGAATATTGATCTCAGACCCTTTGCACAATGTACATGAAGTCTGAGTTAGCGAATCAATCAATCTATTTGATGCTGTTCATGATTATTCAGATGGAGGCACCAGCAGAAATCTAGAGAGGCTGCAAAGCTCTGCATAAAATATGCACACAAAAAACCCTTCCACTTCTAATTTTCTTTACCACTATGTAATGCCACCTGTATTATGAGTGCAGATCTGATCATTTTTAAAAGTATTATATTTTCACCAATTATTTTTGGAAATTTTTTTAAGAGTCTATTTAGGGCTGCTCCTACTTGTGGCCAGTGGCATTAATGTGTACACAGTTCTATGAAATCCAAAATCCAAAACACTTTAATAATATTGTCTTGAATACTGAGAGGAAGGAAAATAAAAAACAACATAATCAATTCATTTCAATGTTGAAACATTAATACTGATGGCAAGAGAAGGATGGTGTACAGGCTTGGTATGCCCATATACTGAGGGTGTGCTGTCTGGCAGAGACCTCAGTCAGTAAGATCTTGACAATAATCCAAGGGAAGCTGGGGATTTTAAATATGAATGGACCCTTTTGGGTAGTTCATTGTAGAACTCCTATTATAGACATGGTGTTAAGTCCCAAAAGGTTGATTCTGTTCATCTGGACGTAACATTTTCAGTGGGAGAAACGTTTCATCACTCATCCAAGTGACTTCTTCAGTCTCAGCTGACTGCAAGTTTCCCCAACCTTGTAAAACAGTACATTCGCACAATGACTGAAACTAGGCCACTGAATGAACTATGGGCTGTGAGGTCAGTTCCTTGATCATTAATGATCATTAAGATTTACTTACCTGGCTGATGGAGAGCATGCATCAAGACACATGGTGTTAAGCACTTTTCACAACCAGCTGCTGAGATGAAATCGATATATCAGTCTCTAAGTTAATGTTGTCAGCACTCTCACACAAAAGCTTTGGTTTCTTCGACAGACTTTAAACCTATTATTGCTCATGCTCTCCACACTGTGAGCTCCTATCCTGGACTTCAGAAAGCCCCTCCACTGTGCACACTGGCTCTTGCTGAGATTCTGGGGGATGATGAGTAAACTGACCCAGGACTATGACAGAATCAAAGTTGCATGATAACCTGATTACCTGAGTTTTAAGTTTAGACTTGAAGGAATTAGGTTGTGCATTGCCCTCTTCTTTTTTAAAAACACACCAAAAATGTCAGTATTTTTATATTTTCTACATTTCTAATGTCAGTCCTCCAAGAAGAGGAGTTTAGAAGTTTTAAAATATCTGTAATTGTCTGTCCTTTTGGTATACAACAAAATAAATGCCAGCATCCATCCATCTATTCGCTTCCGCTTATCCTTTTCAGGGTCGCGGGGGGTGCTGGAGCCTATCCCAGCTGTCATAGGGCGAGAGGCAGGGTACACCCTGGACAGGTTGCCAGTCTGTCGCAGGGCCAACACACAGGGACAGACAACCATTCACACTCACATTCACTCGCACATTCACACCTAGTGGCAATTTGGATTATCCAATTAACCTATCCCCACAAGCTGCATGTCTTTGGACAGTGGGAGGAAGCCGGAGTACCCAGAGGCAACCCACGCAAACACGGGGAGAACATGCAAACTCCAGCATTATCTGAGCCAAATAGAGATGTTTGGATGTGGATATATCAGAGACACAATGGGACCCTGTTGGAACAGTTAAACTGGAAACAAGTAAAAAGTTTGCCGACCTTCGGTGCAAAAACAGTAAGCCATAGGAATATTCAAAGTTCAGATTGTTGTTTATGTGTATCTAAGACAGTACAAAACCCAAGGCAGGAAAAGTTGTGGTTATCACAACAATCACGATTGGCTATCATTAGTATCAAACTATTGGCCTATGAGAGGGAAATTCATGTGGCAGGTTAAATGATACTGAATATGTTTATTTTCTTCTTGGCTGGGAACCATGTTGGCTTTTCTGAATTGGAGATGATAGTTTTAAAAAAACAAAAATGTCTTTCAGTCTTTCACTGAAGGCTGTAGGTCCAGAGTGTCGATGAAGAGACTGTGATGAGAATGTCCATTAAACACAACACAAAAAGAGTCATCAAGCAGAAGCACAAAGAATAATAAAAAGTGAAACTCATGGTTTTTACATGAAGGATTAACTTACATTTATCTCATAAGAATTATTGTGCAAGAAATATATATTGCAATGACAACCTTGTGCAATAACCTGTAATTTTCTTACATACTTTAGCCAAAATTAGCTTGCTATTTTTTAATAACAATGGTATTACTGCAGATTCTGAAAATGATATTTTGAATATGAAACAAAAAACAAAAATGATTTTTCATGAGCTGTGATTTTATTTTGTGATGAAGACTTTTTTTTCTTTACAGCATGATTTTAAAGCACAATATGGAAAAGATTAGCTGATGAAATCTGCATGCACATCAACAAGAGTCAAACATCTGCAGAAATATCACAACAGAGGAAACATGTAGCTTCATCAAATTATAAAACACATCATTTGCAGACAGGAAGTGTTGCTGAAGCTCTACTCTGAGCACTGGTCAGTGTTCAAGGTTTGAGTGACGGGGCTCTGTCCACTCAGACTGGCCTCACAGCTCACTGAGCCCGCCTTCTTCCACTGGTCTACAGAGAGGCTCAGGGTGCTGCTCCAGCTGTAGCAGCCGTCTGTCCCCAAGACCTCGAGGCTGGTTGAAACCCCTGAGGATGTGCTGGTGCCCCCCATCTTCCAGTCCAGTGTCCAGTTTGAGGGGAAGCCCCCGGTGGCCAGACACACCACAGTGGCACTACTCTTCTTCTCCTCCTCTTTGGAGGGAGGGAGGATGGTCAAGGTGGGCTGCACCACACCCACTGGAGAAGAGAAATGGGAAGTAGAGAGGGGAAAGGCGTTTACAAAAAAGTTACAATTAAAGCAGGTAAAAACAAGTAGATGAAGCTAAAATAGTAAAAGTAAAATCTTTAAATTATTTTCACAATGTTTTACAGTTAACAACTCATCCCCGTCTTATCCCAGAAATGTTATTCTGTTCATCTGGATGTAGCATTTTCAGTGTGAGAAGCATTTCATCATTCATTCATCCAAATGATTTCTTCAGTTTATTGCAGGTTTCCCCAACCTTAGAAACAGTACATTTGCTTAAAGCATCTTACAATACTGTTATTGCAATTATTCCCCGACTTTCTGCAAATGATTCTCATGGCACTGATCAATGGCAATGACAAGTTGTATATTAATGTTTGTGAAACTGACCTCCTGGCCCATTGTTAGTCAGTGTTGCTGGTCATTATGAAAATGGATTCGTGACAAAATATTTCCCCCACTGAAAACTCTACGTCCAGATGAACAGAATTAACTTTCTTGGATTTCCCTACCTAGATAATTGAGCATGCATCAAGACAACCCTGTGACAATTTCTTAAAGTTAAAGTGACAAAATTAAGACACTTGGGTGACTACGGTAAAAACATTGCCATCTGTTTCTTTCACTTCCTTTAAACTACTTTTGAAATAAATGAACCATAAACACAAAGATGATCTGCATTTACTGATGAATTCAGTTTATATTTTTAGAAGTCTATAAATACACTTTTCAAGTAACAGTTACTTTCAAAATTTAAAAAAAAGATGTTACGTTAAATATTATTCTTTGGTGTTACAGTTTGAAAGAGTTGTAATTCCTATGAACATTTTCATAAGAAAATGCTAAAACAAAATTAGGTCATATTAAAGAGAAATGTAAAAATATAGACAATATATACAATCTATCCATTCGTTCTCTTTCTCTTATCCAGAATATGAAAAGAAAGAGAATGTAATTACATTTTCAGTAAATTAAAATACTGGTAGCAATGAATGAGCGTTGAGCTCAGTCAAGTTCAGAAATTAACTTTGTTTTATAAATCATAAAAATGATCAACAACAATCACTGAACTTATCATATGTCTCTTCAGCATTTTATGAAACACGTTTTAAATGGTTCTATCTGTGCAAAGTAAAAATTTATAGTACTTACAGTCAACGATTAGTTTGGTCCCTCCGCCAAAAGTGTACCACAGTGATACAAACTCATTAAGTGGCCGTACAAAAACCTCCTGAACATGAAACTCATTGCTCAAAATCACTTTCATGTTCAGAATCACTCAATACTTTCTTATAAATGACCAAAATGCATACCTTATGTTATATTAAAGTTTTTAATGACATGGTTTAGAAATTATTTTTTTTATTTTTTTATGTATTTACCAATTTTGTTAGTTCTACATTTCTACAGCTGAAAATGACCGAACTGCAATTGAAAAGTGTCATATTCTCACGTCTAAGTAAATTGAAACACAAACAATTGTTGAAATAAAATTAACATCATGCCATAAAATCCTATTAATCTTCAATATGTCCTGTAAGCAACTTAAATCCAGGGGAAAAAATTTATAAAATACAGAATGGAACAAAACTTTACCTGCTCTTCTTTTGCTCTAATCTTTTGTTATAATCCATTATCATCATATTTAGTGTAAATCTATGAAGAGTTTCTTCTCATTATTTGTAACTTGTCTTCTGTGTGCTGAGACTAGAAAAAATAGTTTCTATAGAGGGGAAGGTTTGCATCTTCAGCTGATCCTCCAGAGAACTGAGAAGGTTTATAGTCCTGTGAGTTCAACACTGCAGGACTCACATCTGTCAGTCAACACAGCAGAAAGCACAAACACCATGACTCTCATCACCATCCTCATCTGGACGCTGGCCTGTGTCAGAAGTCAGGATTATTTAGAAGTCAGCCAAAACCTAATATAACTCAATGTTTTTGCTATTTCAGTGACCACTGATATATCTGAGGGAACATTTCAGTTATTAGTATTTGTATGTACAAGACTAGTGTTGGGCAAGTTACTTTGAAAAAGTTATTAATTTTGGTACTAATTACTTCTTCAAAAAAGTTACAAGATTCTAAAAGTAATTAATTACTAGGAAAAGTAACTATTGTGTTACTTATAAAAAAATGTTTAACCCTCTGGGTTCCAGGGTATAACTGGCCGTTTTTGACTACTTTTAATTTTACCTCCACATTTCACCTCTAAAAACTATTTACTTTGCCTTGTTTGGTATCATTCTTTTCAGCACAACCTCACGTGTCTGAATTTACAGTTATGTTTTCATTGACGTACTGTATTAGCACAACTAATCTAAAATCAGACAAAAAACATAAACTCTGAGTAGAAAAGTTATATTTTTTACTGTAACAACCACAAACACACTAAATGTCACAAATCTCTCACATCTCAAAACTCGCTCATGCTGTCTCTTTTTTCTGCTCTTTCTTTCTCTCTCTCTCTATCTCACCACCACTCCTAAAATTTCCCCCTCTTCCTAAACAAGCAAATGTCATGTTGCCATATCATTTTTTTGATTGGTCGACATTGTACATTTTTCCACCAACATGAAAGTGGTGTTTTTTTGTTTTTTTGTTTTTTTTGTTTTTTGGTCATAAGCAGAGAGTGCTTGCTAGCGCTGCCCTTGGAGATTAAACGTGACGAAAGTATTTAGGAAAAAACACCGCGAATATATTGTTATCGTGACGCTGGTTTTACAGGGCACTGGTATATAGTACCTTGTTGCTTTGTCATCTTGAAGTGGTCACGTGATTGGTTTAGTAGTACTACTTTATTCTTCCTCAGTAAAACAGCAGCACTCATGTAATTGTTTTGCCCACCTAGCTCCAATTGACGATTATCTCAGATGGTATCTCCAGAAACCTGGAAGCCGTGAATCTGATACTCTGAGTCATTTCAGCAGCAGTGGATCTGAGCCTTCAGGCTGATGATGCAGGAGATTACTGCTGTATGGAGTGTATGACAACCCTTTATCATGCGCATATTGATAGAGAGCCATACAAAAACCTCCCTTAGTTACTGTCAGTGCTGCAGCTGTGACATGGATGCCTGGTTCATTGAGTCTTCTTGAATCTTTTCTCTCCCCCTTTCCTTTTGCTATTTCTCCAGTTTCTTCTCTTATCTTTTGCCAATCTTTTGCTTTACCCTGTGTCTGGTCTAATATCCACAAGACAATGATATGATTAAACAATACAAAGTAAATAAGTAAAACAAAAACATTAACAAAATGAGCCTACGGCGAGTCTATGGTGGCCCACTTGGGGCAGCAAATATGATTAGCACAACAAAGCATTCAGACCATAATTCTGCTGGACAGGTTAAGAAAATTCCCTGTGTAAATTTATTGGCTTCTTTGTACATGTGGCTGCTGAGTTCTGCAGACACAGGCTATTGAAATTATGCACAAATGCTTGAGTGATATTGCGTGAGCAATTTTTAAGGAATGGCCTACCAAAATTACTACCATAGTGCATTAATGATTCAGTCAGAAGGTTAAAAAGAAAGCGAAAAAAGAACTGCATGCCTCGCTTGCCTCAGAGTTCATGATTCAACAATAAGAAGGAGACTGGCATCCATGGGAGAGTTCCTAGGCAAAAGGCCGCCAAAAAGAATTCAACAGCTCATCTTTACCAAAAAAACACTTTTATGATACCCTTTTAAAACTGTTGGGAAAATATTCTGTTGACTGATGAGACAATAGTTGAACTTCTGCTCTCTGTTAAAGTTCTAACCTCTGATCCTATAAGTCTTACTCAGTAGGTAGTGCAGAGGTCAGGATGTGGATGAGGGGATTCGCCCCAGTGTCTTTCCTGTTTGCTCTGATATGAAGAAACCTGAGTATCTTTGAAGGTCAAATCTTAACACCATCGTCACACCTGTTATGGCAGCTCCCCTCTAGATCATGGCACTTCTTGTTTCTGGGAGCCTGGACAGCAGGCTCCAAGGAAGGATTTTTTTAATAAGGCTAGGGAAACCAGCATTTTCACTAATAAAGAATAAAGCTCAGACATTTATCTTTACTGTTTCATTAAAGGTTAAAAAGCAAATGTCATAAACTTAGACTTTAAGTGCAGGAAATTTTATTACGGCGATTTAGCAGGAGAAACATAAAATCAAAATCATGTATTAATGATCACAAAACAATAATCGCTTAAACAATTAAACAGTAACTTAAATTACACTTATCTAACTAATCTACTCTGAACTAATGGTCAGTTTGTTTTTATCTTTGGTGAAGAGGGTTGGAGAAATGATGAGCAAAAATGAGTTGATGACAATCACCCAGCAGGAAAGCAGCTAGGCATCCAGTGGAAATGTGATGTACATCAAGATTATTCTGAGCTGGTCAGCAGGCAGGCCAGTGTGACTGGGCCTCCAAAGAGCTTCTCAGAGGAGGGTTGAAGCAGAGAGACTGAGGGTCTGACCATGGGGCCAGCTGGAGGGAAGATCACAGACACAAAAGATGTAGATGGTTTCAGTCATTATGCAAATATACTGTGTATAAGATTGGGGAAACCTGCTGAGACGGAAGAAGTCACTTGAATGAGTGACGAAACGTTTCTCCTACTGAAAACGCTATGTCCAGATGAACAGAATCGACCTTTGGAGAAGAAGTAGATTAACTTCTACTGTAGGACAGATAGCTGACACGACATAGTTATGATACATGACAGAGATTAACAGGCCTGTGGATTAACTGTATGATGATATTTTGATAAAACAGAGCACAGAAACCGAGAAATCGGTGGATATTAGGCTTTAACAAAGAATAAATAATTGGTGAATGTGCTGCTGTATTTGTTTTCTTGATGATATAATTGAAATGTGTACAGGAAATGTTAAAGTTTGTCATCTGTTTGTTTCACTTCCTTTTCATCACATCAGACTAACGAACTGCATCTGTATGAAAACTAATTCATTTAGTCAACAGCATAAAATGTTATATCCAACATGGTGCCAAACATTTCAGTGAAACTGGATTAACTCAAAAAATTATTTAAATTTTCAGTACTGTATAACCATTCAGTCATGATACTGTATTATATATTCACACTTTCTAATACCAAGTTTTCAATAACAGCTACTACTAAACCCAATCATATATACATGATGTAAAACACCCAGAATAAAATTCCTTCTCACATTGTTTTGTTGTGTGTTGAGAGCAGAGAAATGATTTCCATAGAGAGGAGGCTTTGCATCATCAGCTGATCCTCCAGAGAACTGAGAAGGTTTATAGTCCTGTGACTTCAACACTGCAGGACTCACATCTGTCAGTCAACACAGCAGAAAGCACAACCACCATGACTCTCATCACCATCCTCATCTGGACGCTGACCTGCTGCTGTTTTACAGGTTCATTCACTCAGCAACATTTCAAACATGATGTGCTGCTTTTTCTCTCATTGATTTCTGCTGATAAATGAATGATTTGTTTTTGTCTGCAGGATGCAGCGGTCAGGTGACTGTGACTCAACCTCCAGTAGTGACATTTACTCCTGGATCCAATGTCACTCTGACCTGTAGGACCAGCCAAGCTGTTTACAGATTTAATGATGGTGATGATGCTATGTACTGGTATCAGCAGAAATCTGGACAGGCTCCAAAGCTCCTAATAAAATATGCAAAAACGCTTGAGTCAGGAACACCAACTCGATTTAGTGGCAGTGGAAGCAGCTCTGACTTCTCTATGACCATCAGTGGAGTTCAGACTGAAGATGCAGCAGTTTATTACTGTAAGAGTTTACATGAAATAAACAGTGCTTGGGTGTTCACACAGTGATTTGTAGTCGTACAAAAACCTCCCTCAGTCAGACTGCAGAGACACTGAGCTGTTACAGCAGGAACTGACTGCAGCTGCTGAAGAGGAAGAAACTCTGACACAGACCAGTCAGGGTGCCCACCACTAAAAGCGCCAACAATGGGCAAGCGAATGTTGTCTGATTAATCACATGTTCTTTTAAATAACATGTGTGTGCATTGCTTAACTGAAGAACACCAGGTACCAGGATGCACTGTAGGAGGAAGTGTAATCTGTTTGGGAAACCTTGGGTCCTGCCATCCATGTGGATTCTACTTTGGCACTTACCCCCTACCGAAGCGTTGTTGCAGGCTTTTCGTAGAAATTATATTAATTCGCTGTGGCCTCTTTCAGCAGGATAATGTGTTCTCCTGCCAAGCAAAAGTGGTTCAGAAATGGTTTGAGGAGCACAACAATGAGTTTGCAGTGTTGACTTTGTCTCCAAATCTCACAGATTTCAATCCCATCGAAACATGTGTGAGATGTGCTGCACAAACAATTCTGATCCATGGATGCCCCAACTTACAGGAATTGAATGATACAGCAGGACACTTTCAGAGATCTAATGGAGTCCATGTTTCAACTGTTCAGGGCTGTTTTAGCAGCTAAAATGAGACCAACAAATAGCAGATAGGTTTTTTGCCTGATTGATGTAGTCGGTGATTTTAACATCCATGTAGAAGCTAAAAATGACAAACTCAACAAGGCATTTAATCTGTCATTAGACTCAATTGGCTTCTCTCAAAATGTAAAAGAACCCACCCACCACTTTAATCACACTCTAGATCTTGTTTTAACATGTGGCATAGAAACTGAACATTTAACAGTGTTTCCTGAAAACCTTATCTTGTCTAATCCTGTTCTAAGTACAATAATTGATTACACAGCAGTGGAGAGTAGACTTCATCACAGTAGATGTCTTTCTGAAAGTGCTGTAACTAAATTTAAGAATATAATTCATTCACTGTTATCATCTTCAATGCCCTGTACCAACATAGAGCAGAGCAGCTATCTGAACACTGCTCCAACAGAGGTCGATCATCTTGTTAATAATTTTGCCTCCTCACTAAGTATGACTCTGGTTACTGTAGCTCATGTGAAAAAGAGATCCTCAAATCAAAAGTACTTGACTCTGTGGTATAACTCTCAAACACGCACCTTAAAGCAGATAACTTATAAGCTGGAGACGAAATGGCGTAAAACAAAGTTAGAAGATCATCTTTTTGCTTTAGTTTGCTGCATTATAAGAAAGCCCTCTGTAAAGCTAGAACATCTTTCTATTCATCACTGATTAAAGAAAATAAGAACAACCCAAGGTTTCTCTTCAGCACTGTAGCCATGCTGACAAAAAATCAGAGCTCTGTTGACTCAACCGTTCCTTTAATGTTAACTAGTAATGACTTCATGAACTTCTTCACAAATAAAATTTGAACCATTAGAGAGAAAAAATACTCATAATCATCTCACAGATGTAACATTATCTACAGCAACTTTCAGTGCCATTAATATTCATATAGAGTCTTTTTCTGCAGTTGGTCTTTCTGAGTTAACTTCAGTAACTGCTTCCTCAAACCATCAACGTGTCTTTTAGACCCCATTCCTACAAGACTGCGCAAAGAAGTCCTGCCATTAATTAATGCTTCAATCTTAAACATGATCAACCTGTCTCTAGTAATCGGCTATGTGCCACAGGCCTTCAAGCTGGCAGTAGTTAAACAGTTACTTAAAAAGCCTTCTCTTGACCCAGCAGTCTTAGCTAATTAGTCTTAGCTTTCTTTCATGTCAAACATTCTTGAAAGAGTAGTTGTCAAACAGCTAACAGATCATCTGCAGAGGAATGGTTTATTTGAAGAGTTTCAGTCATGTTTCAGAGCTCATCACAGCACAGAAACAGAATCTGCTTATAGCCTCCAGTGTTGGGGAGTAACGGAATACATGTACCGGCAACGAAGAACAGAGATAACCACGCACTAAATATACACACAAGGTAACAAGAAAATGGCAGACAGGAGGGAGACACAGCTGAACCTAATTAGACAAGACAACAGTGATGCAAAACCCAAAACACTGAACACTGGACATGGGTGTTTTAAAAGAGGTAAAAGAGGAAATACAAGACAGAAAGCCACAATTCCCAGAATAAAACTTAAAACAAAAACAGAAAACACTGGGTCGCAGTGTAACTGCTGAAGCTCTACTCTGAGCAGTGGTCAGGGTCAAGTGATGTTTCCAGTAACTCAGGTTATAATGTTTGGCTTTCTGAGTCAAGGTGAGAGTTTTTTTTATTTGTTTGTTTTTAATTCTGTTTGTGCTGCTCATGTTTCTCTGATTTAACCTGATACATTTTCTGTTGTTTTTTCCTCAAGATTCACATCATTTTAGTCCTCATTTCAAAGTCATTTGCCAAAAGTTTTCTAACTCTGTTAAGCCAAGCCTGTAAGGGACTGTGACCGTCAGCACCACAGGGAGTTGCTGGACTTAGTACCTTTAGAAACCTGGACAGCCTCCCAAACTCAGGAACTCCATCTTGACTCCAAGGCAGTAGATCTGGTTCTCAGTACACTTTATCCACCAGTGATCTTCAGGCAGTAGATGCTGCAGATTATTACTGTGGGTTACCATGGTAGTGAAGTGTTTACACAATGATTCATGGCTGCATAAAAAATTTCTTCACTTTGGCTGAAGGCTGCAGGTGTAGAGTTTTTTAACTGCAATGAGAATAACTAGTCTCTCTCTCTCTCTCTCTCTCTCTCACACACACACACATGCACACGCACACATGCACACACACACACACACACACACACACACACACAAACAGGTATTTGTTTGTAGGTTCTGTTTTGAATGCTTGCTGCGCTTCACTGATCCTAAACCAGTTTAAGAAGAACCAGCGGGAAACATCTGTGCAGAGTCTCTGACAGTGAGATTTTTCATAATGATGATGATGTTACTGACTTCACTGCTCATCACAATCATGCTCAGACTTCAAGGTGATGAGTGATGTGGTTCTGTTATATTCTCTGTTAATTTGTACTTTACATCACACCGTCATTTTAACAAAGTAACATATTTTAATTTCCAGGATCAGATGCCAGTTCATCTGTGACTCAGTCTCCTGTGTTTAAAGCTGCTGCTTTGGGGGAGACGGTCTCTCTGAGCTGTACAGCCAGTAAAGGAGTTGATGATTATCTCAGCTGGTATCTACAGAAACCTGGACAGCCTCCCAAACTGCTGTTTTACAAAATCAGCAGACGCCAGTCTGATACTCCGAGTCATTTCAGCAGCAGTGGATCTGAGCCTGAGTTCACTTTGACAATCAATGGAGTTCAGGCTGCAGATGCAGGAGATTACTACTGTATGGGACTGTATGACGGCCCAGTGTTCACACAGTGATACAGAGTCGTACAAAAACCTCCCTCAGTTACTATTTGCAGTGTTGCAGCTGTGAGCTTCTGATACAGACTCTGACATGCATCACTGGTTCATTGAGTCCACTTTCAGAGGTGGAAACTAAAATATGTATTCATTCCTGATCACATCATTAAGAAGATTTTAAATTAAGTAACACTGTTTAGAATCTGCAACATATTATGCTTATCGCACTACATTTTGTATTAATTCTAATTTGCTGTGGATAATAAGGTAATATGAAAATAATTTTGTTTATACAGTACATTTTAAATCACAAAGTTATAGGGTGTTTCACATTTTAAATAAAATCAAATTATAAGAAATACTTTTTTATATCACAGCATACATAAATACATATTTAAAACTAATTGGTGACAACAAGGTCAAAATTAAACCGCCACATGATCGGGATAACGAAAACTAGCAAAAATTGCAGAAAAATGTATTTGGTTAATTTTATTAATTTGATTAGTAAAATTTTAATATTAATTCTACAGTTTGCCAGAAGGCCACGAAGGGATGCAAGAGAACATGTGTTGTTCTTTGATGATACTTTGAGTCAGATTTTTGCAGTATTAATTCCTTGAGAAAACCAGACTGGATGGGCTTAGAGGCTCAAAATCCAAGTCTTAGTCAAAAAACTTGCACAGAAAATTCATCTAGTCATCAAAACCAAATATTGAACCCAGACCCTGTACACAGTTTTTAACTTAATCAGCTACTTTGATTTGAACTTAACAATGATTGCATTCCATACATGAACATGTTGTTTGTATTTGTTTTTTCAGTTTCCTACCACAGGGTTGTAATCAGGTGTTAAAGTTGGATTTGGGAGGTGGAAAGTTCAGCTGTAGCAGGGCAGCAGCGACTTTACATTTTGCAACATATAAGACCATATTGCATTCGTGATGGAAAATATTCCAACTCTTCACCAGTATAAAGCTGGATTTTAGTTGGTATCTTTGTATCTTTATCTTTTGTTTCAAAGGTCAACAGCAATCGCTGACTTTGCACACAAATAAGCCTTTAAAAGCTTCTCCCCAAGAACAAAACAAAAGTGATTTTTCTTAAGCTGTGATTTTATTTTGTGATTTTTACTTTTATTACACCCTTTTTTAAAGTCGACATGGATAATATTAGCTGATAAACTTAGCATGCACATCATTAGAAAGTCAAATGTTTGCAGAAATATCGCAACAGCAGAAACATGTAGCTTCATCAAAATATAAAACACATCATATGCAGACAGGAAGTGTTGCTGAAGCTCTACTCTGAGCAGTGGTCAGGGTCCAGGGTTTGAGTGACGGGACTCTGTCCACTCAGACTGGCCTCACAGCTCACTGAGCCCGCCTTCTTCCACTGGTCTGCGGAGAGGCTCAGGGTGCTGCTCCAGCTGTAGCGGCCGTCTGTCCCCAAGACCTCGAGGCTGGTTGAAACCCCTGAGGATGTGCTGGTGCTCCCCACCTTCCAGCCCAAATTCCAGTTTGAGGGGAAGCCCCCGGTGGCCAAACACACCACAGTGGCACTACTCTGTTTGTCTTCCTCTTTGGATGGAGGGAGGACAGTGAGGGTGGGCCTCACCACACCCGCTGGAGGAGAAAAGGTTGAAGACAACCGAAAAAAGAGATACAAATGTACAAACATAGGAATAAATATATATTTAGTGATTATTGTTTAAACCTTTATTATTTCATGATGTTTTACAGTTAATAACTTGACCCTGTGATAATTTTCTTATTTGAAACTGACAAAGCTAAAGCACTCATGAGAATACAGTTAAAACTTCACATCTGTTTCTTTCACTTCCTTTAAACTTCATTTAAAATTGATCAACCATGAACACAAAATTGATCTAAATATACTGAGTTAATTTCTTTTTTCTAATATAAGTCGACAAAACATAATTCAATATTTGTTTTTATTTTATAATTCCTGAGTAAAAATACATTTTAAATCAAAGTCAGCTAAAACGTCACTATCACAGATTTTATTATTGTAACCGGATAATATTTAAAGTGAAATGAACCCAAAAAACCATCAAAATTTGTTTTCTGTAAGTTCAGTTCCTTAAAAGACCGAATGAATATTGATTAAAGAAAAGTTTCTTCCAAAATGTTGCCATGACATTAATAATAATCACTGAATTTAATCGAAGTTCTGTTTAATAGATTGATTTAAATGCTTAATAAATACTATGTTTATCAAAAATTACGAATTTCTGGTACTTACAGCCAACGATGAGTTTGGTTCCTCCACCAAAAGTCCACCACAGTGATACAAACTCATTAAGTGGCCGTACAAAAACCTCCTGCACTCTGAACAAACCTCTAACCACTGAAAATGAACCTTTTTTTCAAGTAAAACATCACAGTACACCTGATTAAATGCAGAAGATGATTTGACTAAAGTGACTTAAAATTATTTAATGAATTTAAATCATAATTGTCATTACTGTATTTTGAGTATTAAGAACTGAACGACAAAACGGAATTTTCACATTACACATATAAATTTTTTAAAACACACAAAACACTGTTTAAAACAGCAACCAGAAATACCTCAAAAAAGCATGAATTGTGAAACTATGACAATATACTTAAGAACGTTATACAGGTATATTGTATTTATGATATCAAAATCAAAAATGAGCATACAGACCAGAGTGCCATTTTAATCCAGGTGTTAAAAATACGTAAATATGTTTCCAAATATGTTTTTCTCTATGGCATAAAATTATTAATGGTATTAATTCAATCAATTATTCTTCTGACTTTGTGCCTACGTTGCCTTCAGTGTGTTGAGAGCAGAGAAATGATTTCCATAGAGAGGAGGCTTTGCATCATCAGCTGATCCTCCAGAGAACTGAGAAGGTTTATAGTCCTGTGACTTCAACACTGCAGGACTCACATCTGTCAGTCAACACAGCAGAAAGCACAACCACCATGACTCTCATCACCATCCTCATCTGGACGCTGACCTGCTGCTGTTTTACAGGTTCATTCACTCAGCAACATTTCAAACATGATGTGCTGCTTTTTCTCTCATTGATTTCTGCTGATAAATGAATGATTTGTTTTTGTCTGCAGGATGCAGCGGTCAGGTGACTGTGACTCAACCTCCAGTAGTGACATTTACTCCTGGATCCACTGTCACTCTGACCTGTAGGACCAGCCAAGCTGTTTACAGAAATTCTAATGGTGATTTTATATTCTGGTATCAACAGAAATCTGGACAGACTCCAAAGCTCCTAATAAAATATGCAACAACGCTTCAGTCAGGAACACCAACTCGATTTAGTGGCAGTGGAAGCAGCTCTGACTTCTCTATGACCATCAGTGGAGTTCAGGCTGAAGATGCAGCAGTTTACTACTGTCAGAGTTACCATGAAATAAACAGTGCTGATGTGTTCACACAGTAATTTGTAGTCGTACAAAAACCTCCCTCAGTCAGACTGCAGAGACACTGAGCTGTTACAGCAGGAACTGACTGCAGCTGCTGAAGAGGAAGAAACTCTGACACAGACCAGTGAACACAGAGCTGACAGTAACCTCACCAAGCACTAAATACTCATCTACACTTCTTTTGGGGAATTCTGAAATATTCACTCTCTTTTATCATCTTCAATACCCTTTACCAACATAGAGCAGAGCAGCTATCTGAACGCTGCTCCAACAGAGGTCGATCATCTTGTTAATAATTTTGCCTCCTCACTAAGTATGACTCTGGTTACTGTAGCTCATGTGAAAAAGAGATCCTCAAATCAAAAGTACTTGACTCTGTGGTATAACTCTCAAACACGCACCTTAAAGCAGATAACTTATAAGCTGGAGACAAAATGGCGTAAAACAAAGTTAGAAGATCATCTTTTTGCTTTAGTTTGCTGCATTATAAGAAAGCCCTCTGTAAAGCTAGAACATCTTTCTATTCATCACTGATTAAAGAAAATAAGAACAACCCAAGGTTTCTCTTCAGCACTGTAGCCAGGCTGACAAAAAATCAGAGCTCTTTTGACTCAACCGTTCCTTTAATGTTAACTAGAAATGACTTCATGAACTTCTTCACAAATAAAATTTGAACCATTAGAGAAAAAATACTCATAATTGTCTCACAGATGTAACATTATCTACAGCAACTTTCAGTGCCATTAATATTCATATAGAGTCTTTTTCTCCAGTTGGTCTTTCTGAGTTAACTTCAGTAACTGCTTCCTCAAACCATCAACGTGTCTTTTAGACCCCATTCCTACAAGACTGCGCAAAGAAGTCCTGCCATTAATTAATGCTTCAATCTTAAACATGATCAACCTGTCTCTAGTAATCGGCTATGTACCACAGGCCTTCAAGCTGGCAGTAGTTAAACAGTTACTTAAAAAGCCTTCTCTTGACCCAGCAGTCTTAGCTAATTAGTCTTAGCTTTCTTTCATGTCAAACATTCTTGAAAGAGTAGTTGTCAAACAGCTAACAGATCATCTGCAGAGGAATGGCTTATTTGAAGAGTTTCAGTCATGTTTCAGAGCTCATCACAGAACAGAAACAGAATCTGCTTATAGCCTCCAGTGTTGGGGAGTAACGGAATACATGTACCGGCAACGAAGAACAGAGGTAACCACGCACTAAATATACACACAAAAGTAACAAGAAAATGGCAGACAAGAGGGAGACACAGCTGAACCTAATTAGACAAGACAACAGTGATGCAAAACCCAAAACACTGAACACTGGACGTGGGTGTTTTAAAAGAGGTAAAAGAGGAAATACAAGACAGAAAGTCACAATTCCCAGAATAAAACTTAAAACAAAAACAGAAAACACTGAGTCGCAGTGTAACTGCTGAAGCGCTACTCTGAGCAGTGGTCAGGGTCAAGTGATGTTTCCAGTAACTCAGGTTATAATGTTTGGCTTTCTGAGTCAAGGTGAGAGTTTTTTTATTTGTTTGTTTTTAATTCTGTTTGTGCTGCTCATGTTTCTCTGATTTAACCTGATACATTTTCTGTTGTTTTTTCCTCAAGATTCACATCATTTTAGTCCTCATTTCAAAGTCATTTGCCAAAAGTTTTCTGACTCTGTTAAGCCAAGCCTGTAAGGGACTGTGACCGTCAGCACCACAGGGAGTTGCTGAACTTAGTACCTTTAGAAACCTGGACAGCCTCCCAAACTCAGGAACTCCATCTTGACTCCAAGGCAGTAGATCTGGTTCTCAGTACACTTTATCCACCAGTGATCTTCAGGCAGTAGATGCTGCAGATTATTACTGTGGGTTACCATGGTAGTGAAGTGTTTACACAATGATTCATGGCTGCATAAAAAATTTCTTCACTTTGGCTGAAGGCTGCGGGTGTAGAGTTTTTCAACTGCAATGAGAATAACTAGTCTCTCTCTCTCTCTCTCTCTCTCTCTCTCTCTCTCTCTCTCTCTCTCTCTCTCTCTCTCTCTCTCTCTCACACACACACACACACACACACACACACACACACACACACACACACATACAAAAACAGGTATTTGTTTGTAGGTTCTGTTTTGAATGCTTGCTGTGCTTCACTGATCCTAAACCAGTTTAAGAAGAACCAGCGGGAAACATCTGTGCAGAGTCTCTGACAGTGAGATTTTTCATAATGATGATGATGTTACTGACTTCACTGCTGATCACAATCATGCTCAGACTTCAAGGTGATGAGTGATGTGGTTCTGTTATATTCTCTGTTAATTTGTACTTTACATCACACTGTCATTTTAACAAAGTAACATATTTTAATTTCCAGGATCAGATGCCAGTTCATCTGTGACTCAGTCTCCTGTGTTTAAAGCTGCTGCTGTGGGACAGACGGTCTCTCTGAGCTGTACAGCCAGTGAAGGAGTTGACAATGATCTCAGCTGGTATCTACAGAAACCTGGACAGCCTCCCAAACTGCTGTTTTACCAAATCAGCAGCCGTGAATCTGATACTCCGAGTCATTTCAGCAGCAGTGGATCTGAGCCTGAGTTCACTTTGACAATCAATGGAGTTCAGGCTGCAGATGCAGGAGATTACTACTGTATGGGAGCATATACAGGCCCAGAGTTCACACAGTGATACAGAGTCGTACAAAAACCTCCCTCAGTTACTATTTGCAGTGTTGCAGCTGTGAGCTTCTGATACAGACTCTGACATGCATCACTGGTTCACTGAGTCCACTTTCAGAGGTGGAAACTAAAATATGTATTCATTCCTGATCACATCATTAAGAAGATTTTAAATTAAGTAACACTGTTTAGAATCTGCAACATATTATGCTTATCTCACTACATTTTGTATTACTTCTAATTTGCTGTGGATAATAAGGTAATATGAAAATAATTTTGTTTATACAGTACATTTTAAATCACAAAGTTATAGGGTGCTTCACATTTTAAATAAAATCAACTTATAAGAAATACTTTTTTATATCACAGCATACATAAATACATATTTAAAACTAATTGGTGACAACAAGGTCAAAATTAAACCGCCACATGATCGGGATAACGAAAACTAGCAAAAATTGCAGAAAAATGTATTTGGTTAATTTTATTAATTTGATTAGTAAAATTTTAATATTAATTCTACAGTTTGCCAGAAGGCCACGAAGGGAAGCAAGAGAACATGTGTTGTTCTTTGATGATACTTTGAGTCAGATTTTTGCAGTATTAATTCCTTGAGAAAACCAGACTGGATGGGCTTAGAGGCTCAAAATCCAAGTCTTAGTCAAAAAACTTGCACAGAAAATTCATCTAGTCATCAAAACCAAATATTGAACCCAGACCCTGTACACAGTTTTTAACTTAATCAGCTACTTTGATTTGAACTTAACAATGATTGCATTCCATACATGAACATGTTGTTTGTATTTGTTTTTTCAGTTTCCTACCAGAGGGTTGGAATCAGGTGTTAAAGTTGGATTTGGGAGGTGGAAAGTTCAGCTGTAGCAGGGCAGCAGCGACTTTACATTTTGCAACATATAAGACCATATTGCATTCGTGATGGAAAATTTTCCAACTCTTCACCAGTATAAAGCTGGATTTTAGTTGGTATCTTTATCTTTTGTTTCAAAGGTCAACAGCAATCGCTGACTTTGCACACAAATAAGCCTTTAAAAGCTTCTCCCCAAGAACAAAACAAAAGTGATTTTTCTTAAGCTGTGATTTTATTTTGTGATTTTTACTTTTATTACACCCTTTTTTAAAGTCGACATGGATGATATTAGCTGATAAACTTAGCATGCACATCATTAGAAAGTCAAATGTTTGCAGAAATATCGCAACAGCAGAAACATGTAGCTTCATCAAAATATAAAACACATCATATGCAGACAGGAAGTGTTGCTGAAGCTCTACTCTGAGCAGTGGTCAGGGTCCAGGCTTTGAATGACGGGGCTCTGTCCACTCAGACTGGCCTCACAGCTCACTGAGCCCGCCTTCTTCCACTGGTCTGCAGAGAGGCTCAGGGTGCTGCTCCAGCTGTAGCGGCCGTCTGTCCCCAAGACCTCCAGGCTGGTTGAAACCCCTGAGGATGTGCTGGTGCTCCCCACCTTCCAGCCCAAATTCCAGTTTGAGGGGAAGCCCCCGGTGGCCAAACACACCACAGTGGCACTACTCTGTTTGTCTTCCTCTTTGGATGGAGGGAGGACAGTAAGGGTGGGCCTCACCACACCCGCTGGAGGAGAAAAGGTTGAAGATAACCGAAAAAAGAGATACAAATGTACAAACATAGGAATAAATATATATTTAGGGATTATTGATCAAACCTTTATTATTTCATGATGTTTTACAGTTAATAACTTGACCCTGTGATAATTTTCTTATTTGAAACTGACAAAGCTAAAGCACTCACGAGAATACAGTTAAAACTTCACATCTGTTTCTTTCACTTCCTTTAAACTTCATTTAAAATTGATCAACCATGAACACAAAATTGATCTAAATATACTGAGTTAATTTCTTTTTTCTAACATAAGTCGACAAAACATAATTCAATATTTGTTTTTATTTTATAATTCCTGAGTAAAAATACATTTTAAATCAAAGTCAGCTAAAAAGTCACTATCACAGATTTTATTATTGTAACCGGATAATATTTAAAGTGAAATGAACCCAAAAAACCATCAAAATTTGTTTTCTGTAAGTTCAGTTCCTTAAAAGACCGAATGAATATTGATTTAAGAAAAGTTCTTCCAAAATGTTGCCATGACATTAATAATAATCACTGAATTTAATTAAAGTTCTGTTTAATAGATTGATTTAAATGCTTAATAAATACTATGTTTATCAAAAATTACGAATTTCTGGTACTTACAGCCAACGATGAGTTTGGTTCCTCCACCAAAAGTGTTCCACAGTGATACAAACTCATTAAGTGGCCGTACAAAAACCTCCTGCACTCTGAACAAACCTCTAACCACTGAAAATGAACCTTTTTTTCAAGTAAAACATCACAGTACACCTGATTAAATGCAGAAGATGATTTGACTAAAGTGACTAAAAATTATTTAATGAATTTAAATCATAATTGTCATTACTGTATTTTGAGTATTAAGAACTGAACGACAAAACGGAATTTTCACATTACACATATAAATTTTTTAAAACACACAAAACACTGATTAAAACAGCAACGAGAAATGCCTCAAAAAAGCATGAATTGTGAAACTATGACAATATACTTAAGAACGTTATACAGGTATATTGTATTTATGATATCAAAATCAAAAATGAGCATACAGACCAGAGTGCCATTTTAATCCAGGTGTTAAAAATACGTAAATATGTTTCCAAATATGTTTTTCTCTATGGCATAAAATTATTAATGGTATTAATTCAATCAATTATTCTTCTGACTTTGTGCCTACGTTGCCTTCAGTGTGTTGAGAGCAGAGAAATGATTTCCATAGAGAGGAGGCTTTGCATCATCAGCTGATCCTCCAGAGAACTGAGAAGGTTTATAGTCCTGTGACTTCAACACTGCAGGACTCACATCTGTCAGTCAACACAGCAGAAAGCACAACCACCATGACTCTCATCACCATCCTCATCTGGACGCTGACCTGCTGCTGTTTTACAGGTTCATTCACTCAGCAACATTTCAAACATGATGTGCTGCTTTTTCTCTCATTGATTTCTGCTGATAAATGAATGATTTGTTTTTGTCTGCAGGATGCAGCGGTCAGGTGACTGTGACTCAACCTCCAGTAGTGACATCTGCTCCTGGAAACACTGTCACTCTGACCTGTAGGACCAGCCAAGATGTTTACAGAGATTTTGAGGATGATGATTATGTATTCTGGTATCAGCAGAAGTCTGGACAGACTCCAAAGCTCCTGATAAGATATGCGAAAAAGCTTCAGTCAGGAACACCAACTCGATTTAGTGGCAGTGGAAGCAGCTCTGACTTCTCTATGACCATCAGTGGAGTTCAGACTGAAGATGCAGCAGTTTACTACTGTCAGAGTTCACATGAAATAAACAGTGCTTATGTGTTCACACAGTGATTTGTACTCGTACAAAAACCTCCCTCAGTCAGACTGCAGAGAAACTGAGCTGTTACAGCAGGAACTGACTGCAGCTGCTGAAGAGGAAGAAACTCTGACACAGACCAGTGAACACAGAGCTGACAGTAACCTCACCAAGCACTAAATACTCATCTACACTTCTTTTGGGGAATTCTGAAATATTCACTCCCTTTTATCATTTTCAATACCCTTTACCAACATAGAGCAGAGCAGCTATCTGAACACTGCTCCAACAGAGGTCGATCATCTTGTTAATAATTTTGCCTCCTCACTAAGTATGACTCTGGTTACTGTAGCTCATGAGAAAAAGAGATCCTCAAATCAAAAGTACTTGACTCTGTGGTATAACTCTCAAACACGCACCTTAAAGCAGATAACTTATAAGCTGGAAACAAAATGGCGTAAAACAAAGTTAGAAGATCATCTTTTTGCTTTAGTTTGCTGCATTATAAGAAAGCCCTCTGTAAAGCTAGAACATCTTTCTATTCATCACTGATTAAAGAAAATAAGAACAACCCAAGGTTTCTCTTCAGCACTGTAGCCAGGCTGACAAAAAATCAGAGCTCTTTTGACTCAACCGTTCCTTTAATGTTAACTAGAAATGACTTCATGAACTTCTTCACAAATAAAATTTGAACCATTAGAGAAAAAATACTCATAATCGTCTCACAGATGTAACATTATCTACAGCAACTTTCAGTGCCATTAATATTCATATAGAGTCTTTTTCTCCAGTTGGTCTTTCTGAGTTAACTTCAGTAACTGCTTCCTCAAATCATCAACGTGTCTTTTAGACCCCATTCCTACAAGACTGCGCAAAGAAGTCCTGCCATTAATTAATGCTTCAATCTTAAACATGATCAACCTGTCTCTAGTAATCGGCTATGTGCCACAGGCCTTCAAGCTGGCAGTAGTTAAACAGTTACTTAAAAAGCCTTCTCTTGACCCAGCAGTCTTAGCTAATTAGTCTTAGCTTTCTTTCATGTCAAACATTCTTGAAAGAGTAGTTGTCAAACAGCTAACAGATCATCTGCAGAGGAATGGCTTATTTGAAGAGTTTCAGTCATGTTTCAGAGCTCATCACAGCACAGAAACAGAATCTTCTTATAGCCTCCAGTGTTGGGGAGTAACGGAATACATGTACCGGCAACGAAGAACAGAGGTAACCACGCACTAAATATAATAATAATAATGATAATGGATTGGATTTATATAGCGCTTTTCAAGGCACCCAAAGCGCTTTACAATGCCACTATTCATTCACTCTCGCATTCACACACTGGTGGAGGCAAGCTACGGTTTGTATACACACAAAAGTAACAAGAAAATGGCAGACAGGAGGGAGACACAGCTGACCCTAATTAGACAAGACAACAGTGATGCAAAACCCAAAACACTGAACACTGGACATGGGTGTTTTAAAAGAGGTAAAAGAGGAAATACAAGACAGAAAGCCACAATTCCCAGAATAAAACTTAAAACAAAAACAGAAAACACTGGGTCGCAGTGTAACTGCTGAAGCTCTACTCTGAGCAGTGGTCAGGGTCAAGTGATGTTTCCAGTAACTCAGGTTATAATGTTTGGCTTTCTGAGTCAAGGTGAGAGTTTTTTTATTTGTTTGTTTTTAATTCTGTTTGTGCTGCTCATGTTTCTCTGATTTAACCTGATACATTTTCTGTTGTTTTTTCCTCAAGATTCACATCATTTTAGTCCTCATTTCAAAGTCATTTGCCAAAAGTTTTCTAACTCTGTTAAGCCAAGCCTGTAAGGGACTGTGACCATCAGCACCACAGGGAGTTGCTGAACTTAGTACCTTTAGAAACCTGGACAGCCTCCCAAACTCAGGAACTCCATCTTGACTCCAAGGCAGTAGATCTGGTTCTCAGTACACTTTATCCACCAGTGATCTTCAGGCAGTAGATGCTGCAGATTATTACTGTGGGTTACCATGGTAGTGAAGTGTTTACACAATGATTCATGGCTGCATAAAAAATTTCTTCACTTTGGCTGAAGGCTGCAGGTGTAGAGTTTTTCAACTGCAATGAGAATAACTAGTCTCTCTCTCTCTCTCTCTCACACACACACACACGCACGCACGCACACACACACACACACACACACACACACACACACACACACACACACACACACACACACACACAAACAGGTATTTGTTTGTAGGTTCTGTTTTGAATGCTTGCTGCGCTTCACTGATCCTAAACCAGTTTAAGAAGAACCAGCGGGAAACATCTGTGCAGAGTCTCTGACAGTGAGATTTTTCATAATGATGATGATGTTACTGACTTCACTGCTCATCACAATCATGCTCAGACTTCAAGGTGATGAGTGATGTGGTTCTGTTATATTCTCTGTTATGTTGTACTTTACATCACACTGTCATTTTAACAAAGTAACATATTTTAATTTCCAGGATCAGATGCCAGTTCATCTGTGACTCAGTCTCCTGTGTTTAAAGCTGCTGCTTTGGGGGAGACAGTCTCTCTGAGCTGTACAGCCAGTAAAGGAGTTGATAATGATCTCAGCTGGTATCTACAGAAACCTGGACAGCCTCCCAAACTGCTGTTTTACAAAATCAGCAGCCGTGAATCTGGTACTCCGAGTCATTTCAGCAGCAGTGGATCTGAGCCTGAGTTCACTTTGACAATCAATGGAGTTCAGGCTGCAGATGCAGGAGATTACTACTGTATGGGAGCATATGTAGGACAGTGCACACAGTGATACAGAGTCGTACAAAAACCTCCCTCAGTTACTATTTGCAGTGTTGCAGCTGTGAGCTTCTGATACAGACTCTGACATGCATCACTGGTTCACTGAGTCCACTTTCAGAGGTGGAAACTAAAATATGTATTCATTCCTGATCACATTATTAAGAAGATTTTAAATTAAGTAACACTGTTTAGAATCTGCAACATATTATGCTTATCTCACTACATTTTGTATTACTTCTAATTTGCTGTGGATAATAAGGTAATATGAAAATAATTTTGTTTATGCAGTACATTTTAAATCACAAAGTTATAGGGTGCTTCACATTTTAAATAAAATCAAATTATAAGAAATACTTTTTTATATCACAGCATACATAAATACATATTTAAAACTAATTGGTGACAACAAGGTCAAAATTAAACCGCCACATGATCGGGATAACGAAAACTAGCAAAAATTGCAGAAAAATGTATTTGGTTAATTTTATTAATTTGATTAGTAAAATTTTAATATTAATTCTACAGTTTGCCAGAAGGCCACGAAGGGAAGCAAGAGAACATGTGGTGTTCTTTGATGATACTTTGAGTCAGATTTTTGCAGTATTAATTCCTTGAGAAAACCAGACTCGATGGGCTTAGAGGCTCAAAATCCAAGTCTTAGTCAAAAAACTTGCACAGAAAATTCATCTAGTCATCAAAACCAAATATTGAACCCAGACCCTGTACACAGTTTTTAACTTAATCAGCTACTTTGATTTGAACTTAACAATGATTGCATTCCATACATGAAAATGTTGTTTGTATTTGTTTTTTCAGTTTCCTACCAGAGGGTTGGAATCAGGTGTTAAAGTTGGATTTGGGAGGTTGAAAGTTCAGCTGTAGCAGGGCAGCAGCGACTTTACATTTTGCAACATATAAGACCATATTACATTCGTGATGGAAAATTTTCCAACTCTTCACCAGTATAAAGCTGGATTTTAGTTGGTATCTTTATCTTTTGTTTCAAAGGTCAACAGCAATCGCTGACTTTGCACACAAATAAGCCTTTAAAAGCTTCTCCCCAAGAACAAAACAAAAGTGATTTTTCTTAAGCTGTGATTTTATTTTGTGATTTTTACTTTTATTACACCCTTTTTTAAAGTCGACATGGATAATATTAGCTGATAAACTTAGCATGCACATCATTAGAAAGTCAAATGTTTGCAGAAATATCGCAACAGCAGAAACATATAAAACACATCATATGCAGACAGGAAGTGTTGCTGAAGCTCTACTCTGAGCAGTGGTCAGGGTCCAGGGTTTGAGTGACGGGACTCTGTCCACTCAGACTGGCCTCACAGCTCACTGAGCCCGCCTTCCTCCACTGGTCTGCAGAGAGGCTCAGGGTGCTGCTCCAGCTGTAGCGGCCGTCTGTCCCCAAGACCTCCAGGCTGGTTGAAACCCCTGAGGATGTGCTGGTGCTCCCCACCTTCCAGCCCAAATTCCAGTTTGAGGGGAAGCCCCCGGTGGCCAAACACACCACAGTGGCACTACTCTGTTTGTCTTCCTCTTTGGATGGAGGGAGGACAGTGAGGGTGGGCCTCACCACACCCGCTGGAGGAGAAAAGGTTGAAGATAACCCAAAAAAGAGATACAAATGTACAAACATAGGAATAAATATATATTTAGTGATTATTGATCAAACCTTTATTATTTCATGATGTTTTACAGTTAATAACTTGACCCTGTGATAATTTTCTTATTTGAAACTGACAAAGCTAAAGCACTCATGAGAATACAGTTAAAACTTCACATCTGTTTCTTTCACTTCCTTTAAACTTCATTTGAAATTGATCAACCATGAACACAAAATTGATCTAAATATACTGAGTTAATTTCTTTTTTCTAACATAAGTCGACAAAACATAATTCAATATTTGTTTTTATTTTATAATTCCTGAGTAAAAATACATTTTAAATCAAAGTCAGCTAAAAAGTCACTATCACAGATTTTATTATTGTAACCGGATAATATTTAAAGTGAAATGAACCCAAAAAACCATCAAAATTTGTTTTCTGTAAGTTCAGTTCCTTAAAAGACCGAATGAATATTGATTTAAGAAAAGTTCTTCCAAAATGTTGCCATGACATTAATAATAATCACTGAATTTAATTAAAGTTCTGTTTAATAGATTGATTTAAATGCTTAATAAATACTATGTTTATCAAAAATTACGAATTTCTGGTACTTACAGCCAACGATGAGTTTGGTTCCTCCACCAAAAGTGTTCCACAGTGATACAAACTCATTAAGTGGCCGTACAAAAACCTCCTGCACTCTGAACAAACCTCTAACCACTGAAAATGAACCTTTTTTTCAAGTAAAACATCACAGTACACCTGATTAAATGCAGAAGATGATTTGACTAAAGTGACTAAAAATTATTTAATGAATTTAAATCATAATTGTCATTACTGTATTTTGAGTATTAAGAACTGAACGACAAAACGGAATTTTCACATTACACATATAAATTTTTTAAAACACACAAAACACTGATTAAAACAGCAACGAGAAATGCCTCAAAAAAGCATGAATTGTGAAACTATGACAATATACTTAAGAACGTTATACAGGTATATTGTATTTATGATATCAAAATCAAAAATGAGCATACAGACCAGAGTGCCATTTTAATCCAGGTGTTAAAAATACGTAAATATGTTTCCAAATATGTTTTTCTCTATGGCATAAAATTATTAATGGTATTAATTCAATCAATTATTCTTCTGACTTTGTGCCTACGTTGCCTTCAGTGTGTTGAGAGCAGAGAAATGATTTCCATAGAGAGGAGGCTTTGCATCATCAGCTGATCCTCCAGAGAACTGAGAAGGTTTATAGTCCTGTGAGTTCAACACTGCAGGACTCACATCTGTCAGTCAACACAGCAGAAAGCACAACCACCATGACTCTCATCACCATCCTCATCTGGACGCTGACCTGCTGCTGTTTTACAGGTTCATTCACTCAGCAACATTTCAAACATGATGTGCTGCTTTTTCTCTCATTGATTTCTGCTGATAAGTGAATGATTTGTTTTTGTCTGCAGGATGCAGCGGTCAGGTGACTGTGACTCAACCTCCAGTAGTGACATCTGCTCCTGGAAACACTGTCACTCTGACCTGTAGGACCAGCCAAGATGTTTACAGAGATTTTGATGATGATGATTATGTATTCTGGTATCAGCAGAAGTCTGGACAGACTCCAAAGCTCCTGATAAGATATGCGAAAAAGCTTCAGTCAGGAACACCAACTCGATTTAGTGGCAGTGGAAGCAGCTCTGACTTCTCTATGACCATTAGTGGAGTTCAGACTGAAGATGCAGCAGTTTACTACTGTCAGAGTTCACATGAAATAAACAGTGCTTATGTGTTCACACAGTGATTTGTACTCGTACAAAAACCTCCCTCAGTCAGACTGCAGAGAAACTGAGCTGTTACAGCAGGAACTGACTGCAGCTGCTGAAGAGGAAGAAACTCTGACACAGACCAGTGAACACAGAGCTGACAGTAACCTCACCAAGCACTAAATACTCATCTACACTTCTTTTGGGGAATTCTGAAATATTCACTCCCTTTTATCATTTTCAATGCCCTTTACCAACATAGAGCAGAGCAGCTATCTGAACACTGCTCCAACAGAGGTCGATCATCTTGTTAATAATTTTGCCTCCTCACTAAGTATGACTCTGGTTACTGTAGCTCATGAGAAAAAGAGATCCTCAAATCAAAAGTACTTGACTCTGTGGTATAACTCTCAAACACGCACCTTAAAGCAGATAACTTATAAGCTGGAAACAAAATGGCGTAAAACAAAGTTAGAAGATCATCTTTTTGCTTTAGTTTGCTGCATTATAAGAAAGCCCTCTGTAAAGCTAGAACATCTTTCTATTCATCACTGATTAAAGAAAATAAGAACAACCCAAGGTTTCTCTTCAGCACTGTAGCCAGGCTGACAAAAAATCAGAGCTCTTTTGACTCAACCGTTCCTTTAATGTTAACTAGAAATGACTTCATGAACTTCTTCACAAATAAAATTTGAACCATTAGAGAAAAAATACTCATAATTGTCTCACAGATGTAACATTATCTACAGCAACTTTCAGTGCCATTAATATTCATATAGAGTCTTTTTCTCCAGTTGGTCTTTCTGAGTTAACTTCAGTAACTGCTTCCTCAAACCATCAACGTGTCTTTTAGACCCCATTCCTACAAGACTGCGCAAAGAAGTCCTGCCATTAATTAATGCTTCAATCTTAAACATGATCAACCTGTCTCTAGTAATCGGCTATGTACCACAGGCCTTCAAGCTGGCAGTAGTTAAACAGTTACTTAAAAAGCCTTCTCTTGACCCAGCAGTCTTAGCTAATTAGTCTTAGCTTTCTTTCATGTCAAACATTCTTGAAAGAGTAGTTGTCAAACAGCTAACAGATCATCTGCAGAGGAATGGCTTATTTGAAGAGTTTCAGTCATGTTTCAGAGCTCATCACAGAACAGAAACAGAATCTGCTTATAGCCTCCAGTGTTGGGGAGTAACGGAATACATGTACCGGCAACGAAGAACAGAGGTAACCACGCACTAAATATACACACAAGGTAACAAGAAAATGGCAGACAGGAGGGAGACACAGCTGAACCTAATTAGACAAGACAACAGTGATGCAAAACCCAAAACACTGAACACTGGACGTGGGTGTTTTAAAAGAGGTAAAAGAGGAAATACAAGACAGAAAGCCACAATTCCCAGAATAAAACTTAAAACAAAAACAGAAAACACTGGGTCGCAGTGTAACTGCTGAAGCTCTACTCTGAGCAGTGGTCAGGGTCAAGTGATGTTTCCAGTAACTCAGGTTATAATGTTTGGCTTTCTGAGTCAAGGTGAGAGTTTTTTTATTTGTTTGTTTTTAATTCTGTTTGTGCTGCTCATGTTTCTCTGATTTAACCTGATACATTTTCTGTTGTTTTTTCCTCAAGATTCACATCATTTTAGTCCTCATTTCAAAGTCATTTGCCAAAAGTTTTCTAACTCTGTTAAGCCAAGCCTGTAAGGGACTGTGACCATCAGCACCACAGGGAGTTGCTGAACTTAGTACCTTTAGAAACCTGGACAGCCTCCCAAACTCAGGAACTCCATCTTGACTCCAAGGCAGTAGATCTGGTTCTCAGTACACTTTATCCACCAGTGATCTTCAGGCAGTAGATGCTGCAGATTATTACTGTGGGTTACCATGGTAGTGAAGTGTTTACACAATGATTCATGGCTGCATAAAAAATTTCTTCACTTTGGCTGAAGGCTGCGGGTGTAGAGTTTTCAACTGCAATGAGAATAACTAGTCTCTCTCTCTCTCTCTCTCACACACACACACACGCACGCACGCACACACACACACACACACACACACACACACACACACACACACACACACACAAACAGGTATTTGTTTGTAGGTTCTGTTTTGAATGCTTGCTGCGCTTCACTGATCCTAAACCAGTTTAAGAAGAACCAGCGGGAAACATCTGTGCAGAGTCTCTGACAGTGAGATTTTTCATAATGATGATGATGTTACTGACTTCACTGCTCATCACAATCATGCTCAGACTTCAAGGTGATGAGTGATGTGGTTCTGTTATATTCTCTGTTAATTTGTACTTTACATCACACTGTCATTTTAACAAAGTAACATATTTTAATTTCCAGGATCAGATGCCAGTTCATCTGTGACTCAGTCTCCTGTGTTTAAAGCTGCTGCTTTGGGGGAGACGGTCTCTCTGAGCTGTACAGCCAGTGAAGGAGTTGACAATGATCTCAGCTGGTATCTACAGAAACCTGGACAGCCTCCCAAACTGCTGTTTTACCAAATCAGCAGCCGTGAATCTGATACTCCGAGTCATTTCAGCAGCAGTGGATCTGAGCCTGAGTTCACTTTGACAATCAATGGAGTTCAGGCTGCAGATGCAGGAGATTACTACTGTATGGGAGCATATACAGGCCCAGAGTTCACACAGTGATACAGAGTCGTACAAAAACCTCCCTCAGTTACTATTTGCAGTGTTGCAGCTGTGAGCTTCTGATACAGACTCTGACATGCATCACTGGTTCACTGAGTCCACTTTCAGAGGTGGAAACTAAAATATGTATTCATTCCTGATCACATCATTAAGAAGATTTTAAATTAAGTAACACTGTTTAGAATCTGCAACATATTATGCTTATCTCACTACATTTTGTATTACTTCTAATTTGCTGTGGATAATAAGGTAATATGAAAATAATTTTGTTTATACAGTACATTTTAAATCACAAAGTTATAGGGTGCTTCACATTTTAAATAAAATCAACTTATAAGAAATACTTTTTTATATCACAGCATACATAAATACATATTTAAAACTAATTGGTGACAACAAGGTCAAAATTAAACCGCCACATGATCGGGATAACGAAAACTAGCAAAAATTGCAGAAAAATGTATTTGGTTAATTTTATTAATTTGATTAGTAAAATTTTAATATTAATTCTACAGTTTGCCAGAAGGCCACGAAGGGAAGCAAGAGAACATGTGTTGTTCTTTGATGATACTTTGAGTCAGATTTTTGCAGTATTAATTCCTTGAGAAAACCAGACTGGATGGGCTTAGAGGCTCAAAATCCAAGTCTTAGTCAAAAAACTTGCACAGAAAATTCATCTAGTCATCAAAACCAAATATTGAACCCAGACCCTGTACACAGTTTTTAACTTAATCAGCTACTTTGATTTGAACTTAACAATGATTGCATTCCATACATGAACATGTTGTTTGTATTTGTTTTTTCAGTTTCCTACCAGAGGGTTGGAATCAGGTGTTAAAGTTGGATTTGGGAGGTGGAAAGTTCAGCTGTAGCAGGGCAGCAGCGACTTTACATTTTGCAACATATAAGACCATATTGCATTCGTGATGGAAAATTTTCCAACTCTTCACCAGTATAAAGCTGGATTTTAGTTGGTATCTTTATCTTTTGTTTCAAAGGTCAACAGCAATCGCTGACTTTGCACACAAATAAGCCTTTAAAAGCTTCTCCCCAAGAACAAAACAAAAGTGATTTTTCTTAAGCTGTGATTTTATTTTGTGATTTTTACTTTTATTACACCCTTTTTTTAAAGTCGACATGGATGATATTAGCTGATAAACTTAGCATGCACATCATTAGAAAGTCAAATGTTTGCAGAAATATCGCAACAGCAGAAACATGTAGCTTCATCAAAATATAAAACACATCATATGCAGACAGGAAGTGTTGCTGAAGCTCTACTCTGAGCAGTGGTCAGGGTCCAGGCTTTGAATGACGGGGCTCTGTCCACTCAGACTGGCCTCACAGCTCACTGAGCCCGCCTTCTTCCACTGGTCTGCAGAGAGGCTCAGGGTGCTGCTCCAGCTGTAGCGGCCGTCTGTCCCCAAGACCTCCAGGCTGGTTGAAACCCCTGAGGATGTGCTGGTGCTCCCCACCTTCCAGCCCAAATTCCAGTTTGAGGGGAAGCCCCCGGTGGCCAAACACACCACAGTGGCACTACTCTGTTTGTCTTCCTCTTTGGATGGAGGGAGGACAGTAAGGGTGGGCCTCACCACACCCGCTGGAGGAGAAAAGGTTGAAGATAACCGAAAAAAGAGATACAAATGTACAAACATAGGAATAAATATATATTTAGGGATTATTGATCAAACCTTTATTATTTCATGATGTTTTACAGTTAATAACTTGACCCTGTGATAATTTTCTTATTTGAAACTGACAAAGCTAAAGCACTCATGAGAATACAGTTAAAACTTCACATCTGTTTCTTTCACTTCCTTTAAACTTCATTTAAAATTGATCAACCATGAACACAAAATTGATCTAAATATACTGAGTTAATTTCTTTTTTCTAACATAAGTCGACAAAACATAATTCAATATTTGTTTTTATTTTATAATTCCTGAGTAAAAATACATTTTAAATCAAAGTCAGCTAAAACGTCACTATCACAGATTTTATTATTGTAACCGGATAATATTTAAAGTGAAATGAACCCAAAAAACCATCAAAATTTGTTTTCTGTAAGTTCAGTTCCTTAAAAGACCGAATGAATATTGATTTAAGAAAAGTTCTTCCAAAATGTTGCCATGACATTAATAATAATCACTGAATTTAATTAAAGTTCTGTTTAATAGATTGATTTAAATGCTTAATAAATACTATGTTTATCAAAAATTACGAATTTCTGGTACTTACAGCCAACGATGAGTTTGGTTCCTCCACCAAAAGTGTTCCACAGTGATACAAACTCATTAAGTGGCCGTACAAAAACCTCCTGCACTCTGAACAAACCTCTAACCACTGAAAATGAACCTTTTTTTCAAGTAAAACATCACAGTACACCTGATTAAATGCAGAAGATGATTTGACTAAAGTGACTAAAAATTATTTAATGAATTTAAATCATAATTGTCATTACTGTATTTTGAGTATTAAGAACTGAACGACAAAACGGAATTTTCACATTACACATATAAATTTTTTAAAACACACAAAACACTGTTTAAAACAGCAACCAGAAATGCCTCAAAAAGCATGAATTGTGAAACTATGACAATATACTTAAGAACGTTATACAGGTATATTGTATTTATGATATCAAAATCAAAAATAAGCATACAGACCAGAGTGCCATTTTAATCCAGGTGTTAAAAATACATAAATATGTTTCCAAATATGTTTTTCTCTATGGCATAAAATTATTAATGGTATTAATTCAATCAATTATTCTTCTGACTTTGTGCCTACGTTGCCCTCAGTGTGTTGAGAGCAGAGAAATGATTTCCATAGAGAGGAGGCTTTGCATCATCAGCTGATCCTCCAGAGAACTGAGAAGGTTTATAGTCCTGTGAGTTCAACACTGCAGGACTCACATCTGTCAGTCAACACAGCAGAAAGCACAACCACCATGACTCTCATCACCATCCTCATCTGGACGCTGACCTGCTGCTGTTTTACAGGTTCATTCACTCAGCAACATTTCAAACATGATGTGCTGCTTTTTCTCTCATTGATTTCTGCTGATAAATGAATGATTTGTTTTTGTCTGCAGGATGCAGCGGTCAGGTGACTGTGACTCAACCTCCAGTACTGACATCTACTCCTGGAAACACTGTCACTCTGACCTGTAGGACCAACCGAGCTGTTTACAGATGGTCTGATGGTGATGAGGGTATGGCCTGGTATCAACAGAAGTCTGGACAGACTCCAAAGCTCCTGATAAGATATGCGAAAAAGCTTCAGTCAGGAACACCAACTCGATTTAGTGGCAGTGGAAGCAGCTCTGACTTCTCTATGACCATCAGTGGAGTTCAGGCTGAAGATGCAGCAGTTTACTACTGTCAGAGTTACCACTACATAAACAGTGCTAATGTGTTCACACAGTGTTTTGTAGTTGTACAAAAACCTCCCTCAGTCAGACTGCAGAGAAACTGAGCTGTTACAGCAGGAACTGACTGCAGCTGCTGAAGAGGAAGAAACTCTGACACAGACCAGTGAACACAGAGCTGACAGTAACCTCACCAAGCACTAAATACTCATCTACACTTCTTTTGGGGAATTCTGAAATATCCACTCCCTTTTATCATCTTCAATGCCCTGTACCAACATAGAGCAGGGGAGCTATCTGAACACTGCTCCAACAGAGGTCGATCATCTTGTTAATAATTTTGCCTCCTCACTAAGTATGACTCTGGTTACTGTAGCTCATGTGAAAAAGAGATCCTCAAATCAAAAGTACTTGACTCTGTGGTATAACTCTCAAACACGCACCTTAAAGCAGATAACTTATAAGCTGGAGACAAAATGGCGTAAAACAAAGTTAGAAGATCATCTTTTTGCTTTAGTTTGCTGCATTATAAGAAAGCCCTCTGTAAAGCTAGAACATCTTTCTATTCATCACTGATTAAAGAAAATAAGAACAACCCAAGGTTTCTCTTCAGCACTGTAGCCAGGCTGACAAAAAATCAGAGCTCTTTTGACTCAACCGTTCCTTTAATGTTAACTAGAAATGACTTCATGAACTTCTTCACAAATAAAATTTGAACCATTAGAGAAAAAATACTCATAATCGTCTCACAGATGTAACATTATCTACAGCAACTTTCAGTGCCATTAATATTCATATAGAGTCTTTTTCTCCAGTTGGTCTTTCTGAGTTAACTTCAGTAACTGCTTCCTCAAATCATCAGCATGTCTTTTGGACCCCATTCCTACAAGACTGCGCAAAGAAGTCCTGCCATTAATTAATGCTTCAATCTTAAACATGATCAACCTGTCTCTAGTAATCGGCTATGTGCCACAGGCCTTCAAGCTGGCAGTAGTTAAACAGTTACTTAAAAAGCCTTCTCTTGACCCAGCAGTCTTTGCCAGTTAGTCTTAGCTTTCTTTCATGTCAAACATTCTTGAAAGAGTAGTTGTCAAACAGCTAACAGATCATCTGCAGAGGAATGGCTTATTTGAAGAGTTTCAGTCATGTTTCAGAGCTCATCACAGCACAGAAACAGAATCTTCTTATAGCCTCCAGTGTTGGGGAGTAACGGAATACATGTAACGGCAACGAAGAACAGAGGTAACCACGCACTAAATATAATAATAATAATGATAATGGATTGGATTTATATAGCGCTTTTCAAGGCACCCAAAGCGCTTTACAATGCCACTATTCATTCACTCTCGCATTCACACACTGGTGGAGGCAAGCTACGGTTTGTATACACACAAAAGTAACAAGAAAATGGCAGACAGGAGGGAGACACAGCTGACCCTAATTAGACAAGACAACAGTGATGCAAAACCCAAAACACTGAACACTGGACGTGGGTGTTTTAAAAGAGGTAAAAGAGGAAATACAAGACAGAAAGCCACAATTCCCAGAATAAAACTTAAAACAAAAACAGAAAACACTGGGTCGCAGTGTAACTGCTGAAGCTCTACTCTGAGCAGTGGTCAGGGTCAAGTGATGTTTCCAGTAACTCAGGTTATAATGTTTGGCTTTCTGAGTCAAGGTGAGAGTTTTTTTATTTGTTTGTTTTTAATTCTGTTTGTGCTGCTCATGTTTCTCTGATTTAACCTGATACATTTTCTGTTGTTTTTTCCTCAAGATTCACATCATTTTAGTCCTCATTTCAAAGTCATTTGCCAAAAGTTTTCTAACTCTGTTAAGCCAAGCCTGTAAGGGACTGTGACCATCAGCACCACAGGGAGTTGCTGAACTTAGTACCTTTAGAAACCTGGACAGCCTCCCAAACTCAGGAACTCCATCTTGACTCCAAGGCAGTAGATCTGGTTCTCAGTACACTTTATCCACCAGTGATCTTCAGGCAGTAGATGCTGCAGATTATTACTGTGGGTTACCATGGTAGTGAAGTGTTTACACAATGATTCATGGCTGCATAAAAAATTTCTTCACTTTGGCTGAAGGCTGCAGGTGTAGAGTTTTTCAACTGCAATGAGAATAACTAGTCTCTCTCTCTCTCTCTCTCACACACACACACACGCACGCACGCACACACACACACACACACACACACACACACACACACACACACACACACACACACACAAACAGGTATTTGTTTGTAGGTTCTGTTTTGAATGCTTGCTGCGCTTCACTGATCCTAAACCAGTTTAAGAAGAACCAGCGGGAAACATCTGTGCAGAGTCTCTGACAGTGAGATTTTTCATAATGATGATGATGTTACTGACTTCACTGCTCATCACAATCATGCTCAGACTTCAAGGTGATGAGTGATGTGGTTCTGTTATATTCTCTGTTATGTTGTAATTTACATCACACTGTCATTTTAACAAAGTAACATATTTTAATTTCCAGGATCAGATGCCAGTTCATCTGTGACTCAGTCTCCTGTGTTTAAAGCTGCTGCTGTGGGACAGACGGTCTCTCTGAGCTGTAAAGCCAGTAAAGGAGTTGATAATGATCTCAGCTGGTATCTACAGAAACCTGGGCAGCCTCCCAAACTGCTGTTTTACAAAATCAGCAGCCGTGAATCTGGTACTCCGAGTCATTTCAGCAGCAGTGGATCTGAGCCTGAGTTCACTTTGACAATCAATGGAGTTCAGGCTGCAGATGCAGGAGATTACTACTGTATGGGAGCATATGTAGGACAGTGCACACAGTGATACAGAGTCGTACAAAAACCTCCCTCAGTTACTATTTGCAGTGTTGCAGCTGTGAGCTTCTAATACAGACTCTGACATGCATCACTGGTTCACTGAGTCCACTTTCAGAGGTGGAAACTAAAATATGTATTCATTCCTGATCACATTATTAAGAAGATTTTAAATTAAGTAACACTGTTTAGAATCTGCAACATATTATGCTTATCTCACTACATTTTGTATTACTTCTAATTTGCTGTGGATAATAAGGTAATATGAAAATAATTTTGTTTATGCAGTACATTTTAAATCACAAAGTTATAGGGTGCTTCACATTTTAAATAAAATCAAATTATAAGAAATACTTTTTTATATCACAGCATACATAAATACATATTTAAAACTAATTGGTGACAACAAGGTCAAAATTAAACCGCCACATGATCGGGATAACGAAAACTAGCAAAAATTGCAGAAAAATGTATTTGGTTAATTTTATTAATTTGATTAGTAAAATTTTAATATTAATTCTACAGTTTGCCAGAAGGCCACGAAGGGAAGCAAGAGAACATGTGTTGTTCTTTGATGATACTTTGAGTCAGATTTTTGCAGTATTAATTCCTTGAGAAAACAGACTGGATGGGCTTAGAGGCTCAAAATCCAAGTCTTAGTCAAAAAACTTGCACAGAAAATTCATCTAGTCATCAAAACCAAATATTGAACCCAGACCCTGTACACAGTTTTTAACTTAATCAGCTACTTTGATTTGAACTTAACAATGATTGCATTCCATACATGAACATGTTGTTTGTATTTGTTTTTTCAGTTTCCTACCACAGGGTTGGAATCAGGTGTTAAAGTTGGATTTGGGAGGTTGAAAGTTCAGCTGTAGCAGGGCAGCAGCGACTTTACATTTTGCAACATATAAGACCATATTACATTCGTGATGGAAAATTTTCCAACTCTTCACCAGTATAAAGCTGGATTTTAGTTGGTATCTTTATCTTTTGTTTCAAAGGTCAACAGCAATCGCTGACTTTGCACACAAATAAGCCTTTAAAAGCTTCTCCCCAAGAACAAAACAAAAGTGATTTTTCTTAAGCTGTGATTTTATTTTGTGATTTTTACTTTTATTACACCCTTTTTTAAAGTCGACATGGATAATATTAGCTGATAAACTTAGCATGCACATCATTAGAAAGTCAAATGTTTGCAGAAATATCGCAACAGCAGAAACATATAAAACACATCATATGCAGACAGGAAGTGTTGCTGAAGCTCTACTCTGAGCAGTGGTCAGGGTCCAGGGTTTGAGTGACGGGACTCTGTCCACTCAGACTGGCCTCACAGCTCACTGAGCCCGCCTTCCTCCACTGGTCTGCAGAGAGGCTCAGGGTGCTGCTCCAGCTGTAGCGGCCGTCTGTCCCCAAGACCTCCAGGCTGGTTGAAACCCCTGAGGATGTGCTGGTGCTCCCCACCTTCCAGCCCAAATTCCAGTTTGAGGGGAAGCCCCCGGTGGCCAAACACACCACAGTGGCACTACTCTGTTTGTCTTCCTCTTTGGATGGAGGGAGGACAGTGAGGGTGGGCCTCACCACACCCGCTGGAGGAGAAAAGGTTGAAGATAACCCAAAAAAGAGATACAAATGTACAAACATAGGAATAAATATATATTTAGTGATTATTGATCAAACCTTTATTATTTCATGATGTTTTACAGTTAATAACTTGACCCTGTGATAATTTTCTTATTTGAAACTGACAAAGCTAAAGCACTCATGAGAATACAGTTAAAACTTCACATCTGTTTCTTTCACTTCCTTTAAACTTCATTTGAAATTGATCAACCATGAACACAAAATTGATCTAAATATACTGAGTTAATTTCTTTTTTCTAACATAAGTCGACAAAACATAATTCAATATTTGTTTTTATTTTATAATTCCTGAGTAAAAATACATTTTAAATCAAAGTCAGCTAAAAAGTCACTATCACAGATTTTATTATTGTAACCGGATAATATTTAAAGTGAAATGAACCCAAAAAACCATCAAAATTTGTTTTCTGTAAGTTCAGTTCCTTAAAAGACCGAATGAATATTGATTTAAGAAAAGTTCTTCCAAAATGTTGCCATGACATTAATAATAATCACTGAATTTAATTAAAGTTCTGTTTAATAGATTGATTTAAATGCTTAATAAATACTATGTTTATCAAAAATTACGAATTTCTGGTACTTACAGCCAACGATGAGTTTGGTTCCTCCACCAAAAGTGTTCCACAGTGATACAAACTGATTAAGTGGCCGTACAAAAACCTCCTGCACTCTGAACAAACCTCTAACCACTGAAAATGAACCTTTTTTTCAAGTAAAACATCACAGTACACCTGATTAAATGCAGAAGATGATTTGACTAAAGTGACTAAAAATTATTTAATGAATTTAAATCATAATTGTCATTACTGTATTTTGAGTATTAAGAACTGAACGACAAAACGGAATTTTCACATTACACATATAAATTTTTTAAAACACACAAAACACTGATTAAAACAGCAACGAGAAATGCCTCAAAAAAGCATGAATTGTGAAACTATGACAATATACTTAAGAACGTTATACAGGTATATTGTATTTATGATATCAAAATCAAAAATGAGCATACAGACCAGAGTGCCATTTTAATCCAGGTGTTAAAAATACGTAAATATGTTTCCAAATATGTTTTTCTCTATGGCATAAAATTATTAATGGTATTAATTCAATCAATTATTCTTCTGACTTTGTGCCTACGTTGCCTTCAGTGTGTTGAGAGCAGAGAAATGATTTCCATAGAGAGGAGGCTTTGCATCATCAGCTGATCCTCCAGAGAACTGAGAAGGTTTATAGTCCTGTGAGTTCAACACTGCAGGACTCACATCTGTCAGTCAACACAGCAGAAAGCACAACCACCATGACTCTCATCACCATCCTCATCTGGACGCTGACCTGCTGCTGTTTTACAGGTTCATTCACTCAGCAACATTTCAAACATGATGTGCTGCTTTTTCTCTCATTGATTTCTGCTGATAAATGAATGATTTGTTTCTGTCTGCAGGATGCAGCGGTCAGGTGACTGTGACTCAACCTCCAGTAGTGACATCTACTCCTGGATCCACTGTCACTCTGACCTGTAGGACCAGCCAAGATGTTTACAGAGATTTTGATGATGATGATTATGTATTCTGGTATCAGCAGAAGTCTGGACAGACTCCAAAGCTCCTGATAAGATATGCGAAAACGCTTCAGTCAGGAACACCAACTCGATTTAGTGGCAGTGGAAGCAGCTCTGACTTCTCTATGACCATCAGTGGAGTTCAGACTGAAGATGCAGCAGTTTACTACTGTCAGAGTTCACATGAAATAAACAGTGCTTGGGTGTTCACACAGTGATTTGTACTCGTACAAAAACCTCCCTCAGTCAGACTGCAGAGAAACTGAGCTGGTACAGCAGAAACTGACTGCAGCTGCTGAAGAGGAAGAAACTCTGACACAGACCAGTGAACACAGAGCTGACAGTAACCTCACCAAGCACTAAATACTCATCTACACTTCTTTTGGGGAATTCTGAAATATTCACTCCCTTTTATCATTTTCAATGCCCTTTACCAACATAGAGCAGGGCAGCTACCTGAACACTGCTCCAACAGAGGTCGATCATCTTGTTAATAATTTTGCCTCCTCACTAAGTATGACTCTGGTTACTGTAGCTCATGAGAAAAAGAGATCCTCAAATCAAAAGTACTTGACTCTGTGGTATAACTCTCAAACACGCACCTTAAAGCAGATAACTTATAAGCTGGAGACAAAATGGCATAAAACAAAGTTAGAAGATCATCTTTTAGCTTTAGTTTGCTGCATTATAAGAAAGCCCTCTGTAAAGCTAGAACATCTTTCTATTCATCACTGATTAAAGAAAATAAGAACAACCCAAGGTTTCTCTTCAGCACTGTAGCCAGGCTGACAAAAAATCAGAGCTCTTTTGACTCAACCGTTCCTTTAATGTTAACTAGAAATGACTTCATGAACTTCTTCACAAATAAAATTTGAACCATTAGAGAGAAAAAATACTCATAATCGTCTCACAGATGTAACATTATCTACAGCAACTTTCAGTGCCATTAATATTCATATAGTCTTTTTCTCCAGTTGGTCTTTCTGAGTTAACTTCAGTAACTGCTTCCTCAAACCATCAACGTGTCTTTTAGACCCCATTCCTACAAGACTGCGCAAAGAAGTCCTGCCATTAATTAATGCTTCAATCTTAACTCATTCACTGCCAGCCATTTACAAATCAGGTAACTCCCCACTGCCAGGGTTTTTGAGCATTTTTACTCATTTTTGAAGAGCCACAGAAGTTAAGTTTTTCAATTGACGTCTATAGACGTCAATGGCAGTATTTTTTACAGCTACAAATGCAGGCATATTCTGCAAACATTTCCTCGAATTTAAAAAGTAAAAGCAATATTGTGTTTTCTGTCAACAGCACCCTGGATTGGAAAAGAAAATAGATGCACTTGTATCTGCATACAATTTCATTTTATGCACTTACATTTTTGCCTCAAATTTGTAAAATTAAATTTTGACTGAACATTGTGATGAAGGATAATGCACTATGTCTTTATTTAACGCCAAAAATATGCTTATATCTGCAAGACTAACATAGTGCCTGCAAATTTATGAATTTATATGAGCGCTAATCTGGGTTTTTGGTGATGAAATTATTTTCTGTGTTTAAAGTATTTCTGATCTATTAAACAGTTGTAAGTCAGAGTGTGAATGAGGATGGTGATGGGAGTCATGGTGGAACTGCTGGAACATGTTGGACATGCTTTTAGCATGATCAGCAATTTTACAGATCATGTTACATTGTAAACGTAACATGACCTTTAATATTATTATTACTATTATCATTATTATATTTAAACAGCCACCTTTGTCAGGAAATGTGAACAGAACATAACTTGGTGTAAGAATTTTTAAAATCCCTATTTCAAAATTCAGACAAAATTCATGTAACACAATCATTCAACCTAAATCTGTAATTTGTACTTAGTGAGGTTAGAGTCAGCAAAACACTCTCCAGTATCTACAGCCTGTATATCACTGATGATTAAAGATGAACTTTTCTTAAACTGGTAAAACTGGCAATCATTCAAAACAAAACCCATACAGTCAAACCAATATCGTGTTTGCACGAGAGAAAATTTGTGTGTGAAATGCAAAGTGAAATAATTATTCAGCTTTGTTACATTAGTGACCTGATGAACCTGTTAAAAAACAAAATCTCAGAAAACTCTTATAACATCAGACTGTTCACACCCTACATAAGATCAGTGATACTTGAGTTTTTGTTGCATCTTCATAAGAAATAATTTTTAATTGAAAGCACTAACATTGTGCTTTGAAACAGATCAAATATTATTAGATCATCCAAATTATTACACGGATTTTTACTGTATTTCCTAACATAGAAAATTTATTTGTTATTGGTATTTTTTTTTAATTTTTAGAAATCTCACAGAAAAGATTTATCGGATTCACTAAGTCTAATTTTGATGGTTATAATTGTGTTGCTTATAAATCTTTCACAGACATTAAAAAGAAATGCCCGAGGCCTCTGTTTGAGGCTGTGGAGTTTTCTTTTTCTTTTCCCTTTTTTCTTATTTTATTGGGAATCTTAAACCAGTCAGTGAAAAAAAATAAGGTGACATTTAGATTGCCATATCTTTTGTATCTGGTGATATTTGATAGCAGGGAAAAGTAGAATGTTTTCATTTTCAGTTTTAATAACTGAAATGTGTACTTGAGTAAGAACTGTTTTGTTTTGTGGTAATTAAATGGGAACATAAATGAATTATGTGGTGTCTTTAGATTCTTTAAAATATCTTTCAATAAATTAAACTTCAGAAATACAGTAAATAATGATTATTATTGCTTGCTTAAGTCTTTAAGTGCTCATCAGCTGTGTGTTCACTGGTCTGTGTCAGTGTTTCTTCCTCTTCAGCAGCTGCAGTCAGTTCCTGCTGTAACAGCTCAGTGTCTCTGCAGTCTGACTGATGGAGGTTTTTGTATGACTACAAATCACTGTGTGAACACCCAAGCACTGTTTATTTCATGGGCACTCTGACAGTAGTAAACTGCTGCATCTTCAGCCTGAACTCCACTGATGGTCATTGCTGCGTCCACTCCATCTCCTCGGCCAGAGAATCGAGAAGAAAATTCACTTGTGGGTTTTGTACCCAAGTAAATGACCAACTTTGGAGCTGCTCCAGATTTCTGCTGATACCAAGCTACTCTACTATCTCCATCTGTCCAAGTATAAACTTTTGGATTGGTCCTACAGGTCAGAGTGACAGTGTTTCCAGGAGTAAATGTCACTACTGGAGGTTGAGTCACAGTCACCTGACCGCTGCATCCTGCAGACAAAAACAAATCATTCATTTATCAGCAGAAATCAATGAGAGAAAAAGCAGCACATCATGTTGGAAATGTTGCTGAGTGAATGAACCTGTAAAACAGCAGCAGGTCAGCGTCCAGATGAGGATGGTGATGAGAGTCATGGTGGTTGTGCTTTCTGCTGTGTTGACTGACAGATGTGAGTCCTGTGAGTCCTGCAGCGTTGAAGTCACAGGACTATAAACCTTCTCAGTTCTCTGGAGGATCAGCTGATGATGCAAAGCCTCCTCTCTATGGAAATCATTTCTCTGCTCTCAACACACTGAAGGAAACTTTGTGGCACAAAATCAAAAGAAAAATTGTTTGAACTAATACCATTAAAGATTTTATGGAATAGACGAAAATAATTGGAAACATATTTACATATTTTTAACACCTGTGGGAGTCTGGTTTGTATGCTTACCTTTTGATTTTGGTATCAACAAATACAATATAACTGTAAAACTGTCTTCAGTATAGCCTCATAATTCATGATTTTTTAAAAGTTTTTCTGTTTGCTGTTTTAAACAGTTTTTTGTTTGTTTGTTTGTGTGTGTTTTAAAAGTATGTTTAGGTTTATGTGAAAATTAAGTTTTGTCTTTCAGTTCTTAATACTAAAGATACAATTATGATAATTAAGATTTCAATTCATTAAATTAGTTTAAGTCACTTAAGTTAAATCATCTTATGCATTTAATCAGGTGTACTGTGATGTTTTATATTAAAAGGTTCATTTTCAGTGGTTAGAGGTTTGTTCAGAGTGCAGGAGGTTTTGTACGGCCACTTAATGAGTTTGTATCACTGTGGAGGACTTTTGGTGGAGGAACCAAACTCATCGTTGGCTGTAAGTACCAGAAATTCGTAATTTTTGAAAAATGTAGTATTTATTAAGCATATTTTTAACCTACAAAACAGAACTTTGAACAAATTCAGTGATTATTATTAAGTTGTCACAATTTTGAAATGAACTTTTCTTAAATTAATATTCATTTAGTCTTTTACATAACACAAAACATCAAATTGTAATGTTCTTTTAGTTATTTTTGCTTCTTTCAATATTCTCTTGTTAAGATATTAAAAGCAGTGATAGTGACGTTTTACTTCACTTTGATTTGAAATGTATTTTTACCACTGAATTTTAAAATAAAAACAAATATTGAATTATGTTTTGTGGAGTTCTGTTAGAATCCAAAATAATTTTCTCAGTATATTTAGATCAATTTTGTGTTCATGGTTGATCAATTTCAAATGAAGTTTAAAGGAAGTGAAAGAAACAGATGTGAAGTTTTAACTGTATTCTCATGAGTGCTTTAGCTTTGTCAGTTTCAAATAAGAAAATTATCACAAGGTCAAGTTATTAACTGTAAAACATCATGAAATAATAAAGGTTTGATCAGTAATTACTAAATATATATTTATTCCTGTGATTGTACATTTGTATCTCTTTTTTGGGTTATCTTCAACTTTTTCTCCTCCAGCGGGTGTGGTGAGACCCACGCTCACTGTCCTCCCTCCATCCAAAGAGGAAGACAAACAGAGTAGTGCCACTGTGGTGTGTTTGGCCACCGGGGGCTTCCCCTCAAACTGGAATTTGGGCTGGAAGGTGGGGAGCACCAGCACATCCTCAGGGGTTTCAAACAGCCTGGAGGTCTTGGGGACAGACGGCCGCTACAGCTGGAGCAGCACCCTGAGCCTCTCTGCAGACCAGTGGAGGAAGGCGGGCTCAGTGAGCTGTGAGGCCAGTCTGAGTGGACAGAGCCCCGTCACTCAAACCCTGGACCCTGACCACTGCTCAGAGTAGAGCTTCAGCAACACTTCCTGTCTGCATATGATGTGTTTTATATTTTGATGAAGCTACATGTTTCTGCTGTTGCGATATTTCTGCAAACATTTGACTTTCTAATGATGTGCATGCTAAGTTTATCAGTTAAAATTGTCCATGTTGTTTTTTAAAACCATTGTGTAAAGAAAAGTAAAAATCACAAAATAAAATCACGGCTTAAGAAAAACCACTTTTGTTTTGCTCTTGGGGAGAAGCTTTTAAAGGCTTATTTGTGTGCAAAGTCAGCGATTGCTGTTGACCTTTGAAACAAAAAATAAAGATACCAATCAAAATCCAGCTTTATACGGTGAGGAGTTGGAAAATAGCCATCATGAATGGAACTTTGTCTTATTGCAAAATGTAGCTGAGTCTCTGCTGCCCCACTACAGCTGAACTTCCCACCTCCCAAATAAAACTTTAACACCTAATTCCAACCCTGTGGTAGGAAACTGATAAAACATTTTCATGCATGAAGCACTATCATTGTTTAGTTCAAATCAAAGTAGATTAATTTTATTTAAGTTAAAAACTGTGTACAGGGTCTGGGTTCAGTATTGGGTTCTGATTACTAGACATATTTTCTGTGCAAGTTTTTTGACTAAGACTTGGATTTTGAGCCTCTAAGCCCATCCAGTCTGGTTTTTTCAAGGAATTAATACTGCAAAAATCTGACTCAAAGTATCATCAAAGAACAACACATGTTCTCTTGCCTCCCTGTGTGGCCTTCTGGCAAACTGTAGAATTAATATTAAAATTTTACTAATCAAATTAATAAAATTAACCAAATACATTTTTCTGCAATTTTTGCTAGTTTTCGTTATCCCGATCATGTGGCGGTTTAATTTTGACCTTGTTGTCACCAATTAGTTTTAAATATGTATTTATGTATGCTGTGATATAAAAAAGTATTTCTTATAATTTGATTTTATTTAAAATGTGAAGCACCCTATAACTTTGTGATTTAAAATGTACTGTATAAACAAAATTATTTTCATATTACCTTATTATCCACAGCAAATTAGAAGTAATACAAAATGTAGTGAGATAAGCATAATATGTTGCAGATTCTAAACAGTGTTACTTAATTTAAAATCTTCTTAATAATGTGATCAGGAATGAATACATATTTTAGTTTCCATCTCTGAAAGTGGACTCAGTGAACCAGTGATGCATGTCAGAGTCTGTATCAGAAGCTCACAGCTGCAACACTGCAAATAGTAACTGAGGGAGGCTTTTGTACGACTCTGTATCACTGTGTGAACTCTGGGCCTGTATATGCTCCCGTACAGTAGTAATCTCCTGCATCTGCAGCCTGAACTCCATTGATTGTCAAAGTGAACTCAGGCTCAGATCCACTGCTGCTGAAATGACTCGGAGTATCAGACTGGCGTCTGCTGATTTTGAGAAACAGCCGTTTGGGAGGCTGTCCAGGTTTCTGAAGGTAGTAACTAAGTCCAGCAACTCCTTGTGGCACTAATGGTCACAGTGCCTGACAGACTTGGCTTAACAGAGTCAGAAAACTATTGGCAAAAAACTTTGAAATGAGAACTAAAATGATGTGAATCTTGAGGAAAAAACAACAGAAAATGTATCAGGTTAAATCAGAGAAACATTAACAGCACAAACTGAATTAAAAACAAACAAGTAAAAAGTCTCTCACCCTGACTCAGAAAGTCAAACATTATAATCAGAGTTACTGGAAACATCACTGGACCCTGACCACTGCTTAGAGTAGAGCTTCACCAACACTTCCTGTTGGCATCTGATGTGTTTTATAGTTTGATGAAGTTACATGTTGCATTTGTTGCAATAACCCTGTAAATGTTTGACTCATTATTGATGTGCAATTTTATCAGCGAATATTATCCATGTTGTGCTTTAAAACAATGCTGTAAAAAAAGTTGAAATCACAAAGTAAAATCACAGCTTAAGAAAAACAACTTTGTGGAAATTTCACAAAACTTTATTAAATACAAATGCTCCATCAAACCTCATATTTCTATCACAGCAATAAATTTTTTAAATACAGAAAATGATATATTCCACGTTATAGTTTCTATCAGCATTGTATAGTTCATAGAGTATTTTTTCATTAGTAAATCATTAGAATGCATTATAGTTTATTAGTTTATGTACGTAAATAAAAAAGTGCAACTGTTTCAATCAGTAAACTTGTTTTAATAACAGACATGCTGAGGGAGTTTTGATTGATTGATTGATTGATTGATTGATTGATTGATTGATTGATTGATTGATTGATTGATTATTAATAATTAATTTGTCCCTAGGGAAATTGTTTGCAACATAAATTCACATGACTTGCAAAGGCGTGGGGGGCTGGGCAAGAGTTAACCCATGTGGACAGCAGTTTGGTCTTGCTGCCAGTGTTCCGGCGCTGGACATATTAGCCTGCCTACTTTGGTTTGGAGTAAGCACTGGGAGTCATTGGGAGGCGTTGGGAGGCTTTGGGAGGGGGGTGAGTGCATCTCTGTGTCAGTGTATTTGTTTAATTTGAGCAGACAAAATTCATTGCTACATGCAAGAAATGTATTTCAGTTTTGCTATTATCCATATACACACATAATAACAGCCCCTCTCGCTCAGAAGGGCTGTTATTATGTGTGAGAGCAGGTCTGCAGATGTCTGTGAGCACACAGAGCAGAGATCTGAGCAAGAGCAAAAGCCAACAACTGAGCAACAATGAATCTTGTTTGCTGAAATTAAACTTTTCTTCACTCAAAATAATTTTCTCCTCAAAATGCAACATTTGATCTTGCAAATTTTCTTTAGGTTCGCACAGAATAGAGGCACAAAAATAACACCAAAGCCATCTGCCGTGACCGGTTGGCGTGAGGGACACCTATTTAAATGGTAACTGTAACAAAATATATTTACTCATATTTTGTATTAAATACGTGACGCCGGTACATGTATTCCATTACTCCCCAACACTGGAGGCTATAAGAAGATTCTGTTTCTGTGCTGTGATGAGCTCTGAAACATGACTGAAACTCTTCAAATAAGCCATTCCTCTGCAGATGATCTGTTAGATGTTTGACAACTACTCTTTCAAGAATGTTTGAGATGAAAGAAAGCTAAGACTAATTAGCTAAGACTGCTGGGTCAAGAGAAGGCTTTTTAAGTAACTGTTTAACTACTGCCAGCTGTTTCTGCTGTTGCGATATTTCTGCAAACATTTGACTTTCTAATGATGTGCATGCTAAGTTTATCAGCTAATATTATCCATGTCGACTTTAAAAAAAGGGTGTAATAAAAGTAAAAATCACAAAATAAAATCACAGCTTAAGAAAAATCACTTTTGTTTTGTTCTTGGGGAGAAGCTTTTAAAGGCTTATTTGTGTGCAAAGTCAGCGATTGCTGTTGACCTTTGAAACAAAAGATAAAGATACCAACTAAAATCCAGCTTTATACTGGTGAAGAGTTGGAAAATTTTCCATCACGAATGTAATATGGTCTTATATGTTGCAAAATGTAAAGTCACTGCTGCCCTGCTACAGCTGAACTTTCAACCTCCCAAATCCAACTTTAACACCTGATTCCAACCCTGTGGTAGGAAACTGAAAAAACAAATACAAACAACATTTTCATGTATGGAATGCAATCATTGTTAAGTTCAAATCAAAGTAGCTGATTAAGTTAAAAACTGTGTACAGGGTCTGGGTTCAATATTTGGTTTTGATGACTAGATGAATTTTCTGTGCAAGTTTTTTGACTAAGACTTGGATTTTGAGCCTCTAAGCCCATCCAGTCTGTTTTCTCAAGGAATTAATACTGCAAAAATCTGACTCAAAGTATCATCAAAGAACAACACATGTTCTCTTGCTTCCCTTCGTGGCCTTCTGGCAAACTGTAGAATTAATATTAAAATTTTACTAATCAAATTAATAAAATTAACTAAATACATTTTTCTGCAATTTTTGCTAGTTTTCGTTATCCCGATCATGTGGCGGTTTAATTTTGACCTTGTTGTCACCAATTAGTTTTAAATATGTATTTATGTATGCTGTGATATAAAAAAGTATTTCTTATAATTTGATTTTATTTAAAATGTGAAACACCCTATAACTTTGTGATTTAAAATGTACTGTATAAACAAAATTATTTTCATATTACCTTATTATCCACAGCAAATTAGAAGTGATACAAAATGTAGTGAGATAAGCATAATATGTTGCAGATTCTAAACAGTGTTACTTAATTTAAAATCTTCTTAATGATGTGATCAGGAATGAATACATATTTTAGTTTCCACCTCTGAAAGTGGACTCAGTGAACCAGTGATGCATGTCAGAGTCTGTATCAGAAGCTCACAGCTGCAACACTGCAAATAGTAACTGAGGGAGGTTTTTGTACGACTCTGAATCACTGTGTGAATGCTGCAGAATACACTCCCATACAGTAGTAATCTCCTGCATCTGCAGCCTGAACTCCATTGATTGTCAAAGTGAACTCAGGCTCAGATCCACTGCTGCTGAAATGACTCGGAGTATCAGATTCACGGCTGCTGATTTGGTAAAACAGCAGTTTGGGAGGCTGTCCAGGTTTCTGTAGATACCAGCTGAGATCATCATCAACTCCTTCACTGGCTTTACAGCTCAGAGAGACTGTCTCCCCCAAAGCAGCAGCTTTAAACACAGGAGACTGAGTCACAGATGAACTGGCATCTGATCCTGGAAATTAAAATATGTTACTTTGTTAAAATGACAGTGTGATGTAAAGTACAAATTAACAGAGAATATAACAGAACCACATCACTCATCACCTTGAAGTCTGAGCATGATTGTGATCAGCAGTGAAGTCAGTAACATCATCATCATTATGAAAAATCTCACTGTCAGAGACTCTGCACAGATGTTTCCCGCTGGTTCTTCTTAAACTGGTTTAGGATCAGTGAAGCGCAGCAAGCATTCAAAACAGAACCTACAAACAAATACCTGTTTGTGTGTGTGTGTGTGTGTGTGTGTGTGTGTGTGTGTGTGTGTGTGTGTGTGTGTGTGTGTGTGTGTGTGTGTGAGAGAGAGAGAGAGAGAGAGAGAGAGAGAGAGAGAGAGAGAGAGAGACTAGTTATTCTCATTGCAGTTGAAAACTCTACACCCGCAGCCTTCAGCCAAAGTGAAGAAATTTTTTATGCAGCCATGAATCATTGTGTAAACACTTCACTACCATGGTAACCCACAGTAATAATCTGCAGCATCTACTGCCTGAAGATCACTGGTGGATGAAGTGTACTGAGAACCAGATCTACTGCCTTGGAGTCAAGATGGAGTTCCTGAGTTTGGGAGGCTGTCCAGGTTTCTAAAGGTACTAAGTCCAGCAACTCCCTGTGGTGCTGACGGTCACAGTCCCTTACAGGCTTGGCTTAACAGAGTCAGAAAACTTTTGGCAAATGACTTTGAAATGAGGACTAAAATGATGTGAATCTTGAGGAAAAAACAACAGAAAATGTATCAGGTTAAATCAGAGAAAGATGAGCAGCACAAACAGAATTAAAAACAAACAAATAAAAAAACTCTCACCTTGACTCAGAAAGCCAAACATTATAACCTGAGTTACTGGAAACATCACTTGACCCTGACCACTGCTCAGAGTAGAGCTTCAGCAGTTACACTGCGACCCAGTGTTTTCTGTTTTTGTTTTAAGTTTTATTCTGGGAATTGTGACTTTCTGTCTTGTATTTCCTCTTTTACCTCTTTTAAAACACCCACGTCCAGTGTTCAGTGTTTTGGGTTTTGCATCACTGTTGTCTTGTCTAATTAGGTTCAGCTGTGTCTCCCTCCTGTCTGCCATTTTCTTGTTACTTTTGTGTGTATATTTAGTGCGTGGTTACCTCTGTTCTTCGTTGCCGTTACATGTATTCCGTTACTCCCCAACACTGGAGGCTATAAGCAGATTCTGTTTCTGTGCTGTGATGAGCTCTGAAACATGATTGAAACTCTTCAAATAAGCCTGCAGATGATCTGTTAGCTGTTTGACAACTACTCTTTCAAGAATGTTTGAGATGAAAGAAAGCTAAGACTAATTAGCTAAGACTGCTGGGTCAAGAGAAGGCTTTTTAAGTAACTGTTTAACTACTGCCAGCTTGAAGGCCTGTGGTACATAGCCGATTACTTTAGACAGGCTGATCATGTTTAACTCATTTTTCTGTGATTTTGTTTTTTAACAGGTTCATCAGGTCACTAATGTAACAAAGCTGAATAATTATTTCACTTTGCATTTCACACACAAATTTTCTCTCGTGCAAACACGATATTGGTTTGACTGTATGGGTTTTGTTTTGAATGATTGCCAGTTTTACCAGTTTAAGAAAAGTTCATCTTTAATCATCAGTGATATACAGGCTGTAGATACTGGAGAGTGTTTTGCTGACTCTAACCTCACTAAGTACAAATTACAGATTTAGGTTGAATGATTGTGTTACATGAATTTTGTCTGAATTTTGAAATAGGGATTTTAAAAATTCTTACACCAAGTTATGTTCTGTTCACATTTCCTGACAAAGGTGGCTGTTTAAATATAATAATGATAATAGTAATAATAATATTAAAGGTCATGTTACGTTTACAATGTAACATGATCTGTAAAATTGCTGATCATGCTAAAAGCATGTCCAACATGTTCCAGCAGTTCCACCATGACTCCCATCACCATCCTCATTCACACTCTGACTTACAACTGTTTAATAGATCAGAAATACTTTAAACACAGAAAATAATTTCATCACCAAAAACCCAGATTAGCGCTCATATAAATTCATAAATTTGCAGGCACTATGTTAGTCTTGCAGATATAAGCATATTTTTGGCGTTAAATAAAGACATAGTGCATTATCATTCATCACAATGTTCAGTCAAAATTTAATTTTACAAATTTGAGGCAAAAATGTAAGTGCATAAAATGAAATTGTATGCAGATACAAGTGCATCTATTTTCTTTTCCAATCCAGGGTGCTGTTGACAGAAAACACAATATTGCTTTTACTTTTTAAACTCGAGGAAATGTTTGCAGAATATGCCTGCATTTGTAGCTGTAAAAAATACTTTTACAATTTTTACTAGTTGTTTGAGTTAGACCTACTCACCAATCACTGATCGTGCACTGTGGCACAATCAAAAAATAACTCTCACTTGGTCGTAATTTCGCTTAAATTCACAAGAGGGCAGTGTTGACGTAAACTAGGATTGCAAAGGGAAGGTAGGGGTCTGCTCGAAAAAGTAACGTTTTCCATTTGCGACACAGGTGAGTGCAGATATACGGAGGTGAAATACACCAAGCGTTACAAAAGCAAATGCACAGCGTGTGAGGTCTTGTGCAGGATTTCTTACTTGGAGTGTGTGACTGAACTGGTGATTCCACCATAAGTTAAACAACCACAAAATATTTGCTGGAGGCTTAGTGGAGCTTCTATTACGTTTTTACAATAAAGAGGTTTCCGCGTTCTTACGGGAAGTTGATCTTTGGTCAGTGCGGAAGGGAAGTTTAACTAGCCTACGTTCTAACTAAGGTGCTTCCAGGCGCACGTCGTTTTATCAGATAGATTGTCTTTACTTTGCATAGACCCACAGAGGCTTCGCGATTCATTTATCATTATGTCATCTTTGCTTTAACGCATCCGCACCTGGCGTCGATTATTGCGCGCTCTCTTCTCTCGGCTTATATAGGCTACTCTGAAAATGAGTGATCCGAGAACAAACTGTTTAAAAACAGCACTTCAGTTGACTTCTCAACTAATGTTGGTAGGTGAGACTTTTTCAGCCTTGCTACAGTTTTTACTGTATTATCTTGTATTCTCCTTCCAATCATATTACCAAAATTAACTTTATTAGAGTGATTAATAGGGTTTTTACTTTTGCCAAGTGTTGATTCTTTCTTCTGTTTAAAATAGTAAATACAGTATTTAAAAAAAAAAGCTACTGATATAAAAGATGTTGTTTGCGATTTTACATGTAAACCTTAGTGCCGAGTCACATGTCACGCGACAGAGAAGGTCATGTGAGAAACAGGAACTACAGAAAAATCAGAGTAAGGGAGAGTGGAAGATTTATTATTATATTTCTTTTTATAATCATGCCTGTTAAAAAACGTATTTGTACATTTTAACAGTCCATGTTTACTTCCCTTTATTTTATTTTATTTTATTGTTACACAGTGCAAACCTATGATTAGTTCTGTGGTAACTGTATGAGTTTTTTAACAAAGTTAGTAACATAAAAAACAAGCTACACACCTGAGAACAGTAGAAAGAACCAATGCTCTCCTCGTTCTTCAAATAATTCATTTTAAGCCATTCATATTTGAATTTTCCTCTGAATTTCCTGGACAAAAGAATAAGGAACATGTATAACTGCTGTGAGTTATTTTTTAAATTTGATCATACCTCTGTGATTTTCTTGAAACAGTGTTGAATTAAATTAACGCACAGTTATAACAGCTAGGGTAAGCCAACAGCAATGCATCAGTGGGTGGAAGGTTGCCAGCTGAATTCCAAGAACTATGATGTGAGGCATGTAGCCCAACTGGTGTAGTAACACTTCTGTAGCTGCTAGGTTAGAAAGCTTCCAGGTGAAAATAGGTTTGAACAAAGTATCTTGTAAAAGAAAGAGTTATTCTCTTTGGACACGTTGTTGTGTGTACGATGAAACCAGAAGAGTTGGCAGATATTGAGCTTAGCAAAGATGGCTTGGCAAAACAGGAGACCTCTTACTAAGTTATTGTCATAAAGAAAAGATGTGTGGTTATCTGTGGTGATAACCCATGAAGCTGTATATAGCATGTGTAAATATAACTTTTATAATTTCTTATTCTAATTTATCAGGCAGTGGGGATACTGGTGTGGCTGAATGGAGTTTACCTGCTGATAAAGTATGGAGAGAATAGCCGCTTTTTTTCAGAGTCCTACATGACCCTGACAGTTTTGGTCATAGTCACTAGTGCTGCGTTGCTATTGGTCACCGGATGCCTCGGCTCCTGGGTGAGCCTCAAGGATTCCATCTGTCTACAGGGACTGGTGAGGCTGTCAGTCTGTTTGTGACTGTGATTATCTCTATGTGTATGTAGTGTTTGGAGTTTACATAAAAAAGTGTTTTCTTCTCCAGTTTGTTTACCTCCTAGTTGTGGTCTTTTGTGTGAAAAGTACGGCTTCAGCACTGGCTTATTTCCACTCAGTGACGGTATGTAAGATTACTTAAAAATTAATAAGCATTGGACAATTGTGCTTTCATGATAAAAGAAGATTATTCTTGGGATAAAGAGGCATATGTGTTTTTGCTCCTTGTCTCTTCCAACTTTTTCTTTAGCTGGATACAGAGATGGCTCCCTTCAGTGGAGTGTTTGAGAGCTACACCGGCAGCAGCGAGGACTCCAATTCTCGATCTGTGGATGCTATGCAAGAGGAGGTTTGTACTTTAATATGTCACATGGACATGACTATGAATCCCTACAAAAGCTTTTTTTTGTTGTTGTTGTTGTTGTAAAACTTGTGTAGCTTGTGCAGCAGTAATACTAAAACAACAGCTATATCTTCTAAATAGATGATGTTTTAAAAATCAAAATATATAATCTTTCCTTAATGGAAATTTTCACTCAAGAGGATATTTAGGTATTGACTGAAAGCGTCCCATAAGATGCCTATAAAGTGCTATAATTTTCAGCCCTGATCTGCTTTACCTCATCCAGAAAAATCAGGCTTAAAGTAAGTTGTCCATAATACATGGACAAATGTATTATGGTCAGATATAATACATGATATATTAAGAAATTCTAATAAAAAACAAATCCTGTTCATACTCATGTCAATCAAATATAATATATGTACATTTTGACAGTTTCCACTGTCTTTTACTAACTTGTGGTGATTTTTTTTGGTCTCCGTTAGCTCAAATGTTGTGGTGTGAAGAACTACACGGACTGGCTGGAAACCACCTGGTTTAATAAAAGTGGAGGGCTCAGGTTTCCTTACAGTTGCTGCAACGTTACTTTCCCCACTTGTAATGGCACTGTTTACCAGCCATGGCAAATTTACACACAGGTAGACATGTGCATCCTGATAAATTCATCAAGCTTCTTCATGAAGGTTTGATTAGACCCATATGATTCTCTGATTTTCTTGTTCATTGACTCAATCTTTCAGGGCTGCCAAGAGGAGCTGTCGAAGGTCATACAGTTTGCGCTGAAAATGGACATGTGGAGCTCCCTATTAGTTTATGTGGTGGAGGTTTGAAAGACTTTAAACATTTCTGAACTGCATATTGTGTATACATTGCATATAAAATGCACACCTGAAAGAAAAATGAAACACTGGGAGACTGTTATCATGAGAGCAAGCTTTAATCTTATCTTTAATTTTAGTTTGGCCAAATATTTAGCACAATATCTAATATGTAAATTCAATTTTATTTATACAGCGCCAAATCACAACAACAGTCACCTCAAGGTGGTTTATATTGTAAGGGAGACACTATAATAATACATACAGAGAAAAACCAAACAATCATATGACCCCCTATGAGCAAGTACTTTGGCGACAGTGGGAAGGAAAGACTCCCTTTTAACAGGAAGAAACCTCCAGCAGGCCAGGCTCAGGGAAGGGTGGCCATCTTTCTTCCACATGCCTTGGAAGAGAAAAAGAGATTAATAACCAGTATGATGTCAGAAAATAGACAAATGCACAACAAAATTTCCAAAGCCTGGACTGACATATTGAATTGACCTATTTTGTCAAACAAAAAAATCTAAAATCCAACTCAATTAGTAGCAACCTTTTAACATTAAGGACTGTTTACAAAGATGTGCTGCCAGCTGGATGCCGAGTAAAGCTCAACAACTTTCAGGTCCTAAGCTTGTGACATTGGAAATAACATTTCACTGCGCACCATTATCACTGCCTGTGTGGAAGTCCATTTGACATATAGTGTTATTTATTCCATTGGCAAAATAAAAATGTTGTTTAAAGCAGTCGTTAAAAACATGAACAATAATTTGATAGTTTTTTATTAAAATCTTTAAAATGTGTCACATTTTAATGAATATTTAAACTTTTCACACTCCATTTTCTCTACATCACACATGTTAACTAAGGTGGTTAACAACATAAAAGCTCATCTGTTACAATGATGAATCCACCTAAACATCTTCTGCATCATGCAATTTATAAATGATTTTACTTCATTTAGTGGTGTTAGATTGAGCTTTTAATCATAAATTCTTACACATGTTTAACACAGGCTGCAGAAGGTGATTATTTGCCAATAACCAAAATCCTGCTCTTTTTCTTTCTTCTCCTGCAGATTGGGTTGTTTGTGATGGTGAAACAGCTCATGAGAACAAATAGATCTACGAGGTACCAAGTACTGGAGAAAAACTAAAGATGCTCTAATGGATGGAAGATCACTACACTTTGAATAGATATAGTTCAAATGTCAAAACTATTGAGTCATTTGCCGGTACACTATGAAACATGTAAAACTGGAGAAAGTCGTTTTGTGTAATACATGTACAGATGTCTATTGTTATCACTGGATTGTCTGTCACCAAAAGACTGACAGTTTTTTGCAATAAACATTAGAATCAGAATACTTTAATAATCCCTAAAGAACTTATGTAATTATGTAAACATACTGCAGAACTGGCCTGTGTGGACTTCTGGCCTGACAAAATGTAGGCAAAGATGGGGCAAAGGGCTTAGAGATATATCCTAAATTAGGTTTGATCAATATGAGTTACTGTCAGACTTTTTTTGGCCTACAGAGAGCTGGCACATTTCTGCTATAGCTCTCTCAAGCAATATTTGTGTTGAGTGTGTGTGGTTGAATTGTGGTAAGTTTGTATCTTGATTGTCAGTGCATTACTGTATGTGGAGAATTCCATCACTGCCTGTGTAATAATGTTTTGTTATTAGACTGAAAGTGGTGCATACAGAATTACTTTATAAAAGAAATATAAATGAAGTGGAAACTAATTGTATACTTTACATTGCATTTAGCAATTTAAGCTTCTCTGCACTGATATTCACATGTGATCCCTATCCCTATGGTCACTAAATTGTGACATGGACTTTTAAGATATAATAATATTTTTCAACAAGTCAACCAACAAACTATTTTTCGTTTTCCTTAAGACCCAGAGAAATATTCACCCTTTGCCAAAACCTGGGGTTTGTCCATTTGATGTAGATGAAAAATAAACCTAATGATGCCATTGTTGGAAAGCCAAATTATTGTTATTTTATTTTCTATTTTATATAGACGTGCCTTTAACAATAATGCCCTCTGATCAAAGAAGCTTGGTTATCCCTTATTTATCAAGTGCCTCATCATGTGAGCCAAGGTGTGAAAAAAGGTGTGGATCATTACCACCAGATGTTTCGGCTGAACCACTGTGAGATCCTATCATGTGATCTTTTTTTTTTTTTTTTTTTTTTTTTTCTAAATGACATCAGAAACAGCAGTATGCGACATTACGTGATGGCAGAGCTTCAGTTCATCCTTTGTCATTTTTTTTTTTTTTTTTTTTTTTTTTTTTTTTTTTTAAATAAATAGGACAGGGGGAATGAATGAGAGAGAGAGGGGGAGAGAAAGAAAGAAAACCCAAAGGGGAGAAGAGACGGTGAGAAGGGGGGGGAAGAGAGAGAGAAAAAAAAAAAAAAAAAAAACTCCTGGGTCACCTGTATGGAGAAAAAACAAACAAACAAACAAACAAAAACAAACAGAGGAGACAGCAAACAACAAAGAGCAACATAATAATAGAGAAAACAAAGCACCATCACAATAAACTAGCTAGTCATAGATATCAATATTTACTAAATAATAAACGATATTGTGCAGCACGCAAGATAGACAGCGCACAGTGTGCTTTGAGGCAGCAGCCAAGAAAGCTTTAGTCCGCGTCTGTGAATACCCATGTGTGCATACCTGTGTGGATCAGCATGCTTGCATTCCAAAGGTTTCTCCATGTAATGATCTGCTAGGGAGTGTGGGGGGGCCACAGCCCCGTCCTCCAGGGTGTGAAGCGGGTATGGAGGAGATCAAAACTCCAGACATCCAGAGGCCCCCAGAACACAAGAGACCATGGAAGACCAACAGAGGGGCAGCCGCGCCACTGTTCCAGTAAGAGCTGAGGAGAGTCCCAGATGAGGGCTCGCCCAGCAGCCGCGGAGCAGAAGTCAGGGGGAGTTGCAGTGACGCGCCCGTGAGCTCCGCCGGCCCCCAGCTGCGCCTGAGTGACCGAGCCCTAGGCCGAGAGGCCGGGGGCACCCCACCTCCAAAGGGGCCCGAGCGAGCCCCAGGCCCCAGGCCCCGACAAGCGGCCGCCAAGGAGTGAGCCGGTGTGCACCCGGACACCCACCCCCAGACACAAAGAACCACCAACACACCGACACCTGAGGGAGTCCGCCACCGGCAGGGGAAGTGGTGGTGGGTGGAGATAGGCCTCCAAACCTTGGAGGGCCTGAGGTGTCCCCAGAGAGGTGGCGTCTGATACCCAGCCTGACATATAGACACAGACATACAGGCACACACAGACACAAACATCCATTCCCACCCTCATGCTCTCCTATCATGTGATCTATTGAGGTCACCTGACACAGGAATGTAATGTCATGTATTTTTTTTTTAATACTGTATAGATTTTCCTTACTAATTTACTTTTTGCTGCAAATGATTAGCTATTTCAAACTCCACTAAGTAAAAAAGGGCAACTTTTCTGAAAAGTTTTTATGTTGGATTTGCATGCTGGGAATTTAGTTACTTGTACTTCTTAATCCTATACTCCCAGTCATTTGTCTGAAATGTCCGAACCTGTCAAAATAAACAATTTGGTTTTCCAGTATAGTAAGCCAGGTGAGAGTCATTTTAAATTATGTTAAGCAAGCAAAGAAAAATGCTCAAAATGCTCAAAAAAAGAAGGGGAGGAGAGGGCAGTGTGAGTGTAGTGCTAGGACTTTGGATGTGAGCAGCGCTGGAAATTAGCACAAAACATGAAGTTCTGATGGATGAGTAGCTTGTGTTTTTGTACTCATACTGTAATAGTTTGTGTGTGTGTGTGTGTGTGTGTGTGTGTGTGTGTGTGTGTGTGTGTGTGTGTGTGTGAGAGAGAGAGAGAGAGAGAGAGAGAGAGAGAGAGAGAGAATATAAGATGCTGTGTTTTAGGGCCCAAGAAAATATCTGCCTGTGGCAATTTTTCATTACGGCTTGGGGTCAGTTTTTGTGGGAAGGTTATAAGGTTTATAAGCCAATAAGACTCCCTAATGTCAAGTATTTATTTTAAAGGGTTAAAAACGGAAAATAAAAATACACGTTACCTCCTTACAAAGATGTTTTAATGATAATATTATTAATAAAAATATAATAAATAATAAAAAACATAGATAAATATAATTACAAAATTGGAAGGATTGATGTTTATTATCATTGTTGATGTTGTTGTTGTTATAATTATTGCTGAATTTAGAATTAAGTCGAAATTTCGAGATAAATCGTGAAATATTATTTTGAGATTAAATCTCAAATAGTATAGGAAAAAAATCTAAATTATTTTAGTTTATTTTCAAAATAGTAATATAATATTTCGTTTTTCGCATACTCCTCGGTAATCTCTTCATCTCTAGAGTATTTGTGTTTTTATGTGTTGCAGCATGCCTTTCATGGGGTCCGGAGTTTATTCAAATTAATCATATCTACAGAGGAAATATTTTTAGCTTTGATCGAACTAGCCATACTGGATGCGGATCCCACCGTCGTCTCCTGCAGAGGCGTGCCGATTTAACAGCTCGTCTTTCAGATCCGTGAGGGGGCGTGGCTGTTTCCGTCACTTAGCTTCGTTCTGGGTTCCTTCGTTACGTGAGGCCGACTTGGAGGGAAGTGGACGTTGCCAAGAAGAAAAGAAATAGGCGAAGGGAGCAGAAACAGCAAAAAGCACCACTTAAAAGCTGGTAAGAGCTTTCATGGTAACAAATGCTTCCACGGAGTCGTCTAGCCTTTGCTTCGATATTTCGACGTGCAAAGGTTTGTCAAAGGCAAATGACTGCCATGCCGCTTTCGCGGCCTGTATAGCTGTTGGCTAGCGTTAGCCTCTGTGGCCTGTTAGCAGGCCGCTGGGGTTTCGGCACAGGGACAGAAAAGCATTCATGTGACGCTCTCAAAAATGGGGCAGCGGTGCTTTGTGTTAGCTATCCGGCGTCGGTGTCACTTTACTTTTCACATTGCGACCTATTACGGACCCTTATAACATTTAAGTTAGAATAAGAAATTTACCTTCTGTTTGCTAATCCCGATGTACACATTTGTCATCGTAATCATTGTAAGCACAGAAAAGCGTGGAGTATGCAGCTCACTAGTTTGCTAATGCTATAAAATTTTGCTAGCCGGGCCCGTGCACGTTTCCGATTTAGATTTTGAGCTCGCGAGTCGATGTGTTGTTCACCCGTGTGTTTAAAACAAAAGTGCAGTATTAAAGCGGAGTCACTGTAGAAATTAATCTAAGATTTCTCAATAGTGCTTTTTTTTTTTATTTTAGCCGCGTTAAATAGTGAGCACAGTAGCTCGCAGTTCCCTTGTTCTTGGAAGCTGTTCATTCAAATATTGCACATTCAAATTCTGATCTAACGCTGCTGCTACATCAGCTCCGCTCCATATCCGACTGGATAATATGGAAAAAAAAAAATACTAGTGCGCTAGCCCAGTTTTTCATCAGGATTACTTGTGTTCATTGAAAAGATGTAAGAGCGCCTTTAATTGAAACTTTCCATGCTTTAACAGTTAATATTCAGCAACTGCTCTAAAACGATTTATCTTGCACGGCAGTTCGGCTTGTCTGGACTCTTTAAGTTGTTATGTGGTGAATAGTTGTTTTGTTTTTTTGGGTTTTTTTTGTATTCCCTTACCCCTGTCTTTGCAGAGTCAACAAACCATTTCTGTTCTCACAATAGTTTGGTTTTATTTGGAGGTTATGTTAGGAAAATAAAATTTGATCCAAAAGTTATCTATCCGTTTCCTATAAAAGATGTGTTTCACAGGAGATAAGAGTGGGATTGGCTGGTGACCTCCATGTATGCCCATTTTGTGAGACCCAATGTTTAATCAATCAGAATCAGAATACTTTATTGATCCCTGGGGGAAATTATTTTTTGTTACAGTGCTCCATTTTAAACCAACATTAAGACAAGACAGACAATACACTAACTAAGAATAACTTTACTGCTAAACTATATCTATCATATAGATAGATAGATAGATATGAGAGAGAGAGATGCATTTAATGTAAAATTAATTGCACTTTTTATGGTCTCTTTACACAATGTGCATACCAGTCCAGTTTGTGACTTCATTCATAGGCGCCCCATGTGAGAAACAAAGTAAACAGGAGAGCATTTAAGCTGGGAGAGCTGCCTCCTTTAAAGCATTATAGACAATCTGGTAGCATGATTTTTCAAGGAATTTGTAGAGCTTTAATGTCCAATACAAGGTTCTGTATTATAAGATGTGCTGCATCTTAATGTCATCTTGATCAGATTGTAGGTTTAAGATAAGATAACCTTTATTAGTCCCACACGTGGGAAATTTGTTTTGTCACAGCAGGAAGTGGACAGTGCAAAAGTTATGAGGCAAAAATTAGAATACAATAAGAATAAATACAGTACACAACTGTACAGAATAGAATAAAATACTATATACAGTAGAATAAAATAAAATAAATATACAATAAGATAAAAATAGAATACAAATACAAATACTATATACAACTGAGTAAAAATACAACGATGACAGAAAGGATTATTGCACTTAGTATTATTATTGCATGTTATTTGCTTGTTGAGTTGCCCTGACGTTGTTTGATATTTGTTTTTTCTCCGCGTAGCTTCAGGAGCAGTGAAGTGTCTTCATGGCAGTTCGTCGAGGACACATTAAGTATATGAAAGTGAGTACGAATGCCAGCTTTCATTTCAGTGAGTACTGTAGTATCTGACCATATTGTTTGGCAGTATGGTCAGTGTACAACATATTAATGGCATCAATTACAACTTAAAGCAAGTTGGCTGTTATATAGTAACAGCGTAACAAGTTTGTAAAAGATAATAAAAATCCAAAAGGCACACTGCAATTCAAGCAAATAATCAAAAGTTATCAGCCAGACACACAAACAATATTATGTAGCTGAAATATTGACTCTTGGCCCAATCGCATTTCAGTCTTCAACTAGTGTATTCTGTAGTGCGGGCTGTGAAAACAACAATTGAATTGGTATTTAAAAAAAATAATTTTAAGACATTTTCTAGTCATCTAAAATAATGTTAGTCCTATCAAATGTGTCATAAGACCACATTGCAGATAATTCGTGTTAGACATAATCATGAGGATTAACGTTAGGTACCAGCTTTGTTATGTTTTTAAAATGTGCATATTCATGTTAGCTTAGTGTAAATCACTGCTTTGACATAGGTAAAGTTTACATCCATTCACATCTTTGTCTAATATATTTGGGATTATGACTTAATTGTATTCCAGTATTTACTATCCTTTCTAGACACTTACAAGCAGTATGAATGGTCTTGGCCTTTTTGACCAGAAAGTCCCAGGATTAATGAAGTTAAGGGAACTAAAGTGTGAATTCAAAGTCTCTTTTGCACCTAACAATTGGTGTCTCTACTGTACTTGACAGACTGGGATATAAAGTGAATCACACACAGGAAAGTTGAAAAGTTGTTTGGTAGGTATTTGGCATTTGCTTTCTATTACAGTTTCGGCTTCCGATGATTACAGAAACAAACAAGAAAAATCACATTTCTTTTCATACTCTCTTGTGGGAACCTGGTCTGCTGTGTGCTGTCACTCAGCCTGTGGCTGCCATGCAGATCACCTGAGACAAGTTTGCTTTAGGCAAACAGGGACCACTATTTCTCTTTAGGTGACAGGCTTTATGGTCAAAAATTGCCACGTTATAAGAGTCATGGACTTTGAATGATGGATAATTAAACTTCAAATAAATCTTCTGAAAAAGACACATGTTTTAAGTCCGGTAGATGGATAAGTGATGGATAACTAAGATTACCGTGTTGACTACAATAATCAGATTTTACTTGGCGTGACCTCCTTTTCTTATTAACCGTATAGTTGAAAAGGAGGCATCTGGATCTTGTACAGGAGCTTTTTGTTCATTTGGTGCAAACCTTTTTTTTTTTTTCTTTAATTCTAGTAACTATCAAAACTGTCCAGTATGCCCACTATTATTACTAATTTTTACTGCATCATTTTGTTTAATAAATAGTTCAAAATCTAAAGGTTACTACAGGTCACGTACTTGCAGTTAACGGCCTGGGGTAAACTTCCAAATGACCGTCTTCTGTAAGTAATTAAATCGGTTTCAGCAGCAGTTCTGTTCTACCCAACGTGCTTACCTTGTTTTGTGTTTTCGGCCCACCTGGCTGACTTGCAGGAGGTGTATGACATGTCGAACGGTTATGAAGACCACATGGGAGGGGATGAGGGGAAGGATGCCAAGACCAACCTGATCGTGAACTACCTCCCTCAGAACATGACGCAGGATGAGCTGCGGAGCCTCTTCAGCAGCATTGGGGAGGTGGAGTCTGCCAAGCTAATAAGAGACAAAGTTGCAGGTATGCAAAGTTTTGAAGCAATAAATCATGTCAGATCAGATCCAAACAAGATCTTGGATTAAATAGAAAAGGATTCCTGTTAGACTTGGCCAAAAATACATGCTGTGGCATTGCCAGACCATGTCGAGGTGGAGATTTGTCTTATAATAATTTTATTTATTTGGACGCTGTTTATTAATGGCCTGTTTTCTGCCCTCAGTGATTCTGTAACTTTTATTTGAGAGATCTCCCAAATTTATTTCCTGCCCACGCTGGGAAGTAGTTTCCTGAACATTTTTGATTATCATAGCCTTGTTTTATTGATTCCAACCAGCCCAGCCCTGTTTAATTGTTTATTCTAGCATGCAATGTTTGAGATTTGTTTTTATTTTTAATATTTATTTGTTTGCAGATTTTTTTGAACTATAAAACGTTTTTTTGTTTTATTTTATTGTTTTCCTTTTTTTTCTCTAGGCCACAGTTTAGGGTACGGATTTGTTAACTATCTTAACCCTAGTGATGCAGAAAGAGCTATCAGTACACTGAATGGACTAAGGCTACAGTCCAAAACTATCAAGGTAACGTGCAATAAGGTGTTCTACAATTCTCAAAGCAAAGATGTTATGTCATTTAACTTTGCTGTGGCTCTTGTGCTGTCCGCTATCTAGCTAGTACATGTCAGCCCGAGGAAAGAAATACTGCTTTTAACGCTCACTTACTGCCCTATCTTATAAGTCTCTGGTGTTTGACTTTAATTCAACTTATTTTATTTGACACATTCTGTCACAGTAAGTGTATTAAATGTATTTAATTTTCAAAATGATCAATTTGATTTCTTTTTTTATCACTGTAATGTTCTGTTGCTTCTGATCCTCCCCCTCACCCATTTTTGTTTTATTTATTTTTTTTACTCAGACCAAAAACTTGATGTCTAAAACAACCAGATTATTTTGTAGTTTTTTAATCCAAAATGTTGCTTTCTGATGGACAGACACAGCAGTGTTCAGCTGAATAAAAAGATGTATAAATATGACCAAACCACTGCTATATTAATCTCTGTTCAATCAAACTACTGTTTAGATGTTTTACTTTGGCAATTCTTTTTCAATTTCTGCATGCATATCAGAGTTTTAATCAGGCGTTTGTTGCTTCCTGTCGCCAGGTGTCATATGCACGGCCCAGCTCGGACACAATAAAGGATGCTAACCTGTACATCAGCGGACTTCCCAAGAACATGACCCAGAAGGACGTGGAGGACATGTTCTCACGTTACGGGCATATCATAAATTCCCGGGTACTTGTTGATCAAGGTACAGGTACGCAAGGTGAATGGCTTCCTTGCTTTTTTTTTCCAAAAATTTTGTTGAAATTAAATAAACAGTTTGTTTTTACAAAGTGATATCAGTTACTGCTAAGTAGCTAAATGCAGTTCATGCGGCTTGTATCGGAGTAGGTGGTTACAGCTGCTCTCTCAAACCTAGGTTCATCCCGTGGAGTGGCTTTTATCCGTTTTGACAAGCGTGCAGAAGCGGAGGAGGCTGTCAAAAACCTAAATGGTCAAAAGCCACCAGGAGCCTCTGAGCCAATCACAGTAAAATTTGCAGCCAACCCAAACCAGGTGAAGAACACACAGCTCCTCTCTCAGCTCTACCACAACCAATCCCGACGCTTTGGAGGACCCTTACACCACCAGGCACAGCGGTTTAGGTGAGGGAAGAGCTACATACATATAAACTGAATGGTGCTGATGCTTGAAATGCTACCATTTTTATATTTCATTGATTATCTAAGAAAAAAAAACAATAATCAGTCACGTTATCATTCTTAGTAACAGCAAGTATGCTAAATACTCTCACTTTCAGGTTTTCTCCCATGGGTGTCGATCACATGAGCAGCATGGGAGGCGTCAGTGTCCCTGGAAACTCCACCTCTGGCTGGTGCATCTTTATATACAACCTAGGCCAGGACGCAGACGAGAGCATCCTGTGGCAGATGTTCGGTCCCTTTGGTGCCGTGACGAATGTCAAGGTCATCCGAGATTTCAACACCAACAAGTGCAAAGGCTTCGGCTTCGTTACCATGACAAACTACGAGGAGGCCGCCATGGCCATCGCCAGCCTGAATGGCTACCGGCTTGGAGACAAGATACTGCAAGTGTCCTTTAAGACCAGCAAGGGCCACAAGTAGAATAAGCCGGACAATCAGGTGTAGAAGAAAGCGGGAAGTAACCCATGTCAGGCTTTTATTGCAGAAAGCTTAAGTTTTCAATGTTAGACACACCAGTTTCAGTTTCATCATATTCAGAGTTAAGTGACATGTTCACTCTTCTGCACCTTTGTAATTGTCTCAAAAGTGTCTAAGGTTTTCTTTTCTTTTCTCCATTGTTGTTTGTTTGGGGTTCAAGGACACTCAATTTTAATTTGGAGTGGATGGAGAGGCTAAAATCCCAAATTACCACCAACATTTTTTTGTGAAACTTATCTCAAAAACTAAAATCCTGTCTATATGTGTTGCATGTAAAGCTGTAGGAACTGCATAAAGGAGGCAAACCAATGATTCTTAGCAGTGCACTAAAAACAAACAAATCAGAACATTGTAAAAGATCCCAAGTGTGAACTTTTCAATGAATGATTTGGTGTAAAGATAGGGTTAAAGACTGCCCTCCCCCTTTTAATGAGACAGTTTTACTGCGGAAGAGCAGTGCTCTGTCCTGGCTCCTCATCACAAGTAGAAATAGATGCCTTAAACGATCATACAGTGGACATCCAGTAGACCTTTTAACTACTCACTACTACAAGTCAGTCTAAGAGCATAGCACTTTTAGCCAGCCAGCTTTAGGTTGCTCTGTATATCAGTCCTTTTGATGGTAATCTATTACTTCTGTATACCTTCCAGGCAGGTTTAAGAGTTCTTAAAAGAAACAGTGAGCCCTAGAAGGGAAATGTTTGTTTTGTTATCCATATGTAAAGTGTCTTTAATTATAAGTTGTTTGATGCGAGTTGCAAATGAACCCCAGTCAGTGAGTCACAAATTAAAATGGACCAAAGGCAGGGAGAGATACTGATAACCTCGCAAGAGTTTTTCTAAGCAGATGTTCAAGATAAATATTTTGGAGCCCAACTAATACTGGATTCTCATTGGCCAATGTTTGGTTTTTTTTTTTTTTTTTTTTTTGTTCACCATAATCTGCAGATACTTAAAACCTCTGTGATTAAGCTGAGATTTACAGCTATCAGCTGAGCTCTAGTTATTAATTTTTTTTCTTTTGTTCTTTTGATGAGGTACTAATTATTTACACATAATACTGATTCTTACTGAGAGCAATGCCACTAGCTGTTTGCTGATCTGTTGATTTTTGTTTTGTTTTTTTTCCTTTTCCTTTTGAGTTTATTTTCTTTTGATTATATTTCTTTGTAGATTCATACAGTTTTGTTACCGTATTAAGTTACAAACTTGTTTTAACGAGTGCTTATCTCGAATGGCCTTTGTTATGGATTTCAGTTTAGATTTAATTTTCTTCCTTTCTTTTGTTTTGCTTGTTTCCCTTTGAACATAAACCATTAAATTTTATTTTGTTTTGCTGCAAGTTTTGTTTGGTTTGTTTGTTTGATTTTTTTATTTTATTTACCCTTTTAGAATTGTTTTTCAGTTTTGTTTTATTTCCCTCGGTAGCAAATTTAGAGCGCTCCTAACACTTATCAAGCAAAAGTTTCTTCACTGGAAGCTTTTACACTTTTGAGATGTTAACAACTTATGGACCAATGTAGGTTGAGAGGATTTGATGCTACTTAAACAAAACCGATATTTTAAGGCAAGTAAGCATCTGTTAGATGTTTTCCACAATGATTTTTGAAACATGACACAAGTTTAACTGCAGAAGAACAGCAAACTGAATCAGTCTGTTGGCACTGCTGATAGTTTTGCTGCCTGTAGTTAATCCGATTTCAGTATCATCAATAGACATCTGGCTGTATGAAGCTGCTTTTAATATCTGGCTGTTAGTTTTGTATTCACACTAAATTGTCCACTTGTCAGTGTAGGTATCTAATGAAACTAGTGATTGTACACAAGCTAGTTTCCATATTTTAACTAGAAGTGTCAAAGATTTAGGCTTTTAAAACCAAACGCACTGCTTTGATCTTTAATGGAGATTACTTTTTACCACATGGCTTTGTTCACCTATTAGTAAAAGACTCACCCAGTTAGAAAAGAACTATGTCCACCTTTGTGTATGTTTCTTTAAAAATGCCGTTAGCATCGGTGCTGCAGTTGTTCTGATTCAAGCTCAGCAGGAGTTAAAAAGCATAACACTTGGAGATGTATTTCTAAGAATATACTTGGCTACAAAACTTGTTCAAAATTTTTCAGATTCTGTTTTAAAACTGTTTTTCTCCCTCCCCAGCAATAATTAAGCTGACACTTGAGAATATAGTTAAAATTGTCTGGCCCATCATAAAGGAATGCTCACATTGTGAGCTTGAAACTTTGGTCTTATTGTGCATCTTGATTTAGTATCTCCATGTTGTTATTATTGTGTCAGGATCCTTAACTTTGTGCAATATTTCATGACTTGCTCAGTGCAGGTAATAGACATTTGTTATAGTCATCGACTGTCATTTTGGGTTTTTTTTAAAAATATATAAAATTTTCTATTGACGTTACTGTGTAGTTATGTTGGCAGTCTAGTTTGGTTTGCATGAAAGGTGCAAGTGCGTTTAAGGGGCAGTGAAAATAAACTGCATTCCGCCTTAATTTATAAGAGGAAATAGTGTATTTTACATCAGAGGAGGCGCATTTATTTATTTGACAGTGTTTGTGGTCATACTTGATACTTATTGCAGTGTTTTTAATGGATTGTTTTGTTTTCTTGGTTTTGAACACTTTTGACACTAAGCTGAAGTCCGTTAAATGTCTTCTAACATTTCAATAAAAACATGGTGGCTTTAAAAAAAAATTAAAGGAAAATTAAATGTGTATTTAGAAGCTTGTTGTGGATTTGATCTACGTGATTCTCTTGAAAAAAGATGAGTAGATGTGCACTTGCACTTTTATGTACATGTTACTGAAGTTAGTGTTGCTGTGATATGACAGTATTGTTGCACATTCTTGGAAATCTGGAGATGTGATTTAATAGTAGACTTGACATGTAGATCGGAGTTGGAACCTTCTGCAACCAGATGGTGGGGACAGTGAGCAGAGTCTATCCTGAAGCTTATTTTTTCTGCAGCTCTTTGTCTCAGTTTTCCTTCAACTTTAAAATTAAAGCCAAAAATTGAGTTTTCTAAAGTAGAATATGAATATACAATTTCAGACACCTACACATATTTAAAAAAAAAAAAACAAAAAAAAAACAGCTTCTTCAAAATGGCTTGGAAAGGAAAGAGAAAATTGAAACCAGTCTGGCTATTCTGTTTTTAGTGACTTTGGAATGCTAAAAACTCTTTTATTCAGATATAAATAGCTAAGTTGTAGCAAATTGTCATTTCAAGCAGGACCCTTTTTCTGTTTTGAGACTCGCATCCTTTTCAGAAGAACTCGCACTTGTGAGCGATGATGTTTGAAAGCTTGAAGTGAAAACTTTTCTTGGCAGTGAAATATGGTACAGGATGACCAGCATACAAGACAGTGCATGGGCTCATCCTGAACAACAACCAGCTAGAAGAATGCCAGAAATGGTGGTTTTATTTTACGTTTTTACTCCCCAGGCCTTGGTTTGGATGGATATGGTCCATTTTGAATTCGAATTACCAAAACGTAAAGCATTGTCTTTGTCTTTTTGTTATTTAAATAATAAAAATTAAACCAAAATGCTGAAATGGTGTTTGTGGAAAATTGAAAGCGCATCCTTACTGCTTCCACAGGAACTAAGACGGTAAGCAGCTCTGTACAAAGTTTTGACAAATTGCTGGTCTTGGGGTATTCATGTTGCCACAGAGGAAAGACCTCAGCAATGATCTTACAATGATCTTAGAAGCAATTGTTGCTGCCCATCAATGTGGGGATGTCTGTCAAAATCCAACTGTTAATGTGTTTAGAGTGTGGGATTAATCCCTGGCCTTTGATTATACTTTTTTATTTTTAAGACCTAAGTTGTGCTCCTGAGCCACTAATTTTTGCTGCCCTGTACCAGTAATTTTTTCAAGTGACTGCATCTTTGTACATAAATCAGTGCACTGTTGGATCATTCAATGCTAATTACCCCAGAGGGAGCTTTCAGTCACAAAACTAACAATTGGCCTTTTTGTAGACAACAGAGGTTTTCTAGAAACTTACTAAATCTTGCCCTAAATATCATGACAGCTTTGATCAATTATTTTGTGCTTGTCAACTTTCTTGCATGAAATATTCTATAAAATCCAACTAAATTTCAAGCTAAGTGTACAGAATTTATTTATTTGTCTTAGAAAAAAGGGGAAAAAAGGAAAGTTGAGCACATAAATTCATACATAACAATTTTTTTAAGTCATTGCTACTTAAGGTGGTTATGCAAGCTGTTGAATCACTGGGTGCACTTAGTTTTTCACACACTGCTTCTGCATTTTGGTTTAATTTTTGTTTAATAACACTGTAATATGCCATGTTGTTGTTCATCAGAGGTTGTATTCAAAGAATTTTAAGATCTCCTGAAGGACCAGATTATGTAAAAACCTTATAACTGACAGATGCTATACTTTCTTTTTACCTTGCCAAGTATAATCCAGCATGTATCATGAGCACTGCATATACTTAAGCTCAATAGTCTCTGAGGTTAATTATTAAAATAAAAACTTTCACAGCACTGGTATGTAGCAGGTTTTTATTAGAAATGAACACAAAATTAAAAGCAGTGGTATAAAAACACAGATTATGCTATAATTTTCATTTGCTAGGGATATGTTGGTATATTTCTTAATTTTGCTTTAATATTTATGCATAAACACCTTGTCTAACAGAGAGAAAGCCCCTGTTCTGTTGCTCTTTGTCTATTAGCTCCTTATAACATTCAAGTCTTTCAAGGTCTCAGCATTATTGTCAAAAATGAGGCAACGTTAAGGCATTTCAAAACCTAGACTTAAGTTAAAACTGCAGTCATGTTTCATTATGACGGGTCTACTGTGGATTTTAATTGTCCCCCTGGAACTGATAAACACTGATCTCCATCCAATGCATGTCATCGTGACGTATGTTCCTGTCTGCAAGTGCATTCAGACAATGTGGCATTCAAGATTTAATAAAATGCATCTCCTCACATCTCTCTACATGCAAAGCTGAATAGAGACATGCTGTTTTGTACATTGTATCAAGTAGTACAGGTTTCTGCATGGCACAGGCTTTGAGTGAACTTTTAGAGCCTCCGTTAGTGCCTTTGTAGGTGCATCTACGTGCTGTAGAAGGCATCGTGTAAAAGTGTCTCAGACTTGACAGAGGTTGTAGCAGGGCACGGGTTTCTCCAGCACGTTGTCTCCATCCACTTCAAACACATAATCGCAGCGATGTGTGATCAGCGGAGCATCAGACAGTGCCACGCTCTGATTGCCAAAGGAGATTACTGTGTCTCTCTGTAGGGAAGATGACAGCGGTAGGTCTACAGTTAGTTCAAAGGTAGGAGGTGTTGGGGAGGACTGATGTGTTTTCATTTCCCATTGCCAAGTTTGACATTATATTTGATTTGTAGTTCAAAATAATTACAGCATGTACCTTACCTAGGTACTTATGGACCAAGGTTTCTCTACTGAAGGGCAGGTGGTTTAGCACCAGCCGCTTCTCCAGCTCTTTAAAGCTCACTTTCTCTTAATTGGCTGCCCCTCATAAACAAAGGGATGAACAGCAGGTGGGTGGGCCTTCTGTCCTCAGCAGAACTGCTTATATACCAGAGCTTCTAAGACCTTATCATGTGGCCGGCCTCTCCAATTGTCTAACGGGGTCTCCTAACTGTTCCAGGCTCTGATTTTAAAACCAGAGGTGATCATTGTTTATTCCGTCCAAACTGAACCAGATTTCTCAGTCAATCAGATCAGCTGACTCTGTTATTTCTTTCAAACGATTGCTGAAAACTCGATTTTTTTGTTTGCTTAATCTTTCCCCCTTCATTGTTGGCCATAGTTTGCAACTATTTGCATGTATGTGTGTATGTTGGAATGAATGTATGTCAGTATGGCTGATTATGTGTCTGTATGTATGTTTAAACATGTACACGTATCATCAATATGTGGCTTTATTTAAACTGCACTTTGTAACTCTGCTATACAAATTGTTGTTGTTATTATTTAAGGATAAATACCTGCAAACTGAGGTTGCAGACTCTTGTTTCTAGTTCATTAACTATATACAGGATTGGATTTTGGGAGAATTTTTGAAATCTTTCATTTATGTGAACTTTGATATATACTAACAGAAACGGTCCTTACCCGTTCTTTATTGGCTACAGCAGCAGAAGCAGCGGTTGCTGATTTATCAAAGTCCTTCTTGCATATATGAGCCATAATCCCAGCAGCTAAGGCATCACCCAGAACATTGATCATTGTCCTGAATCGATCACTGATGAAATGAGAGGGGAAAAGTTCATCACAAATTGACCAATTTAGCTAAATACTAAGACTTACTTAAAGATAATAACTTTTGTGGGACTTACAGCACCCAGTCAATGGCTACAATCAAGGAGATGTCAGCAGGTGGTAAACCCACAGAGGTCAGGACAATCACCATTGTAACCAAACCCGCTTGAGGTATCCCAGCTGCTCCAATGCTGGCTGCGGTTGCTGTTATACTGATGAGACAGAGGAAAAGATGTTAGGGAAACAGAAAAAAAAAAAAAAGGGAAACAGATTTTCAACACAAGGAACTTCTCAGGGGAGCATCTGTTCTCAGTATTTATTCTCACCTGATAGTGACCAGCTGGCCAAAGTCCAAGTCATACTCATTGACTTGAGCTATGAAGATGGCTGCCACTGCTTCATACAGGGCTGTTCCATCCATGTTGATAGTGGCTCCCACTGGAAGCACAAATCGAGCAATTTGCCGGTCAACTCCACAGTTCTCCAGGAGACACTTCATAGTGATTGGCAGCGTGGCTGAGCTGCAACGAAAGAAATCAGAGGATATAAAAGGATGTCAGGTTAGTCAGCAGACTTCAATCTGAACCAAGGACTGGTAAAATGTCCTAGTTAGAAATGTAGAAAGATCTACATTGGTGGGATATAACACATAAAAATGTCTGTTTTCTCTTACCTTGAAGATGTAGCTAGTGCAATGACAAGAGCCTGCAGCAGCCCTCTGATGAAGGTGAATGGATTTTTGCGGGTAAAGAAGAAATAAAAGAGAGGCAGCAGGATGAGGCCATGCACGAAGAGACCACACAGGACAGTGATGAAGTACATGCCCAGCTTCTCCCCCAGATGGGCTGGGTCGTGCATGTCCAGGATCTTTCCTGCCACCAGGAACACAATGCCGAAGGGAAAATACCTTCAAAGAAGAGAAGATAGAACATGAATTCATTTTCTTACCACGTTGACTCCTGAAAATATATGAAAGTTTTTTTGTTTCTTTCTGAGTGTGTGTCCCTACAGGAAAGGATTTCCATCCTGACCTTAACCCCAAACAACTCCACTGGGATTATTTGAGACATCAACTGTGATCCAGCATCAGTTTGCTGACCTCACTAATGCTCTTCTGTCTGAATGGGAGTAAATCCCATGTTGTATGCTGCCAGGCATCAGAAGAGTGCCAGCTGTTATAGCAGCAGGCTGAAGCTCATAGACGTGACTTTACATGTTCAAAATCACATATTGTACACATGGATACAATCAGTCTTTGAAGCTCCAAGTTTTTTTCTGACGTACATGCATGGTGCCTGTGAGTTGCCTGATGTATTTACCTATGAGTTTGTAGCACTAATTTTATATAGAATGGTAAATGGTAAATGGCCTGTATTTGTATAGCGCTTTTCTAGTCCCTAAGGACCCCAAAGCGCTTTACACATCCAGTCATCCACCCATTCACACACACATTCACACACTGGTGATGGCAAGCTACATCGTAGCCACAGCCACCCTGGGGCGCATTGACAGAGGCGAGGCTGCCGGACACTGGCGCCACCGGGCCCTCATAGAAAGAGTCCTCTTTGCTCCATTCATATAACTGTATTTCAAGTGTCAACTCATGTCCAATGAGAAGCTTTGAGGTCACTTTAGATACACCACTGAGTTTTCCTCGAATCGCCATGAGATCTATTTTTGGATCTAATCTGGCTCTGCTGTGTGAACTTTGTGTAGTCTGTCTTTTATTGGATGCATGTGCGTGATACAGTAGCGTGTATCTGTGTGTGTGACAGAAAAAGAAACAGGGAGACAGAGAGAGTGCAGCCTTACCACATAGCAGCATTGATGATCTTCATGACACACTCGTTGATGCACTGGCACACATTGACGAGTGGTGTGCCACGTTCCCCCATTTTCCCCAGCAGCAGACCTGAGAACAGATAACACAGTCGCACAGTTGTTTGTTAATAGTTGTGGTGCAACCTTCTTATCCCGATAAAGAAAAAAAGACTTTACAAAATTTAACTAACTGCATAGTAGTTAGTTGGTTAGTCATATAAATAAGCTATAAGGCAGAGCAGCTCTTGCTTTGCTGACATTGCTAATAAATCTCAAATTTTTAGCTCCTTTTAGTGAGTCTCCATGATCTGTGAGAGTACAATATTTCAATTAGAAAATACTGTACTTTTTAATTCCACTTCAGGTATTCAATATTATGATCAGAACTTCAGTACTTTTCAGACAAAGTTGTAAAAAACATAAATACCACAATGCATTGCTGCAAATTAAAACTAGTCTACAAAATCTTTTGCTTGTGCCACATTGCAAAATAAAGAATTTTTTTTAAACCACACCTTCTTGTGCCCTTTCAGATGTTCAGATCCAATATTATGCACTTAGTGGATATAATTTACTTGTTCAACACATCCTTTTTTATTTCTTTTTTACTGTTGTATTAAACTTCCCATAACTTATTTTCCTTTATAGAGAGAACTATACAACTGAACTGTGTAAAGTAATTTTACTTTCTCTGCATATATGACATCGGCCAATGCATCATCACATTTACTTTTGAAACTTTAAGCACATTATGCTGATAATAGAGACATTGCTTCTGATATCAAAAGTCATTAGTTTATCACTTTTGAAATGGAGACATGTGGAGAGATGGCATGAGACAGCCTGCCAGTGCAAAAGTTGTTATGTCCTGTAATATAACCAATGCAATAATGTATCTATGCATTTGCATGGTCAGCATGTAACTTATTTATGAGCTTGAATAGGCTGGCTTATTTTAAAATCCCATGGTTATTGTTATATAAAACATTAAAGTTGAATGGTGATTGTCTTACCCATTGTAGCTGAGAAGATGACAATCCCCAATACATTCATGCCTTTGCTTGTACTTGGGACAATCTTATACTTGATGTCAGGTGCAGGGGTGATCTCCAGGAAGACTGGATGACCCAGGCGAGGGTTGTGGTAATCGGGCATGACGTATACATAGTTGGCCTGAGACACTTTTGCGTCATTGTTCTGTACAATGGGTACCAAATCTGTCCGGTACTGGCACGAAATGAAAGAACAACCATATAGATCTTTTACTACGGGCATCTTGAAATTTGAATATTTGAAATTTGAATAATATTGCGCAGTTCTCAATCAGTAACTCCATGTTGTCGACTCACCTGCTGAAAAGTTGCTTCAATCAGGTTTGATGGGATCATGTTCCTGCAATGTACAATAAAAAGAAAGAAGCCATATGATCACATGTGTAGGATGATATACAGTTCAACTGATGGCAGCTAGATCATTTACTTGTGTGTGACAGATTCTGAAATGATGGTCAGCACTTATTGTTGACCTTAAAAACAATAATGGGTTGTGTTAGACACCAAATAAGCACGGATGAGAAGTGCTTGGATTGCTCGGGTAAAAGAAAAAAGCTTGCCGCAGGTGATTTTCTATAATTCTTTTACAACTGGCCTCATTTATGCATCTACTGGTAAATAGCATGAAAAGCTAGATACTAAATGTGTGTGGTGAGACAGCTTTTTTGAGTTTTTAAATATTTTAATCTTATGTTTGAAGACAGTATGTACTGTTTGTGATGGTTTTGAGGGTGAAAAACATATTAAAAACAAATTGTTAGTATTTTTTCAGTATAACTATTGGGATGCACAAATACAGTTTTTCACAGTAGAAATCTTCAGAAGCTTAAAATGTAAAAATATGCAATGGGTATGTAAATAATTAGGCTCAAATCATCAATTAAAAAGTGTCATGGTGTTCAGTTATTGAACATTTAGACTTTGTTATAATAATATCAATGATTAACCAGCAATTATACTGTAAACCTTATAAATAAAACACAGTCTCACTTTTGTTTACAGTAGGAAGTTCTTGGTGAATCTAACTGCTAGTACTAAAAATGAAATTGCATATTTTGCATCATTTTGTAAAATAGATCAACTTTAAAATGAGCCAGTAGAATATAAAAAGCACCTCGAGTGGCTTGAACAGTACTGCCATTTCTCAATTCTCTTGCTTCTGGAGTATGTTAACTTTTGATACTTCCATTTATTCTTACAATAATAAGTTTTACATAGCGGATATTTATTTGGCCCACTACTTGTACTCATATGTCATCATATACCGTAAATGTCTCCAGTGGCCGAACTCATTAAAGTAAAATAGTTTCCTAGATTTAATGAGTTTTTATAAGAATAGTGAGAAAAACACAGGTTACGTTTTCACACAGTATAACAGCACAGAGAGTTTCACATGTTAAGGTTGATGGAAGCTGAACAGGTAGAGCCAGCATCATCAGACTGTTTTTATTCAACCTGCGTCAGTGACACTGGCACCAAACACATAAGACGACTGAAATGCGCACCTCACCACAGCTCTCCAGTTTAATCTCATTTAAGAATAAGCGGATCTTTGACATGAATGGCCCTTCAATAAGCCTGAGCCTGTACAGGAGTACAGGTTCAATCTAACAAAGTGACTCTGCAGTAGGATCTTCTGAGAAAGTGTCAGCTTAAAGAGTCACAATTAACTCTTTCCCTATTCTTAGTCAAGCTGCTGCAAGGGTAGTGACATTGCAACAATGCTACAAGGATTTTAAAGGATGATGTTAAAGCTTATCATTTAAATTCTGTGTTAAAAATCCCTCCACTGTTGCCAGAAACAGTTTAATATCAAATGTAAATTAATGTTTTGATGAATACAGATTTCTGCAAAGCTCTCATGTCTTTCTGGAAATCTAACCTATCTGAGGAGATTTTGTGATTGACCAAACCTGAATGAGGGTTTTTCTGCATATTAATAAAGTACTGCTTGTGAGAAATATGATTTTCCAAATAATACCAAATTAAGTCGTTTTCTACTTATTTGTGTATTTATTTATTTTAGTTTGAGATTAATTAAGGAATATGAAACAGATATAAGAGAGATCACTTTACCGGGAGCTCTAAGAGCTGATCTTGTGAAATGCTCTATTAAAACACACACACACACACACACATATATATATATATATATATATATATATATATATATATATATATATATATATATATATATATATATATAAGAGAGAAAGCTTGCTGAAAAAGTAATTATATACAGAGTTTGCATCTCTGTTAATGTTCACTGCAACAATATACAATTTAGATTCAGATTGCTGCTGAGTAATTTGCCATTTTTTATTTTTATTTATTTTTATTTATTTTTTTTGCCAAGCACATCCTGCTGACACAACTGCTAGCTTTCATCCAGCAGCATCAGCATTTTAAAATGTCCTGATTCAGTGAAAAATCTTATAATTCGTTAGATAATCTCTGGTGCCATTGTAGAGATGATATGTTTGAACGCCAGATATGGCATGGTTTGCTATGAATAGTAGTGTGAATAGATGAAAGACTGAAATCTTTTGTTTCTGTGTGAATGTTAACCTGATGAGGTCCAGCAGAGCATCAGCGGAGGTCATAACAGGCCCTGAATGTGAATGGTGACTGTCTTTTTCAGAGCCGGTCCCTGGGTGAACGATGATAACCAGCACGATACCAACGATGACAGCAATGAAGGTCGTCCACAGGTAATAAGTGATGGTCAGGACTCCCAGACGACCGCTTGCCTTGGTGTCCATGGCTGACAGGCCAGACATAAGACTGGATAGGAAAGTAGAAGAGGTGTGATTATGGATGTTGGCTTTACGAAAGACTGGAACTGAAGTAGATTTGAATTAGTTGTTTGTTTTTCTAAGGCTGCAGATTTTCAATAGATGTAGTGACATTTAACTGGTGGTGTTCAAACTGAAGTGGAGCAATAGGAAATATGACATCCAACACATGTCCCAGACCAAATTCAAAGCCAGCATCTCAGCTCTTGAATGACTGTACCATTAATCTTTGTGACCAGGACATTCCACACCTCTAAATTCTGTAAAAATATTTCCTTCAAATATATATTTGATTTAAAAATCAAAGCTATCGTCTACCTGGAGGTGATAAGTGGGAGAATCAACATCTTCAACATCCTCATCAGCAGTTCTCCAGGGAATGAGAAGTAGATCTTGGCCTGTTAAAGACAGGAACAGTTAAGCTTTGGACTTGTTTTTGTTTTTTGTTTTTTTTTTGGGGGGGGGGGGGGTTGGGGGGGGGGCTGCAATGAGCTCAATACAGTTAAAAAAAATCATTATTTACAAGAAGTATGTACAGAATATGTCACCTGTTGTAGTGTAGTGTAGTCAGGTTAGGGGTAGACACTGGACAGGTTGCTACCTCATTAGATGGTCAACACACAGAAAAAAGGAAACCACACACTATCGTATCCAGACTTAACCCAATCTTAGAATCACCAATAAATTACATTTAGGTTTTAAAATTAATTTAGTTAATCTAACGTGGATGGCTTTGGACTGTGGGAGGAGGTCAGAGTAACTCTCTGAGCAGAGAGAACATCCAAACGCTGCTCTTGCATAAGTCACATGTAGTAATTTTGATTAATATTAAATTCTTAATAATAAAGAAAGTTAGTATTATGCTTGTGTTTCACAGATTCTTTCACTGATCATTGGATGGAAATAAAAATGTACTTTTAGAGCATTCCTGCTACTAGACAAGATTACATTGAGGATCCACACTGGACACATAAGCTTCTCAGTTTAAGAGCGTCTTACATCACAGTGACTTCATGGTTGTAGTCTGTAACCTTGAATGAGACATTGCTACACATGGAAATAAAATCATAAATACAGGCTGGAAAAAAACAAAACATTGAGAGAAATTCAGTATGGAATGACAGACTAATTCATTCATTTTCAACTACTCCTGGGAAACAAACTAAACTTATTGAATCTGGAAATTGTGTTTATTGTTTATTTTATATTATGAGGCTCAAATAATGGACAAGTTATTTCTTTATACCACTGTATTTGAAAGGAAACAGATTAATTTTTCTTTCTTTTGGTGAATCAAACCAATAACATTTCATAAACTCCATAAAACTGATTGAATCCTGGGTTATTTCACATACACAAAGTTGCATATAATCCAGTATTGATATTTAAAATTTTTACAGTTGTTCAGTTGTTTATGCTTATCTTCTCCTCTTACCTCTGAACTGATTGTCTGTGTCTGTGTTCTTTCTCATTATTGCATAACGGACCTCATCTACAGCCTCAGTGCAGACATGTCAACATGTCAGGAGTACTCATTGCCTATTCCTTTTATCCTAACTGGAGTTATCCTAACTAATTTGTACATATTCTGGACAACATTCTAATGTAACGAATGTCTGTTAGAGCCTAAGTGAGTCACTTTGTCTTAGTTTGATTTTCTCTCTATTCATACATTCATCCATTAATTCATACCTGTGTGGAGAGGTTGAATGACCGGAGTATAAATCCAAGCACACAGCCGGTCACTACCGCAAAGACCGAGAGTGTCAGCAGACCATTCCTCTTGCAGTAGTCCTTCACGTACGCCCTGACTTTCAGAGACACTATATTTTCTAATAACTTCTGCAGACATTCCATCCTGATTCAGGCTCAGTCTGTATCCCAGCAAATCCCCCCCACCCCCGTCGCTGGCAGCAGATATCCGAATCTCTTGATGAGTGAGAATTGTCGGTATGTATCTCTCGAGATCCACGGCAGAGGAGAGCAGGTGTACCTGAAGAAATGTGGGTCCTGTTTAACTCTGAGGAGCTCATCCAGTCTGAAGGAGGAAACGTTGGCTGACTTGTTCCTGGTAAAGCGGTGTCTACAAGGATTATCCCTATCCCATGCGAACAAAGTCTCCTTTAGAGACACTCAGGCTTATTAAAGAGGCTAAAGGTAAGCTCATTATGAGTTATTACTACCTGTGTCCAAGTCATCCCATTCACAAATGCACCTTCATGCACTTTGTCATCTGCAACTTAAGCTCTTGAGTGCATGTTTACTCACATGTATGTAATTAATTAGTTATATTGTACTTGCTGAGAAGCACAATGTAAGAATTACAGGAAGGTTTTATAAATTAATCGCAAGGTCTCTTTTAAATAATACAGCAAAGATTTCTACTCATGAAACTTTTTTATTAGACTGAGGAATGACCTGTCCTGGCAGGATTACCAGAGGCAAGGCCAAAGGCATGACGCCAGCATCAGCGCTCACTATTCAGCTATGACGTAAAACTGATTAACAGGTCTGGACATACACTGGGTAGCTTTAATGTCATGATTTGTCACTTAAACTAGTAAATAATACCATCTTGGTACAAAAAGAAGCTCAAATTAGTTTGTAGTTGAAGGCATGAACTTTAACCCTGCAGGCTGTGAAGGAAAAGATGACCACTCTCACACTAGCATGGTTTACACACTACAATCTACACTGTTATTCAAGCAGAATTAAATTTATAGCTAGTGACACCAGATTGATCATATAAAGAATTTAAAGGAAAAATATAAAGTATTGTCTTATGCAGCGGGAAACTAGTGATCAATACAGCTGAGTACTCTGAGCTACCAGCTGTCTGTTGTAGTGTGCTGTTTGCATGCTGTTTTAATGCTTTTTGTTGATGTCTGCTAATCCTTTTAGTCCACACTGACCTGGAAAGAGATCCAAATTTGACACTAAGCATTCTAACAATGTCTTCCTACATTACCTTTAACCAGTCCAATAGCATTTAATCCTTGGACAATGCACGCAGTAAGATTAGTGGATGGAACAAACAGCAAACAAATACTTACTACTTATCTATTTATCTCTGCTTTTAAATCTTAATCCTCCAGCCAAAAGCCCCAAATTACTTTCAAATGCATCATACACTAACATTAACAAACAATAACTATTATTCTTATTAAAAATATAATTTTATTTAAATATTTACAGAACCATCAGTGCTAAAACCTCAGCGTGGGTGTAAAACCTCTTATAAGTGAAGCGAATAGCAAACCACCCCTAGTGTTTGTGTATGAATTTGTTGCTTTGTTAGCTGTCACCACTGTATCATCTAGAAACAATTTTATTTTATATATATATATATATTTATATATATTTCAGGTGATCAGAATCAAATATTTAATTTAATGTATCTTTAAATAAGAAATGTATACTTAGTGAGGTTACTGCCAGCTCTGTGTTCAGGGGTCTGTGTCAGAGTTTCTTCCTCTTCAGCAGCTGCAGTCTCTGCAGTCTGACTGAGGGAGGTTTTTGTACAGCTACAAATCACTGTGTGAACACATCAGCACTGTTTATTACATGGATACTCTTACAGTAGTAAACTGCTGCATCTTCAGCCTGAACTCCACTGATGGTCATAGAGAAGTCAGAGCTGCTTCCACTGCCACTAAATCGAGTTGGTGTTTCTGAATGTCTTATGCTCACATGTCGAATTAGGAGCTTTGTGGTCTGTCCAGATTTCTGTTGATACCAGTACATACACAGACCATCACGACAGCTAGCAACAGCTTGGCTGGTCCTACAGGTCAGAGTGACATTGGATCCAGGAGTAGATGTCAGTACTGGAGGTTGAGTCACAGTCACCTGACCGCTGCATCCTGCAGACAGAAACAAATCATTCATTTATCAGCAGAAATCAATGAGAGAAAAAGCAGCACATCATGTTTGAAATGTTGCTGAGTGAATGAACCTGTAAAACAGCAGCAGGTCAGCGTCCAGATGAGGATGGTGATGAGAGTCATGGTGGTTGTGCTTTCTGCTGTGTTGACTGACAGATGTGAGTCCTGCAGTGTTGAAGTCACAGGACTATAAACCTTCTCAGTTCTCTGGAGGATCAGCTGATGATGCAAAGCCTCCTCTCTATGGAAATGATTTCTCTGCTCTCAACACACTGAAGGCAACGTGAAACAACTGAAGAAAATTTTTACATTGGGATTGCAACTAAGGTGTCCATGGCTGCAATTGATACGTTTTATTTTGAGTGTGATTAGTATGAAATCTAAAGTATAGAAAATTGTGATTTTTTTTTACTTTACTTTAAATTTGCTTTGTTAGTAGTCAGTATTGAGAAGCATTTTGTTAGATGCTCTGTTACAAAGACAGTAATTCTTTCTATTTCCAGTTTGTAAATTGTCAAGATATTATCTTTATTTGTAGGAAAATTATTTTGTTCTTTTTAAAGCATTTTAGATTAAAACTAGCATAAATGTAGCCGTTTAGATTAAGTATTGGGGTAGCAGACATTTTCTAAGTGCTTAGATACTTGTTCTGAGTGCAGGCCGTTTTTGTGTGGCCACTTAGTGAGTTTGTATCACTGTGGTACACTTTTGGCAGAGGAACCAAACTCATCGTTAACTGTAAGTACCAAAAACTTTTACTTTGCAAAACATGTAGTATTAATAATACTACATATACTAATAATAATACTAATTAATGAACTTTAGATTTTTGTATGTTGCTAATAATTAAGGTTAAATTGAAAAAATGCTGATGTCACAAAATGAGAAAAAAACGTATTCTTTCCAAGCTGCAGTTAAATTCATTGAATCAATGAACAATTATCTATTTTCATCATACTTTATATTTTTTAAAAATATTTAGAAAAGTCAAAATAAACTAATAAATTAAAAATGTAACACTGCAGAAGAGCAGCTGTAATATTTTAGCTCATTATTTCAATATCTGCTTATTTTTAGATTTAAAATGTGATCCGTAGTTTTGCCAAATTAAAAAAGTGATTTTTTTAGAGTAACTGCAGATCATCTTGGTGTTCATGGCTCATTAACTTTAAATGTAGTTTTAAAGGAAGTGAAAGAAACAGATGACAAAGATTTGACTGTTCACATGAGTGTTTCAGCTTGGTTCATTTATATGTGGGAACATTATCACAGAGATGAGTTATTCACTTTGAAGTATTATTCAATAGATATAGGAATAGATTACCATATAACTGCCTTTCAAAGTTTCTTCACCTTTTTGACTCTCTCCTCTCTCTGCGCTGTCTCCTCCAGTGGGTGTGTTGAGGCCCACCCTGACTGTCCTCCCTCCTTCTAAAGAGGAGGAGAAGAAAAGCAGTGCCACTCTGGTGTGTCTGGCCACTGGAGGGTTCCCCTCAGGTTGGAAGCTGGGCTGGAAGGTGGGGGGCTGTAGCCCATCTTCAGGGGTGTCAAACAGCCTGGAGGTCTTGGGGACAGATGGTCGTTACAGCTGGAGCAGCACCCTGAGCCTCTCTGCAGACCAGTGGAGGAAGGCGGGCTCAGTTAGCTGTGAGGCCAGTCTGAGTGGACAGAGCCCCATCACTCAAACCCTGGACCCTGACCACTGCTCAGAGTAGAGCTTCAGCAACACTTCCTGTCTACAAATGATGTTTTCGAATCTACAGATCTCTGTTCCAGTGTGTCTGTAAAACTATGTTTGATCTTTCGAGAAATGTTCATATTCATGTTCTGCTTCTTGCCCACTATAATAAGCAGTGTTGGTCAAGTTACTTGAAAAAAGTAATCAGTAACTAATTACTGATTACCTCCCCAAAAAAGTAATCCCGTTACTTTACTGATTACTTATTTTCAAAAGTAATTAATTACTTAGTTACTTTTTAAAAACACGATTTACAACCTGAAGAGGTGATAAAGCGATAGATCTTTCAGCCCAATTCTACTTTTTCTGCATAATCCATCATACAAAATGTAATCAAATGGAAAAGTCTCTTTTTAAAACTTGTTTTATCAGTTTTAATCTTTTAACTTTATGCATCAAGCAAAAATTTAATTATATGCAACATTCTCTGACTGGAAGAAATTTGTTTTAAACCTATTTAAACCTATTTTCTGCACATTCCAGCACATAAAATAAAATATTTTTTTGTGTTTACACTCAGTCTTTCAAATAGATGCAAGTAAAACACAGCAGAAAATAAATAAAGTCAAATACTCAGCGGTCATTTTGCTCTATTTTCACCTGTAAAGCAGGACTGCGGTAGGCGGAGGTTTACCCTGGTGCAGGTGTGCCGCAGCGGTCAGTGGAAGAATCCGCGAGTTTCTCTGAGTTTCCCATTACGTGCTTGCTTGGAAGTTTAGGGGTTTTTTTCGCTGTAAAAAGAAGTTTTCTTCCCACGCACAACGGACACGAATGTTTTTGTCACTTTTTATGGAATCAAACTCAAAGTAAGGTCAGTACTTCCACGCTTTAAACGCTGCATGCTCATACTCTCTCCTGCATTCCATATATGATCCATTGTTGATCTGCACACAGCTGTTGTCACGAACGTCGCACTTGCTTACTCACTGTCATGAGACATTCTCGCAAAAAATCACGGTTGCAGTAACGCAGCGTTCCTACGGGAAAGTAACGGTAATCTAATTACGGTTTTTGCAATAGTAATCCCTTACTTTACTTGCTACTTGAAAAAAGTAATCGGATTATAGTAACGCGTTACTTGTAACGCGTTACTGCCCATCTCTGATAATAAGGAATGTAACTTACAGCATGAAATAAAAGTACAATAAAACACTGTGTTTGTATTTAGTTAGTTTTGCAATAGAGCTTTTATGTTTAATTATTAAACCTTATGCTGCATTGTGAATCTCATACTTTTGCGCAACAGAGTTAAAGATAAAGATTAACATGTTCATTATATTATACTTACAATAGCGGTAGGGGAAAATTATGGGGATGTAATATTTTTTTCTATCAATGCATCCATCGCAGCAGCAATGTTTTAGAAAAGATAAATGGTAAATGGTAAATGGCCTGTATTTGTATAGCGCTTTTCTAGTCCCTAAGGACCCCAAAGCGCTTTACACAACCTGTCATCCACCCATTCACACACACATTCACACACTGGTGATGGCAAGCTACAATGTAGCCACAGCCACCCTGGGGCGCACTGACAGAGGCGAGGCTGCCGGACACTGGCGCCACCGGGCCCTCTGACCACCACCAGTAGGCAACGGGTGAAGTGTCTTGCCCAAGGACACAACGACCGAGACTGTCCAAGCCGGGGCTTGATTAAATGATATACATTTTTATGTTAAAACTTCTTATTATAAACTTTTATTTTGTGTATGTGTTTGATGACTCTATTGTTGTGTTCAGTGGACCGGTTATTCTCATCACAGTCTCTTCACTGCACTCTGCACCTGCAGCCTTCACTCAGACTGAAGGAGGTTTTTGTGCAGCTCTAAATCACTGTGCGCATACTCCACCAGTATGCACACCCATACAGTAATAATCTCCAGCATCTTCAGCCTGAAACCCACTGATGGTTAAAGTGTACTGAGAACCAGATCTACTGCCACTGAATCGAGACGGAGTTCCTGAGGAGCGAGTTGATGCTTGATATATAAGAAGTTTGGGAGGCTGTCCAGGTTTCTGAAGGTACCAACTGAGATCAGCACCAATATCTGAACTTCCTGTGGCGCTGATGGTCACAGTCCCACCAAGACTGACAGGTTTGGATTTATCAGCCTGAGTAAGAAATTTATTGGCCAAGGAATCTGAAATGATAAACAAAATTAAATCTGATTTAAAAAAAACCTTGATAATCACCAGCGAAGATTACGATAAAACTAAAACATTTAAATGAAAAAGTTAATAAATGTTTAGAAATTCTCACCTTGCATTAGAAAACCCAACACGAGAGTCAGAGTTGCTATCAACATCATCTTGATGCAGTTTTCAGTGTGAGTGCATGAAAACAGTTCAGACTCTCATTGAAAGGAGAACTTAAACTCCAAAGATCAGTGATGCATAAAATCATGCAAAATGCATTTGGGCACATCTGTCCCTGTGAAACTGAGAGAGGGGGGTGTAAGATAACTCCGCATATCCCTGTGGACTGAATATGCAGAAATGTGACTTCCCACTTCCATGCCTGTGGCTTTCTTATCTTTGCAAGATTACCCAAGGAAGCCAAGGAAGGTCTTTTCAACCATAGATAGTCGCAGACTGCCCTCTGCTGACAATCCAAATTCACAACAACTCTTGGTAAATGTCCATGATCATGTGTATCAGTTAATCTTGGTGCTTCATCCGTGACGTTAGAAACACTGCAGAGACCAAGATTGTATCGCAACAACAGTGTTCCAAGCTTTAAATGTTCATGTATGAGTTTTCAGTGGCTCCTAGATTACCATTAGTCATTAATATCATGTCAAAATCCCAGTATTACATCTCATTCTATAAACCAAATTTAATGAGTCAAGAAACTGGTTGGTAAAACTTTTCTGCAAAACTCTGAACATCTTCTCTTGCAGCCAAACACATTTTTTGTAGTTTTCCCATTGTGATGTATAATGATAACCACTGAAGGCAGAATTTCAACACAGCTTATCAATCATTATTGATAACCATTATTTCTTGAACAAACATCTCTAAAATTGTTGCATTTTGTTGCTACTGATGTGATGAAACTAATGTGAGTGAGTTCAGAGTAAAGGCAAATCTGAGCTGAAGGTGGATCCAGAAATAGATGGAAACCATTTGAAAGAAATGATGAAGATGAAGACGGAGACAAAGATCAGGAACAGCAATTTCAAATGAAATTTTTGTAACCATGTTGGACTATATTTTTGCACATGCAATGAAAACCCATATGAACAGAATTCAAAAAAGCACTGGCCATTTTATTAAGTACACTGGATGCCACAGCATAACACAAATCTCTCAAGACACAATGATGGCAGCTACTCACTGTATTTAGGCACGTAGTCATGTTCAAGATGATCTGCTGAACTTCAAACTGAGCAGCAGTTAAATCAGGTGATTTAAGTGACTTTGAATTTGACACAGTTGTTTGTGCCAGCTGTTTGTTCTGTTTCCCACAAAGAAATTTCTAGGGTTTACAGACAATCATCTTATGATCTGAAAAAGAGAAAATGCCCAAGGAAGGCAGTATCAATGTGTTTGTTTTCTTTATTTGCATGTTTTTTTGGGAGTTTTTTGATACCAGAGTTCAAAGGAGAATAGGATAGGAAAGCAACAATAATTCAAATAATCATTCATTACAACTAAGTAATGCGGAAGCGAACCTTCAAACCTTGAACCAGATAGACTGCAGCAGTGGAAGGCCACACAGGATGCATCTCCTGTCAGGTAAGAACAGGAAACAAACTATAATTCACCAAAACTAAACAAAATAGGATTGGAAAATGTTTGCTGGTATAATAAGTCTCGATTTCTCCTGTGATATTTGGATAGTTTGGTCAGAATTTGACATACACACATGAAAGCACAGTTCCACACTGGCTTGTATCAACAGTTCAACCAGTGCCAGTGATGTACAATAATGATACGAGTGATATTTTCTTGGCATATGTTGGTCCCCACATCTTTATTATTTTTGTAGAACTGAAACAAGCAGAGTTCGGAAAGACCTGTGTTACAATTTGTGAAAACTGTTCTTTTATTTACATTTTGTGAAGTATTTGAAATGGTGTGTAATGAATCTGTTATTATTTTTGGCTGGTTATTTGTATTATCTAATGACTGTTTTACAGTTTCTCACTTAAAGCAGTTCTCAAAAGTGTAATGCAGATTTTTAAGCTCCTCATTCAAATTTCCTCTTCAGTCACATCCCAAAGTTGCTCTACTCGACTGAGATGTGATGACTGAAGGTATCATGAAGTACTGTGTGCCAGGCAGTGGACCCAAATGCAGGACTCGCCCGACAGACTTTATTAGCTGGCAAATGGCAGACTTAATAAAGAGCTAGGTCTTCTGCTGCTGTAGCCCATCTGTGCCATGTGCGTTCATAGGTCTTCTTTTGCATACCTTGTTTGTAACAAATGCCTATTTGAGGTGCTGTTGCCTTCCTATCAGGTCAAGGTACTCATTCTCCAATGACCATGAGATGAACAAGGTATTTTCACCCGTTACCGCTCACTGACACTTTCTGTTTTTCAGACCATTCTCTGTATTGGATTAACGAGCAGTTTAGAAAGATCTGAGTTATATGTCCTGAACAATATTTGCTTTGTACTTTGGTTGTTTGCTGTAAGGTTTTGTCTACTCAGATTGCTGTGACTCACCTTGTAAACACACAGAAATCCATGGGTGAGGTGGTTTTTGTTACACAAATGTAAAGCTGCGAGGCTGCAGGCAGTGGCTACTTCCACTGTTACAATAATTATTTTCTTTTATAAAAAACACGACTGGTTTTTATTATATAAAAGTTTCGAACGCTTTTAAAAAGTTTTCTTTCACTTCAACAGCTTATTGCAGGTTTTTAATATATCTTGGTTGCCAACATTGAAATCACAAGATTTCAATGTTGCATAAACACCCTTTTTCCTAAGAATCAAGACCTGCCTAGACAAGTACACTCTACATACAACTTTTATTGTCATAAGCTACTGGAATCAAGAGTCAACACTGAGATATTAAAGTTGTTCTCAATCACTTTGGTGTAATTCTCACATCAGGAGCATCACTCTTACTGTTCTTAATGCAGTTTTAAAAACCATTAAGGCATTTTAACTGACTCATCCTTGCAAAAGGCTAGTACATCACTTCATCTCTGTGATTACTGAATAAAAACCTTGAAATGACACAATTATGCAACTATATGCATCAGAAAACACACAAAAAAAATATACAAACTGAGAACATAGCACCAATTACTGTGTAGTCCAGTAAAGTCATGCTAGCAAGATTCAGCAACCACTTTATTAGGTACAACAGAGTACTTCAAGCTGAGAGGGAAACAGTGACCACTTGTTATAAACAAGGTATGCAAAAGAGCATCTCTGAACTAAAAACACATCAGACCTTGATGCAGATGGGCTACAGCGTCAGATGACCACACTGGGTGTCACTCCTCTCAGCTAAGAACTTTAAACTGAGGCTACATTTTTCACAGAAATTGCGCAGTAGGAGACTGGGCGGGGGGCTGTATTCAAATGACCTCCCCAATCACCAGATCTCAGTCCAGAAGAGCACCTTTGCCACGTGGTCAAAGTTTGAATGAAAACGTGAGCGCAACTGTGTGATGTTATCATGCCAATATGAAGAAAAATCTCTAAGGAATGTTTCCAGCACCTTTTTGAATCTAATTCACAAAGAATTAAGGCAATGCTGAAGGCAAAAAGCGGTCCAGCCCAGCATTACCAAGATGTACCTAATAAATTGTTTGAAGAGTGCACATCTATGTAATATATGCTTATGTGTAATTAACATTCCTTTAATGTGCACTGGTGACACAAGAGTATGTGTTTCTTTTTGTTTCAATAAAACCTCTTCTGAGAAAATGTGTTTGTATTTGCTTTCAGTTGAAGGGCAACTTCACTGCTACCACTGACAGTGACTGGCCTTACTCTTTCTTACATTGCAAGAACTTTTTATACATGTATACAGCTTTTTAGTATATTCTGGTTAGCAACAGAGAGACGTTTTCTGATAGAAATGTAAACACCTCATGCAGATTTCCCAGGTTTTTCTTAAAAATTCTTACCTGCCTGGACAAGTGTACTGTCCAAACAACAGTTAAAGTCATAGGCCGCTACGATCGAGAATTAGTACGTTTATTAGCAGTGTTGGGGAGTAACGGAATACATGTATCGCCGTTACGTATTTAAAATACAAAATATGAGTAACTGTACTCCGTTACAGTTACCGTTTAAAAAGGTGGTATTTAGAATACAGTTACTTTGTTGAAATAAATGGATTACACAGCGGTATTTTTCCTGTTTCATGTTGTGGCGGGTCAGGACTGTTTGGGTTTTGTTTGACAGCTGTGATGTTCTGTTGTTCCAGGAGGCAGCGTTACGGTTACCATGGTTACAGGGTGACGCTTGCCCTCTCTGCGACTGTGTTTCCTGGGTGAGAGAGGCCTTTTTGTTGTTGTTGTTGTTGTTGTTGTTGTGCTAAGCTAATAGGCAGAATGCTACAGGCATAGCCCTAAAGAATGTGGGCAGTGTAGTCCGTGCTGCAGGGAGAATGGACTGCCATACCCGTTATGTGTCTGTGAGAAAAAGGAGAGTGGAAAAGTAGAGCTGTCATTGAGCAGAAACGGGAGCTGGAACCATGTAAATATAATAATAACCACTGCAGCCAAAAAGAGTGCCTGACGAGCCCAGTTGTAAGTAAGCTATTAAGACTCGACTGTACACCGTGTTTGTGTTTTCCTCCGAAACAATAAGTTCCGTTGGAGCAGCCTTTCAACGCCTCTCTCTGTCTCTCGCTAGCAAAGTTGACCCAGACAACAAGGTAAAGCTAGTTTTCAGCTATGAGCCGGGCCCTGTTTCAGGAAGCCGGTTTGGAAAACTCAGAGTGAAAAACGACACTCACGGTTGAGTAACCCCGAACTGTCCAACTCGGAATATTCCGTTTCAGAAAGGCTGATAACAATTAGTTCAGTCAACGCGGAGTTGCTTTAACCCCAAGTGAAGCGCGCGGACGAGGATACATAAAGCCCTGATAAGCGGAGCACAGATTAAGCGAGTCACCATGGAGACGGAGGGAAAGAAGGCGCGGTCAATGTATTTCACAGCGCTTGAGGCCGAAATTCTGATGGCAGCATATGCCGATAACATGCAAATTCCGCGGAAAAAAGTAACACAGCCACAGCTGCAAAAGCATGCATGGCAAAACATAGCCGACAGAGTCAATGCGTGAGTGTTAATTTAAACATTGATCGAGGGATTTCCACCCATTTAACACGTTATTTTATCATATGTTATTTTATTTGTTATTTTATACTGTTGGAGCTATTTGTTCTTTATTTTTGTTTTTGTTCTTATTTTTGAAATTAGTTAAAGTTTGTTGTTAGTTTACTTATATTTTGGGGTTTATTTGTCGGTTAATATTTTGTTTTAAATGATTTGTTTTGTTTGTTGTTATTTTGTTAAATTAGTCAGTAAGAGCTGTAGGGCCATTTTGTTTCTATAAATAAAGAGACTGGTATAGGACCAGCATGCATTGGGGTCAGTGGCGTGCACAGACATTTTGGGGGGCAAGTGCTCCAGGGGGAAAAAAGGGCACTTTTTGCATATGTGGAAAACCTTTTCTTTGTATAATAAAAAAATCGCACAGGTTAAATGCAATTTGACTTTTATTTTCTCCTTTCTCAGCCTCTCTTTCCTAGGCATTATGCTTGCTGAAATTAGTAAATAAATAGACCAAAATGTATGAGAACGAATAAGACTGACTGTGGTCATTACAAGAACAGGGCAGAATGGTCGTTTTCACAGGCAATTGGGAACTGCCCATTTTTCCTTTAGCAAATTAATGTGTTAATGTTGCCAATATGTTACACCAAAAAAAATTAACATGTCTAACCAGTGCTTCTCAAAACTTTTAACACCCCCAACACCGTACCCTTCAAACTACCAATAACAACGTCACTGTTCTGTCACAATCAGGTCACAACACAGTGCGTAAATGTCTGCGAGCATCGCTGAGTCAGTAACAACCAGTTAGGCTAAAGACTGCATCTTTAGACAGTTGGACGGTGTTCTAACTTTCTCACAGGAGACACCTACTAAAGACAGTCAAAGACATTAATTTCAATCTTACCAAAGTAGGACAGTAGTTGACGTTAGTTATGGAAAGGCTAATCCACAAAAACGGAGAAACGTCCATAATTCTATTATTCATAATCATGTCAAGGTTATAGGTTTTTCTGCAGTTCCATCTCTAAAAAGTGTGATGTCTTCCCGTCACTGACTTCAGTTTGAAAACTTTGTATTTATTCACAGATTTCCGTGAGATCATCCTAAAATTTATAACGAAAAATGGGCTCAAAAGAGCCCTCTGCCTAACGGCATGTAGCCTTAGCCTATAGCATAACGTGATATTTTCAATAGTGTATGCAAAAAGGTCGGAATTGATGGAGAGTGGGGTTGCCTAAATGGTTTAGGTTACATTTTAAATGTGTCGTTTTTTTGTTTATCCATATGGATGGATGGAGGGGTAAGCTGGCAAAGTTTGTCATGTGCAGTTTCTGACAGGCTACTTCACAACAAAACAATTGCAGGTTGGTCTTAGAGGGCAAACAGAATAATTTCACTCGATTCATGGGTTACCTGACTGGTTGGGAAGGGAAAGAGCTGCCGTGTTGTCCGCCGTGGCTCCCAGTCGCTATAGTTAGCCTACTATGCCTACTCCAAGTAGTCCTGTGTCATGCCGCTGCTACACGCCTCACAACAAATGAACTGCAAGCGTGTTCACGTGACACGGTGACAGTGAAAAAGCGACAGGGTTCGGGTGTCTTTGAAGAAGGGGCACAAATCAAGCCATTATTTTCACACCTTTTTAAATCGCGCAGCTTTAAAAAAAAAAAAAATCACGTCTTTCAAAAGGGCACTTTTTTGGACTGAGGGCAAAAGGGCAAGTGCTTCAGCACCACCTCGTCTCTATCTGTGCACGCCAGTGATTGGGGTGGGCCTATGGTTTTTTACCAGAGCAGGAGAAGCAGTAGGAAGGATCTTGTTATTGCTTGCCAAATGGATAAATAAACCAAAACCAAAACTCTCAACTAAAAGGTTTGGACAATGGACTTCTTTTGCCTGCGTACGAAATATTACCTCAGTGCAGCAGTGGCTTGTGGACTTTAAGTTGTGGGACGTTTGATCTTACAAAAGTAAAGGAATTGCCACTACATATACATTTTATTTTGTGATGTGATGTGAGCGCAGGTGCAACCCAACAGGCCCCAAACGTGCCTGGCAGCAAGTAAAAATGAAATATAAAAATATAGTCCAAACAGGTAAGGTGTAATTGTATTATGAGCCATAGTGCTTGGTCTGTTTGTCCCATGTAAATCAATTGCAGTTAGAGGCTACATTAATTTTCTTTCTGTAAGCACTTATTGAAATTATCTGAGCACATTACAAGTACATATTTGCTTACTCTGTATGCTCAAATGTGGCCCGTTATAGCCAACAGAAAAAAAGCGGAGGCCCGAAAAACAGGTGGGGGTCCTCCACCACCACCACTCACAGAGGCTGAGCAGTTGGCCCTCAGCCAAAACAGTGGGCGCCCTGTGGCCGAAGGCATCTCTGCGGGGACATCCTCTGAGTCAATAACCCCGCAAGACACAAGTGCCTACATAAGGGGTAAATTCAAAATAATACATGATGTGCATACATCCTTTCTTCACAGTCACCTTTGCAGTGCGACACATTCATTTGATAAACTCTTTACCATAATGAATTATTTTGTAGTGAAGTTATTTTCCGACTGATTTTGCCTTCCCTCAGCCTTGGTTGTCTTTGAGAGCATAATGACAATGAAGTGTAAGGTGCTTGGTATGTTTGTTAATTGCCATTTGGTCCCTTGTAAGTTATAAGTGACCTGTATAAACCTCATATTCTATCAGTTGATGGTGATGGTGTACTGCATCTGGTGCAGCCTCCTGTTGAGCCAGACCAACATGCAGTTGTGAGTAATACTCCACAGATTATATGAGTTTACAGTAGAACAGCAATGTTGTTTATTTCTTTACTACAGGAAAATAATGAAGAAACATTGACAGCTGTTACAGAGGAGGAAGCAACAGAGACACTTTATGAGGTTTACATCTTTTAATACTTTGTGTACAGGAAATACAGGCGACCAATAAAGCCAGTTGAACAAAAAATCTGTTTATTCTTCTTTCAACATGTTGAGGTGATGGGTCAAAAGAAATGATTGTGACATATGGTGTCTCTGACTGCTCTTCCATCTTGTATGTCCGTGGGAGGGTCAGGATGTTCATGGTTTGGATCACTGCTGATGTCTGGTTCAGAAGGACAGTGTTCTCCTCTAATTGTGGCAATGTTGTGAAGAATCACACATGCCACAATAATGTCACATGCCCTTTCTGGGGTGACCCTGAGTCTTTGCAGGCACTGGAACCGGGCCTTAAGCATTCCGATAGTCATTTCAATTCTGGCTCTTGTCCTGCAATTAGCCAGATTATATCGCTGCTGTGGGCCCGGTTCAGGGTCAGGGTAAGGGGTAAGCAAATAGGGTAAACATGGATACCCCCTATCACCAAGCAAGTAGCCAGTGAACTCTCCTAAGACAGAAGGGTACACTTCAGTTCAAATGTCCCTGAAGCAATTGGTCTTTATATATTTTAAAGTATTCTCAACTCACCATGTCCAAATTTTGTGCTCAGTGTACATTCATGGAATATTTGTGAGTCATGGACAGAGCCTGGCCACTTGGCTTCCACATTTGTGATAATGTTGGCAGCATCATATATGATCTTCACAGTGCAGAGAACACAAATTAGCATCCATTACTATAATGAAATAATTTGTTAGTTTGACATGCTACAGGGAACTATGTACCTGTACATTAATGCTGTGGAAAGACTTCCTGTTCACATAGTCTCCTTCATTTACTGAAGGAGCAATGATTGGAATGTGAGTGCCATCTGTACAGCCAATCACGCCTGGGAACCCTGAAAATAAATGTGCAATTTAAGTAGTAGTCCAAGTATCACCACATCATACATTAAGTTTTGGTCATCCTGATACCTGCAATTTTGTGGCATCCCTCTTTGATAAATCTTGTGGGTCTGTGACCGGGGAACACCACAAACGAGTACAGGAGACGTTTCAGTGCAACTGTAACATTCCTGACTGCCCGACAGACGGTAGCCTTGGAAACGTGCTCAGCGTCACCAATATTATACAGAAAGCTCCCGTTTGCAAGAAACCGAAGTGCAATACAAATAATATGTACAGAACTGAGAGGATGTCCGCGATGTGTCACATGCGTAATATATGGCCTGAGGATGTTATCCAAATAAATTATAGATTGTGCTGAGAAACGGTAACGTTCGCACAGAAAATCATCAGGAAATGATAAAATGTCCAAACGCGCTCTGATCACTCTCTCCCGGCGGAGAGCTCTGCGGAGAATTTGGGCTTCACGATCTACTGGCTCTTCAAGGAAGTGGCACGCCATGTCCGACACTTCCTACTGTCAGGTTTCCGACAGGGGCGGAGACAGTCAGGGTTAGTTGTAGTAAACCTGCTAGGGGGCAGGATAGCTTCACGGAGTGTGTCGTCATAGTGACTCACTCAGGCTGCAGCTGAACTCGCTTTGTGAAACCGAAAACCCAGAGTTTTCGTTAACTCAGGGTATACTTACTCAGTTTTTCCACTAAACCGGCTTCCTGAAACAGGGCCCCGGACACAAACCTGACATATTAGCCAGAGGTCCCTTTACTACGGTTCGGAGCCGCGGACCTTCAGTAATAGTAATAAATCACACAGCAATAGTACAGTCATGTAGTTGTAAAAAGCATGATAATATATTAAGTAATCCAAAGTATTCAGAATACGTTTCTCTCATTGAGTAACGTAACGGAATACGTTACAAAATACATTTTGGGGCATGTATTTTGTAATCTGTAGTGGAATACATTTTAAAAGTAACCTTCCCAACACTGTTTATTAGTGTGCATGGATACACACTGATAAAACTTAGTAAACAGTCAAGCCTTGTAAGTCAAATATTAAATTCATCCGGTGTAACTGCAGAAGTGGATGTGTGGGGAAATTAAAGCATTTTAAGGATGATAGCGGCTCAACAGACTTCTTTTTTTTATTAGTAAAATTAACATTTAAACAAAATGCACCATATATTACACATTCAGAGAATAAACATTCCTTACATATTAGCAACTTTCATACATAGGAAAAAGAAAATATAAAGATGGGGTCACATAATTTAACAGATTATTAACTCACTAACGGCCCAACAGACTAGCAATGTTTCCTGGACCTCCAAATGACTGAGCTTCTTCAAACGTGGGCAGCACAAACCGTTTATTTCATCAACTGTAGCGGCCAGCTTTTGTCAGTCGAGCTTTGTGATTGGTCAGACACATCCAGGCTCCTCCCCTCTGCCGCCACAGCCCGGTGGAGTCATCGGACACCCTCACAGCGGCAAGTTTTTGGGCAAGTTATCAAGCAAAGGTTAGTAAGTAAACCGCCCGTTTTCTTGTAAACTCCTCGAATTTGGGGTCATGTAACATTTGTTTTGTCTTCTGTACGGTTTTGTTTCGGTCGCAGGCTCGGGAAGGCCCGAAAATGAGTCACTTTAAGGAGCGCTTCGTGACTCTGCTCCATGAGAAGAACTTTGTGACTGATCAGTTGGCAACACTGGAGCAAAAAACGGGAGTGAAGAGAGAGTATATCGCCTTGGGTATGTTAACAGCTCACGAGAATAAACGAACAGCTAGCTACACAAATGTACTTTAAAACACTGGAGGTGTTTATTAACTTTTGCTTAGGAGTTACCCCTCTCCTCCAATACTTGGCACAATATTCGTGTTAAACAAGTATGCCAACGTTAGCTTTTTAGCTGGTAAGCTGTCACTCAAACGGAAACTGGCACACAGTTGTGGTTGCAGTGTTCGTGAGTAGTAGATGTTTCATATCCTCCCTCTCTCTGTTAGCTTGCTCATTTTATTTCTCTCTCATGCAAGAATACCAAAGTTCATCCAGCTCAGGCCCTAATGCTTCACTACTGCGTTTGACCTGGTTTAAAAGTACAAACACACACACACACCTATATGTACACACACAAATCTATTTCGAAGCGTTGCTGCTGAATGAACTGCTTCTAATATTTGAGATCCACCACCAGCTGATCTCAGGGGTATTTTTATCATGTCCTGAAATATCCAGGGTCAGAAATGGAGGGAGATTCTAGGGTGACTGGTTATACAGCTGCAAACAGATCCACTCCTTTATTGCAAACAGCGCCCCATACTCCTTAGCAGTTTTGTTTTGACGCTACTTTGTAGTCAGTTTGTACAGTTAAAGTCAATAAATGTCAGACACCTCAGGCAAGGTTGTGCTTAGGATGCCACTCAGCTACAGGAAACACCAGGGTGACCTACATTCAAACTCACTGTCTTTACTCTCAATTGATCAAAAACGGTTGTCTGTTCATGGCAGAACAATGGCATGCCTTCAGGATAACCAATTTCAAGGTCGCAAAGGAGGAGAATCTTTAGTACTGTATGTGAAGTGCGTTGTTTGAATACTACATACTAAAACCTGAATACAGGCAAAGATAAGAAGTTCTAACAAACAGTACTCCAACATAAGTAAAAATACAAAGATGACTTTAAAAAAGTACATTTGGTGACTAATGTTGATAATTGAAGGTTTAAAAATCTCTATCACCAATATTTCATCAGCAGATTTATTTTTATGTAACAAATACTACATATTTTGGGAAGGATCCTTCAAAAGAACTATGGCTTTTATATATGTGTATACACAAAACAAAACATGTCATACTTTTTCATTAATGTAAAAAAAAAAAAAAAATTAGACGCAACATTTCAGATCTATACACACGTGTAGCATAGAAAAGCCAAACATTGCAATCAAATGAGATATTAAGCACAAGCTTTTTTTGTAGACTTTTTTGGGTTTTACTGGAAGTGGTTAAGCATTAAACACGTGGCAGTAAGCCTTAGTAAGAACCATGTTGGGCATGCCTGCTGTTGTTGTATGGGCTTATATTTTCATATATATATATATACATATATGTGTGTGTGTGTGCAAAAAGCCAGTAGTATAAGTAAGGCGATTTTGTACTCAACTTGATGTTGAACACCGTCTATCTCAAGTACTTCAGAATGATTCCAGTTACACAGTTGCTCTCAAAAGATTGATAAAACAACCGCTTGCACAGACAGTTGCTGTCAGTCAGTCTTTCTGTTTTAGATCTACATGCAAGTACATCCATGTTTTGTTTTGTTTTCCCACACCCTCCAGCAGACTGAATTGCAAAACAAATACTCTGGACTGTATGTAAACACTTCTACCTGTCTCTACCCTATAATTAATTAATAGAACCGTACAGAGCAGCCAAATTATACCATGCCCTGTCCTGTTTGCAGAAATATCTGCTTAGCATCTGGCCAATTTGTAAGTGCCGTTATAATGCTTACTTGATATTACGTCCACATTTTGGGGTAAAAATGTGTTGTACACTGAAAAACACTTGAGTACAATAAATTCTTTTCTGATTGCTCACTTTAATGTACTGGACTTCACTTTGATCTGAGCTAGTTCAAGAACCAAGCTTTGCAACTGTGTGCTGTTTAGCTGAGAGACATCTCAAGTTCATGCTGACTCCTGCAACACTCTGAAGTGTGAATACTAATGTGCTGACTGGAGTAGAGATGCCTCAAGTCAGCTGTGTGCAGCCAGTTGACTGGGTGTTAGTAGTTGTGCATAAACGTCACATTTTTAAAGTCAACTTCCACCCCTCACCCACTGTACTCATAACAATGGGTCTTTGTCATCATTTGAAATTAAGTCAAACTGGATTTTTAGCTGACCTTCAAAAATTATGTAAAAAAGACTTTTGAGTCATTCATCACAAGATCACACATCTATGTAATGACTTCTGTGCACATTTTCAGTTGTTCCACAACAAAGATGTTAATGAATATAGATACACAATCATGGTCTAAGAGAAATCCATGAGTTTCTTTGTCCTATTATTTACTGCTATAATAAAAATCAAACAGTTGTGGTTTCATTATTTATCCAGTTTCTTAACTACTACATTTCAGGGTTATGAAGTAATGACTCTATGTAAGCTGTCAAAATCTAGTGGGGAAAAAAAGCATTTTCTTTATTGATGGCACATTGGTTTGAAAATTACCATATGCTGTTAGTGCTTTGTGCTGCAGCTGGTGTGTTTATTTACACTGGCCATTGTCTGTAACCTAGCCTGGGGTCTTCGCTGTCAACCGGTTCTTCCAGTTTGGTCTTCATTAGGGAGAGAGAGAGAGACAGGGCGTGAGCTGGATAGGCTGGGATCAGCACAGATATTTGTATATGAGCTGTGACAAACAAATGAGATGTAAAGAGCAGGCAATGGTTACAACAGGATCATATGCTTTTAGTGCTTTTGATAATGTATGACCTTTTATATTAGCTGAATTTAAATGAACAGTTGAGTTTTGCATAAATTTTAATAGTATATTGAAGTACTGACATCTACAGTACCTTGGAGATTACACAATATTTGTTTTTGTTCTGTTTTACATCAACTCGCAACGGAGTCACCTTAGTTACATTTTATACTGACTCTCTGTGTGTTAATCAACTCTGCATTGCTGGAAACTCCACCTGCCTCTGAAAGCTACCACCCGTTCATCCCCGCAGAGATCCGTAGCAGGGATATAGTATTATTAATGTATTTAGTAAGCAGTAACTGGGCTACAAGCAGTGTCCCAATATTCCTCGTTTGTTTTCTTGACAATTTTGTGGTAGCAAATATTTTTATGATTAAAAATATTGCAAGTGCACATATAAATATGTTACAGGGATGAGAGGTGACCCCACTTGGCTTGTTTTTTCAGGTTTACATGAATAGAGTTCCTACGAAATTTTGATAAGATGTTATTTAAAACTCAGTGTTAAAAAAGCTGAAGAAATATTATTGGGAAAATCTTGAGTATGTGACAGAAATTGGTAGGTAAACCTTTGCATGCTAAACTGTAGTGTGTATCTGCTGTTTGTTAATTGAATTCAAAGTTACCAGTTGGCAGTTCTGCAGTATTTCTGGTTTTTCAGTTACATGTTTATTATCTTTATTCATGGCTATATCATGCCTTAATGCTGTGTTCTAGACCATATTATATTATCCATATACCGTATTTACTTTTTAGCATGGCAGAGAGTAATTTCGTGCCAGTCAATAAATAAGGAACTTGAGTCATTTCCACTCAAAGTCAGTCTGTTTCCTTAGACACAAAGTATACACACTGAATTGGGAAGTCATGTTTTTAAGATAGTGATTGAATTGTAGTTTCACATACTACACACTATCATAAACATATTATTTTAAGTTGCATAAAACCTGTGGTGTTGTGGAGTCTATCATGCCTGAGGTGTGTAGGCTTGAAGTTTATACTTTCATGTGGCTTAATGAGCTTTGAAATGTATTTTAAAAAAAATCCACTCTTGTTTTGGCTGCATTAATATCAGTGTTTGGTGTGTGTTCAGTGCTCCTCCTGATCCTGGTACTGTGTTTTCCTCATATCCTGCTGTGAGACACACAGTAATGTAGCTTGACATTAGAAGTGTTTGTAAAGTAACTGGATAACCTCACACTCCCCTCCCTGTCGCGCCGTCTGCTCTCAGCTCACTGCCGCCTCTCGTGTTTCTCTCTCTGCAGGATTCCTGAGTTTTGTTGCGATATATCTTCTGTTTGGATATGGAGCCTCACTACTCTGCAACCTGATTGGATTTGTCTATCCAGCATATTTCTCGTATGTATGACATCTGTTCAAAAAAATGTCCACTCTAATATATGAACACTTCTTTTAGAATCCAAAGTTCAATGTCAGCCCAACCCAAGACTGCTATTACTAATACTAATTATGGCTTTTTCAAGGTAGTCAGTCTGATAATACCAGTTTATATCTGTGTTACTGATGTGTTTTAGTGGCATGCTGCATTGTTAATCATTAAATATCCTTGATAAGACTAGTGCTTTACCTGCCGTTACATGAAAAAAAGAACATGACAAAAGTCTATTTTGCCTCTTGTATTTAACAGACTTTTAGAGATTGCTGACCATTTCCTATTCTTTCAGTGTTATTATGAAAAGTGTTACACCCCAGCCCAGGGAAAACTGGCGTGCAACATAAGAAAAAGAAAAATAAGGAGAAATGCCCCCACACTCCCTGCTCTCAAGGAAAAATGGCTTCTCACGCCTACTAAGCTGCTGCAGTGAGAAAAAGTATCGACAACTATTTACATCTATATACGACAACTATTTACAACACGGGGGAGATCGCGACCTTGACAAACTGAAACACAGGGCTTAAATTTTTATTTAGAAAAGCATTTGATTAATTTCTTCTTATGCTGTTTTTATAGTTTTATTGTTTTACATTGTTTTATTTACTGTTATATTTTTATATTCCCATTTTCTGTGTCGTAAAGCACTTTGTGATTTTTATCTGTGAAAAGCGCTATATAAATAAATTTTACTTACTTACTTTTTACTTAAATACATAGAGGGAGCAATCAGGGAATGGACAACAGGAGGGAAACACAGCTGGGGCAAATCAGAACTGACGAGACAAGGAAGCGTAAACTGAACACACTGAGATAAGACAGACCTTCAAAGTAAAACAGGAAACACATAACAGTCACGCCTACAACAAAACACTGACAACATCGAATCGTAACATTTCCCCCCACCCAAAAATCAAACATTTAAACCCCAAATGAAATGTTTGATTCATGACCAGCGCATAAGGCACCGGTTGCTGTTCTGCAGGCGACGCTGATGGCTGGGTTAGATTAAATCAGTGTAAACATGCATTGCTTGCATGCTTGTGTCTATGTTGAAGCATGTATGGGGCATTGTAATTTCTTTACTTCTTACTGGCTGTAAAATTAGGTTTTTCTATCTGATTTTCTTTCCTACAGGATTGTTTCTTTGTGTAACTGAAGCTCAATAAGACAATAATGCGGGAAAAGAAAAAGCTTTACTAAAAAAGGCTACATTGGAAAATAGGTTTGTCTAACTTTGCTAAAGAATTTATTTTTACATAGAAGAATTTTGGTGTGGGATGATACGGTGGGCAGTAACTCATTCAGTGTACATATTGGCATAAATTCTGATATTCATACTGTTGACCAACTTTCAGCTTACCAAATCACATCATGCATGTCCCCATGAGACCACCTGTACTACAGCCACAAATGTTTGTAGAAACTAACAGAGCTGCATGTAAGAACGTAAATGTCTGATGGAGTTCACTCACATGTGCTGTACCAATGTACCTGCACATGTGATGTGACAATAAAAGTGATTTGATTTGATTTGATTTGAGTTAAACAGTCTTTATCAGCTCTCTAATACAAAGTGATGTGCAGTGATTTGCACTGATGGGAGAGAAGCACAGATAATAGTTGAATTTGTGGTTTTCAAGTGGTCATCGTATGTACCTTCTGCTTCTGGCAGCATTCTGGACTAAATGAAGCTGCTTCCAGTAGTGAATTCATCTCCAGCTCTGTGTTTGGGAAAGGGCAACTTGAGACAGTGTCTCTAAATGTTTTGGGGTTTTTTCCCCTATAGTTCATGTAGCTTTGCAGAATATTGACCCTCTCCTTTCATGAATTTCTTGTTGTACAGTGCTGCTAATTGTCACATTCGCATAATATCATCTTATCAGGTTTAGAGTTTAGACTTTTAATGTTAATGTACCATGGATGTCATGACCTCATCAGTCTCTTGTTCTCCTCTCCATTCAGTATTAAGGCCATCGAGAGCAATATTAAGGAGGATGACACACAGTGGCTCACCTACTGGGTTGTTTACGGACTCTTCAGCGTTGTTGAGTTCTTCTCTGACATCTTCCTCTTCTGGTTCCCCTTTTACTATGCTGGCAAGGTAGGCTGACATTTTAATATGGTTTTTGTGGTTATATTGGACATTATCACTGTATGCAGCTGACACTGGCCCAAGTCTGCTCACACTGTCATGCCATAGATAGTCATACTGTCTTGAATTACATAAGGGCAGATGGCTTTTCTTTTACAGTAGCCAACACCACCCTCTTGTGGATATTTTGTGTAACTGCTAAATAAAGACTGCACTATGCAGAAATGCTTTTACCAAAAAAAATAATAACAATAATAATATGACATCATGGAAACAAAAAGCCACCATACTGATGAAACACTGTGGTCTTATTGTTATGACGATTTTGGCTCACCTTCATTAAAACACTATGTTTATATTGAAAACCTTAATCCCAGTATACATTTGTTGATTGAACTTCAATCAACAAATGTATAACCCTTCATTATCATTTCATTATATTATATTCATAAAATGTATAGCTCTCCCTTTTATTATAACAGAAAATTTGCTCTTTTTACAGTGTTTGTTCCTCATATGGTGTATGGCTCCAGTAACGTGGAACGGCTCCGAAATCCTGTACAAGCGCGTGATCAGACCATTTTTTCTGAAACACCAGGCCACCATGGAGAGTATGGTCAGCGATCTGAGTGCCAAGGCTAAGAACATAACTGAGACCGTCACAAAGGAGGGTGAGCCCTTCACAGTGTACATGCAAGTACAGCCACGTTTATACTCTGCATGTATCGCAGCAACACATTAATACACCAGACAAACTTGTGCATGACCACACAGTTTCACACTGTCAGAATATATCCTCATATACAGCAGTCTTATATTTTTCATGTATTTTCTATAAAATATTATTGGTTTTTTTTTTTCTGTTCTGTTTTGTCCTTCCCTGTATTTTTCATCAGCTGTTAACCGGGCCCTCAACCACGAAAAGGACCAGTAAGAAACATGGGAAAGCTGAGTGACAGGAAATATGTGATTTCACTATTGGATTGTCCTACTCCTCCTTCTATGACACTCTGGTGACTGGTTTCCATCCTCTCTTCACATCATGGAAGTGTCACACTTCTAAAATAAATAAAGCCGTTTTTACTTCTACATCAGTTTACTCCTGTTGGTACTGCTAAGGCAATCGGTGAAACTGTGACCTGTTTTGTGAGCTTTTCCTTTTGTTTGTTTTAGTGTGACAAAATATGTTAACATAAAAGAAAAATACAGTTTTATACCTTCAAGTACTCTGTGGGCATGTCGGCAGTGTTGTCTAACTGAGCCACTAGTGACAGAAAACCAAGGTTGAATAACAGTATAGTTATAAAAGCAGGTTACCCTAAGATGTGTTCTTTTTTTCTCTTTTTTTTTAAATTCACAATCAAAACTGGAACACTTGGGTCATTGATGTCTTCTTGCTTTTACAAGCTTTATTTTTGTTTGTGCAAAGCAGAATTTAAAGCTTGTTATGAAGGTTCTCAGTCTTTAACTTGACTTCTATGTTTTTTGATGTCTTAATTTATCACCTTGTAATGATGAAGCAATAAAACTGGACCCCTGCGTCTTGTCTTTACTATCTGTTTCTTTGAGAATCCCTTTTCCAATCACTTCACATAGTGCCAAATGGGATTTTATTTGTTCTGGATTGCAACATTCACGCAACAGTGAATTTTATTTTATTTATTTTTTTTAGCAGAGGTAGTGAATCGAGGAAATTGTGCCACTGGATCTGTACCCAGTGAGGATTTTGGTCTTTACAGCAGTATATATCTTTTTTTAATATAGAATTTTATCTGTAGTAATTTTAAAACTGGCGTATACCTACCTAAGATTTACACATGTTTACCAGTTTCTCATTTGTGTATAATAACTTATAGTGTAATTTCAGATCAGAGGTCACATAAAATGTTATTTAATGTTTTTATTTTAGGGTTTGTTGCAGGGAAAATACCACTGTCACAGTCTTTTTATTACTTGATCTTTTGACCTGTCCCCTGTAGTACATTTACCAGCTTTCAGATAGCCAAACCACCCATGCAATAATTTGTGTTTTCCTTTTTATTCACGCTTGAGGAGCTCTGAATGGGAGTTCCTTTGTGATTGTGCGCTGGATATAATTCTTTGGAAATGGTGGATGGAGCCAGTGCGGTGGCCACACTCCACCTCAGGGAGAAAGGAAGGAACCCATCTGGAAATGGCTCCTGTGAAGATGTGCCTGTTGGGTGTTTTGTTGTTGTGTAGTCCCTCAGCCGATGGGTTATTGATTTAACAGAAATGGGACCCAGACACCGGTTATTGCACTTTGTTGCTGTGTGGTTTGAGAAAAGGCTTTTTATTGAGTGTGAGGGCTGTAATGGCTTAGGACAGTGGAAGAAGAGCTAAACGGAAGGAGACAAAGCATGTGTTGTACATTCACGAATCTTTCTCAACCACCTTTGTGTTTTCGCAAAAAAATCATAAATGTGAATTATTTGTCACGTAGCTCCACTAGAAGGTTAAAGCTTTCGCTTACTGCTATACTAACTTACTCCTGTTTGCATTGCTGCATACAGGTAGAAAGTACTAATGAAAATGTGCCATAAATGTCAACATCTTCACACACTTGTAGGCAGGTCTGATTGTTTTGAAGTCTTGTTTTAGTTTTTTGGTTTGGTCTTGTCTTCTGTTTAAACCACCTCCTCCTCCCTGGTGTTTTCCTCATTATCTCCTCTCCCCAATCGATGCTGCTTGAAAGAACCACGCACGTATGGATCTGCTTCTCCCCGCTCTCCCAAAGCATCTGTAGTTCCCCTTCTTACCGACAGAGGGGGACAAAGACAAGACCTTGCAGATGGAGTTGGTGAGTCATACAGCGAGACCGTCACGTACAGACACCACAGCTCAAAACAAGGCTTGGTCTGACTTGGCCTTGGACCTATATTACCGTGAAGTAGATGCTTATTCACACTTAGCTGTGATGTTACCTGACACTGTCAAGCGGATATTGACATGGGTTGATGATTTAGTTAGACTTACTGTTATATCGATGCGTGTTTGTCATCACGTCATTCATTTTTCCATTCTCCACGCTCTGGTTAGCTTTGTATTATACACACCAGTCTACTGCATTCATACGTTCACGGCGCTCTCCACGGTGCTGAAACACAAAGGGGTCTCTGTCCGTGGTGCTGAAACGGCATCGAACGCAGGATTTTCTTTTTCATTAAAATCTTTCTGTGTCACTTTAAATATATTTGATTCCATTACAGCTAGCTCTATAACATCACTGACTTAATATGCCAGCTTCACATACCTTTGCTCTAAGTGATACAGGACTGATTTGGATGTAATCTTTGCATAGCTTATGTTAAATGTTAGCTTATGTTAAGGATTCTTTGTGTCGATGCCAGCCGAATATTAAATGAAAACCCTGGCCTAATAAATCCAACGAGTTTGACATTTTTCATCTTGCAATTTCCATCTCAGGACTTCAGCAGTCTGCAGTTTTTCATTTATGCGGCCCCAAGTCAACGGGAAATGCCACAAGTCTGCCATGGCCCTGGGGATGTCTGAAGGCTACAATATATTTGTCTCTGGCTGAGACGTTTTGAAAGAAATGGGGCCCTTGTTGGTTTATATTTTTGACCATAAATTGCATTTCACCCATTAACTTAAATATGATTTGTTGCTTAGTGGTCACCAATGAGTCTATTGGTGACCACTCCAGCTATTAAAAATATATTATATGCATTGATCCATATGTATCTCTATGCAGTGATATATTCTTTATTCATATATTTCAGTGCAATTTCTTTCCATTTTGGGGGGCAGGTGGTTGATTACATTTAATCAGATTCCCACACATCCAGCCTTCACAGAATATTTTTAAGAGGAAGACGTTTTAAAATAACTTATTTTGCTGGCATCCAACCACTAGGAAGTGTATGAACCGAAAGAAAATCAAGTGTGGATAGAAAAGGGAGAGAGCATAGCACCTCCCACGTCCTATGTGCGAGAAAGAGAGAGGGAGAGACTGACAGAGAAAGAAATAGAGAGAGGGAGAGAGAGAGTCTGCTGTGGTGGTGTTGGGAATCGGACGACATGAGCTCTACATGAAACGAGTAAAATGCTCTAAGACGCTTTCGGCGTTTGTCTTTCATCCTTCCGAACCAAGGACGAGCCAGAAGCGGAGCCGTTCTTCACGATCAGGTATCGAGATGCTCCTCAGCCTCCACATCTTACATAGAGATCAGATGTTGGTATTCAGTGGCGTAACCGCGGTCCTTCTGGCTGGCTGGCTGTTATGCGCACACGATTCCTGCTGCTCACGGCCAACCCGGGACAGCAAATCTCACTTTCTGCATCCATCTCGCCGCTGTTGTATCACAAGTTACATTTCTGCTCGCTAACCTCGGTCGTGTCAGTTGCAAACTACTGCCTGTATCCTCGTACAGCCATATTGGCAGTAAGCAGGAGAGGGAGATGGAGAGGGAGGGCAAATATATGAAGGTATTGGGGTTGTCATATTGCTTTGAGGAGTAAGGGAGGGGAGAGGGTTGGGAGGAGGGGGCTCGCTGCGACTGCGAAATGATGGCAGCACTGCGAGATGGCGATCCTCCGGTATTTATGAATGAACCACGCAGAGTAGGGTGGTCTGTAATGGCGTTGCGCACAAATCTGCGGAACCACGGCAAGCCCTCTCCCGCCACCGCTTCCTGACTACAATCGAGGCGGAGAATGCACGTCAACATTAATGCACATACACTAATGACGCCAGCGTGACGAATAAAGCTCGATTTTTGTGGCAAATGCTACAGTTAATCCTCCATCTGCATTTGTGCTCCCCCCTGGATCTGTGATCTTAGTTGTGGGTTTCAAGACTGGAAAGGAGATCCACCGTGAAATGTAAAGGAGCTGTGAATCATTTAGGTCCCCCGTGCGCCGGCGCGTGTGTGCGTGCTCGCACGCATATATGTGAACTTCCTGTATGAGTTTAACACTGCCAGTCATGATTGTATATGTGTGTGTGAGAGAGAGGGAGAGCAGAGATGTATGGCAGTAAATCCTGTGAGTAAGCTTTAAAGTGTGTGGTTGAGAGTAGTTAGAGATGCAGACTGCATTAAAGCATTGGAGGAAAAGTGGACATGTAGGGGGAGTGTCCTGCCTGTCTGCCTGCCTGTCTGTCTCTCTTGAATGGCCACGGTTCAGTTGCATAAGAACATGTCTCTCTGCTGAAACAGGACAAAGAAGTGATTCAGTGGTAACAAGCAAAACCAAAGCGAGTTTATGAAGGTGATGATGTTTGAGATGAGTATGGGAGTGGATACTCAGTGGTGATGATGATGATGATGATAAAGGACCAGTAAAAACACAAGTCTAATGTGAAAAAAAATCCATAAAAACCTAAAAGATCCAGAAACAACTGGATGACAGGAAGGTTGTTAGCTGATAAAATCTGAGTAAAGAAAGTTTATTCAGAAAAAAAAAACCCCTCTCTACTACTATTGTGTAATGTTTCATCCATGGACTGGAGCCTGTGTGTGGTTGCTGTGTGCTGGATGACTGCCATTTGTCAGTGAATGAAACAGTGAGAATTTGAACTAGTTTTTCAGAAAGCATATGTATGCTCAGTGAACAGTTTACAGCTAATTAAAAGATCAATTATGAATCATTTTAGGCATCTTTTTCATCACATTTGAACCCTTCTGTGGTGTCTTAAATTTACCATTTTATGAAATGGTCATTACATGAAACTAGAAAAAATCTATAAAATATAACATTTGAAGCTTCATTGAGAAATCAGCAAGCGCCATATTATGAAAGAAAACGTGGCAGCAGAGGCTTTATCTTCACCTGCTCATTTATAGTCTGTCTGTTGCTTTGACAGCACAAGTCTGGTCAAATGCACCATCCCCGCTGAGTACCTCTGAACTATATATGGCATAGTATCTTCTTTAATATTGGAAAAGATCAATGCTAAAGCATTTTAGCTCTTCTGAAAGCATAAGCTCAGCTAAAAGATTTATATTGTCTTACTTATTAATATCATTAAGCAGAACTGCCTGAGTCTTGTGAATAACTAATCATGGCCCAGAATAGCTGCCATGGTCATTTAAGCACACTGCAACCTGTAGTATAACCAATATTTTGATTACACTTTTTTCTCACATATCAGCCTTTCAATGCCATCCATCTTCAACGCTCCTAAAAAGACATATATTTTTCTACAATTTGAGGTTTTAGATGAGGAAAAGTTAAAGGTCAGTTTCTTATAATCTCAACTGCGTCATGTCAGCATGACAAGCAGTCTGGACTGGAAAGCCTGTGTTGTTTCCTCCTTTAACCATCTGCGTTGTTATCAAACCTGGATCAGCTACTTATAAAAAAGAGAAAGAAAAGGGGGAAAAAACTATGTTCGGTTGATCTTGCCAGTAGAAACCATGGAGCCAATCCAAAACTACCAACCCTGTCACCATCTGTCACTGCAGGCAGGATTCTGCAGCACACTCCACCAGTCTGCAGTTAGTGCTTCAGTCAGGTCAGGGCCTTTACTGTGTCTAAAAATAGTCTTTCTTGAAAAAAATAAACCTGTGCACATTATGGCAGCTTTGAAAACGAGCTTAAGTGTTTTGTCACAGAGTCAGAATCTCAGTTTCTTTATTTTTTCCTCGGCTGAATTGCTGTGCGATTAGCCAGGTGCCTGTGTGTCTCCCAGATTGCCAGGCTGATGTATTAACAGGGTTTTACAAAGAGGCCAGACGGAGCAATCCATGGGTTCCCCCGGTCACACTAATACTCAGCGCAAGTAAACACTCAAAGACTAATTACACAGAAATGTGTGTAAAAGTGCTGCATAGCAACAGCATGATTAAGATTACAAATGCTGGTTACAGCTCAGGAATGAATCACCCTGAGAGGGAAACATTTTCCTCTTAAATTCTTTTTAAAAGTGCACATTTAGATATATTAAGGAGAAAGTGCAGGTAGAGGGGTGTTTATGTTAATCACAACCATTACCAAATCAGTCATAGTAGTATGGCAGCTTAAATGAATGCTTATCATCTCTCAAAATGCAAAGCTCTTTGGCTTATGTGTGAGGCTATCGCCATAAAACTGCTATGTGCAATAATCCAGACATTGTAAGTGTATATGTGTTTTCTTAAAACTTCTGAAAAAATGTTTTTCATTATTTGTATTTTAAATGTTTCTGTGAAATCTAGGGTTATTTTAATGATTTCTTCTAATGATATTCTGACTTTGGATAGTTAAAGTAGTCATGTTGGTCGGTAATAAAGCATCTGAGCATTTTTATTTCCTTTCCTACTCACTCAGAACAGGTCTGTACAGTGCACCCCACCTTGATGAACTTATGCCAAGGTGAGAAATTTGGGTGCTCTGATGAGTCCTTTTTGAACTACACACAGGCAGACCTTTACAGTTTTGTGGCTGAGCTGATGTTCCCGTGGCTCTATGTTAGTGTCAGTTCACACTGAATCAAAGAGATGCTCCGGGGATATCAGAGGGCCTCAGGGTACGTGTAGTCTTATACAGAGACTGCTGGTAACTTAAGTCCTGGGAATTGGGTCAATGCAGAGCTGGCCACAAGCACAGAGGAGGTTAAGCTCAATGATTAGCTACTAAGCCAAGACCACAGGGCGTTCAATCTCTTGGACAGTGTAGCACACACGCTCCATGCACGAACGGTGCCGTCTGCCCAGTCACAGTATAGACTGACAGGGGTGATACCTGTAGTCATACATAAATCATTTACATTGAGTCTAAACTGAACTTTATCAATTACCATCTGTATCATTTGTGATACATGAGTTTTTGTGAGTTTTTTTCCCCCCTGAAAAATATGCATAAATTGCACAATAATTTTATAAGCAATAAATTACACAAAGTGCCAAATGTAAGGACATCAACACAAATTAAAATCCACATATATGTCAGACAGTTCAATAACTGTTCAATAACTTGGTTTTGTTTTGGGGGGGGGGGGGGGGGGGGGTCAAACAGAAATTTTTGGCAATTATTTCATGGTTCAGGCATTACGGGGTTAAAACAAATTTTCACTTGGACAGTAAAAGTTTTTTACAACCACATACTTTCATACGGGGAACTACTTACTTGCTTTCCTGACAAGAACTAGATAGGAACATTAATGCCAAACTTAGAAGTGTCCATTGAATATAAAACTGGAGCCAGGAGGCAGTTCATTTAAAACAAAGCCTACAAGCAGAGAAAACTGCAAGCCTGGCTTTTGCCGGAGGTCACAAAATTTACTATGTTTGCGTAAATTGCACAAAAACTACGTAAGCCTTTTTTTCTTGGCTTGGCCGAATAACTCTCCAAACTTAGATGGAGTCAGGCTAACTGTCTTCTCTCATTTTCAGTCTTTGTGCTGAGCAAACTGGCTTCTGGCTGTAGCTTACCCTGAGAAAGGTATTGTTATTTTCATCTAACTCTCAACAGCTAATATCAGAATTCTCCAACCTAGTCTCCTAACTTCAAAAATGCACCGTCATCTAACTAAAGTGGCCTTTTTTCATCCAACAGAATCAGAAGAATCAGTGTTTGGATTCACTGGAAGGACAGTAGCTGTATCAGGGGATAATAATCCAGAAAGTAAATAGAGAAAACTGCATATTCTTAATTCTGTGCAAAGCACCACACATAATATTTTAACTTCTATGGATGCCCTGTCTGTGCGTCATCATACTCCAACAGACGCACACACGGACAGTAAAGGTGACAAAAATATGCAGCTTCGTCAGTCTCTTTTTAGGAAACTTATGGAGATGAGTTTTCACATTCAAGAGCTGTAAATGAAATCCAACAGAGACTCTAAGATAAACACATTCTGCAGGCTTTCCATGTGTGTGTTTTAGCAGGTGTGAGTGTGGCGAAGCAGAAGCGGCGACGGCATGCCTGAATGTGTGAGACTGAATCAAAATTTATAAATCGAACCTCTACTGTCTGCTCAAACCTAATGAAAACACCCGTGTCTAAAAATTGCCTCGCCAAGAGCACAGATTACATCCCGTGGCAAAACGCACACATACATACACACTTTTGAAAAGACCTGAGCTGATGTGTGCACCGAGAACAGGGAATCTTCTGCTTCACTGCACAGAGGCAGACACACATGACGCACACACGCATTCATACAGCAACTGACAGGCTGAGAGCTTAAGAAACTTTGTGTAGGTTTCACTGTGGCCAGAAAAAGACAAAATATTTCAGGCTGATAATCTGTTGATCCTGTAAAACACTCATTGCCAAATAGCGGTGTATTCTCAGCATTCCACTATGCACAGCCTGATTAAAATCCTTTCTCTACAAGATACCATGGGACCGCTTTGTGGGTGTCTATTTAATCACGCTCTTGATCTGTTGAATGGCATTGTGTTTGATGTTGGTTAATGCGCTTCCTTTGTGCCGCTGCATAAGTGGCTCTCTTGAGGGAAATTATGTGCATATTTTTGTTAAAGGTGACATTTCCTTGCTCGCTCTGTGAAATAAACGAGTGGAGAAGGCTGCGTTGCAGCTATTTTCTGGCGGAGAAGAGCAGAGGCCTCCTTGGTCTGTGCCAAATGCTATCTGCTAATGGAGTTTGGCTGCACTGATGCAGATGCATTTATAGTATACCATTAATTCATTAAAGAACTGCAGTCCTCTCATTTCAAATAAAACCAGAGAAGAGGATGGGGGAAAGGAGAGAGACTACTTGCGTTTGGGAAGAGTGTCATAAATCTCAAAAGCCTGGTATCAAGGACAAATGGTGAAGGAGCGGAAGTACAGTATGTGTGCCACTGTGAGGTTGCACCTGTGTGTGTAGTTATAGTTGCTGACAGAGGGAGGGAGAGAGATAATTATAGCTCAGGTGAAAAGTGGGGGAGGTTTTGATGAGCAGGATCTTTGTCACAGAGCTAAAATCCACATCCAAAGAAACCAAACAGACACCAACCGCGGCAGGACAACAGACTGACGGGGCCCACAGAGACTGGGCCCCATCGATTAAAACCGGAGCGGCTTTAGTTTATTGATCAAACACCATGGAGACCTGGGGAGTGACAGATCAGCAAGAGGAAGTTTAGGTAGCAGCTCAAAGAAAGGCTAAAGTTGCGGATAAGTAAAGAGAATATTTAAGAGTTTATCAGAGCATGCATGTATCAGATGCACTGATATATCAGCTTCAAATCAAAGACATCATACCTGTCTGTGTGGCTTTGTCTAGATAGGTGGCTGAGTGTGGATCTTTGTGGATTTTTGTGATGGTGTTTGCTGCAGTATTTCATTAAAACTATATCTGGTTTATTACCAGAAACTAGTAACTTGGGTCCTATTTTTGCAGCAGTCACCATATTTTCTCCCTGTAATAATAATACTATACTCTTCACATTGCTGAGCTCTAGAAACACTGCTGCACTAACCAAACTGTATACTTTGATTATCATTCCACAGTTTGCAGATGACTCCTTGGTTCTGTATTTAAATGGCATTTCCGACGCACTGTGAGATTAGCTCTATGTAACGTGTTTGAGTTAAACCGTTGGCTTGTTTCTGGGGTGTTTTCTGTTTCGGGCCTCTTGGAGGCAGCAAAACAAAATGAAAACAAAGCAAAGTCAAATGCAAGTCAAATATTTACACTGTTTTTGTTTTGGTCTCTACCAGCTCCAGAGGGAAATATCAGATTCCCCCAGGAGCTAAATGCTCCACTGTGTTCACCAGATAGGTGCGAACATTGTCAGTCTGCCATTTGGTGCCTGCTGCCACCACATACTGCACAGATTAGAGCAGGAAGCCAGACTGTACTGCAACACTCATGCCAGTTTTACATAATGAGTTAAAAGATAGATGAAGATGCTAAAATGCTTTGCAGATCTGAGATGGACTGCAGAGTTGTGTGTTGTATAAACAGCCATTTTAACCACCAGTAGGAGAAATATAAACTGTAGCAGCTTTAAAGACGGCAGCATTGTCTCAAGAATTAACTGTAATAAACAATTAATCCTCTCTAGATGCCAAATTACATCCAAGAAGGCCAAAATAAATTCACTTAGAAATTGGCTTTTTAAACTATGTTGAGGCATCATTCCTGCTTAGGTGTGTGTCTGTAATTAAGCAGGTTAAGCAAAAATCACTGTGCAGCTTTGACAGCTACATGGCAATTTTTAAAGTGTTACCTTTTTTTCATCACTGACTGCCTCATTAAAGCTAAGAGTAAGGCACTGTAGATGACTATTGTTTCTGGCAATTTTACAGCAGCGCCTTGTAGTTATGTTGCACTTAAGAGTTGTAAAGGTTAACATGACCCTCACTGCACATGTTTTCATTACCGCAGCCACGGTCTGAAAGAGAAATACGACAGACTTGAAGTCCCAAGAGGTTAAACTTCAGTCATGCATCCCTCTATCTAAAAAATGCAGTTTCAAGTTTATCACCCTTCTGAAGTATCAAGAGAGCCATTAGGGAAGATTTTCTGCTTCTTCCAGACCCGAGTAAAACAGTAGCCACAGGCTCACCTGAAAATTAAACTGTGGTGGTGTTCTCAGCAAGCTATGAAGCAGTCTTATACATCACACATGCTTACAGCTGAGAGACGGTCTATAAAATTCAAGAGGCACTCCCCAAATCCTCATTTATTTCAAACTCGTGGACTGATATTATCTAGAACCCAGCAAAGCAATTACAGGCACCCTGCCATCAATAGTGGGTTCCTGCAGTGCAAGCATGACAGAAATCCACTTATTCCATATGGTATTGATGTCGATTTACTGTTTTCATTATGACTGCAGCTTAGAGAGCAGCATGATCACAGCTGATAGAATATCTTATTACGGAACATTAAAGCACGTTTAGCACCAAAGCGGATAAATAATGCAACAGATACGATGTGCAATCATGTGCAGACAGCGCAAGCTCTCACAAAGATAGCAGTAGATTCTGTGCGAGGACATTGTTTAGATGCATATGCATGAGCTGCAGCAGGTAATGTTAGGAGTGATTAATTGTAGAGTCTTTCACAGCGCTGTGCTGCTGCTGTCTACAAACTGGGCTTTTTCAGTTAGTTGTGTTCATTTGCATGTTATCTTTATTACCTGATATATATAATCTGATATCACACAGTGTGGATTTAGCATTTTTAGTTTGATGACCGAGGATGAAATCTGCTGTGAATTATGCAATGCAACACTTTCTTTAAAGCCCTGAGCTTTGTGTTGTTTTGTAAAGCAAACACTAAACCTGGACTCTTTTCAAATTTTTAATACCAATAAAACAACCTAACAAGCACTGGCCACTTGCAGCAGCAAAGCTGCAAATGTAACACTGACAGGTGTAACGCTGAAGCCAGTTTGGCGTGAATCAGTATGCCTTTGTGATGTGTTTAGCCAACTGGTGAATTCAAATCCAATAGTCCATCTATTTTCTCAAATAGATTTCTGTGTTTACCCTTCACACACAACTGGTTTTCATCTTTTTACTTTTAATTCAATTCACTTGTATTTGTACAGCACCAAATCACAACAACAGTTGCCTCGAGCTGCTTAATTTGTAAGGTAGGTAGACCCTACGATGGCTTTAGTTGCTCTGACTCACTCTGTTTGGATCCATATTAGTGGTAGGCACAGTGATCGGTGTTAGCCATGCGCAGTGTTTTGTTCTTTGAGGCTTCTATGTTGGCTTGATGATTAATTAGAAAATGCGGGATTGTTTTTGGGGCTGAAACTGAAGAACCGTGACTATGCGAAGGGTATTGATTAGGGAAATGTCTGCATGAGGTGAAACACTTGGATCATTACCAAACTCATCTTTTCTAATTTGTATTCTGGCTCATAGTCAGACCACGAAAGATGGAGTGTTTTAAAACCCACTGGCCTGAGGTTAAGTTCTGCCAGCATATACTCCTCTTGTTCTGTTTCATTAAACAAAAGCTCCAGATTTTCTCTTAGAATCTTATCTTCTCATGTTCCCTTTCCTAATCTCATAGGTGTAAGACTATCTTAAACCCGAGGGGACAGAATGCCAGAACAGAGCAACGACTATCGTGTGGTGGTGTTCGGTGCTGGGGGAGTGGGGAAGAGCTCCCTGGTTCTGCGCTTTGTGAAAGGCACATTCAGGGACACCTACATCCCCACGGTGGAGGACACCTATCGCCAGGTGATCAGCTGTGACAAGAGCGTGTGCACCCTCCAGATCACAGACACAACAGGCAGTCACCAGTTCCCTGCCATGCAGCGCCTTTCCATCTCTAAAGGCCACGCCTTCATCCTGGTCTACTCGATCACAAGCAGACAGTCCCTGGAGGAGCTCAAACCCATTTACCAACAGGTGAGGAGTGTTTGTGTGTCTTTGGATGGCTGAGCTTGTTTAATCGCGCTGGGCTTTTATACTGAAACGTTTTTCTGCATTGTACTAAATATAAAGAGCAAAAGTAATGATGCTGTCTGGGGTAATCTGTATTGCATTAGTTCCTCAACTTTGTCACTGGTGATGTCTAAACCACAAATGCTTTCATTTGTAATGATGTATTCTCTTTGGGTGCTAAAACTACAAGCAAAATCAAATCCATTTGCTTGCCTTTGCAGGTCCTGGCTATAAAGGGCAATGTTGAGGCTATCCCAATCATGCTTGTGGGAAATAAAAGTGATGAGACCCAGCGAGAGGTGGAAACCAAGGACGGAGAGGCCCAGGCCAACCAGTGGAAGTGCGCCTTCATGGAGACATCAGCTAAGACCAACCACAACGTAACCGAGCTCTTTCAAGAGCTGCTAAACCTGGACAAGAAGAGGAACATGAGCCTCAACATCGACGGCAAGCGCTCTGGGAAGCAATCCCGTGCCGAGAGACTGAAGGGCAAATGCAGCGTGATGTAAAATCCAAGAGAGGAAAGGAAAGGGAGGTGGAGGTGGAGGTGAGAGAGGGAGATGAAATACGGAGAAGTAAAGAAGGAGGACGCCAGACACCAAACGCATCATACAGAGCAACAAGGTTTTTGACGGCAGCGGGGTTCTCATCATCGACACGCTCCTCACAAACACAACTTACATACAGGAAACGTTTCAGTTCGGAGCATAAATCCATGCACATCCTTAACGGGGAAACAGGTGAGTGGGATTGAGATGACAAGTAGTGCGTGACACAGATGAATACAGAAATGGCAGGGGTGTGGACTTTGTATCCTCCAAGTGTCACAAAAACCTGGATGGAGCACTCTTCGAGAACTTGGGTGAGAGTACTGACCACGAAGACCAGAAGTCCATAAAAACGCAAGAGGTTTCTGATCAGTGCAAAATCTTAGATATCTTCTCTCACTTCTGCACCTCCCTGCTCAGCTCACACTTCACCCTTCTCATCTTTTTCATACCCTCTATTATATTGACTGTAGAGAAATGTAATGTACAAGTAAGCGAGTTCCAAAGCTCACTCATCTGGTAGAGACCCTGTTGTAAGTGACTGAGGTGTCTATCATGCTAGTACAAAGAGGACTCAAAAGTTTGACACTGCTAGCATGAAGCATCACAGCAAAAAAACAGATCACCCAGCCACACCCCAAGGACTTTGATGTATATAAATATGGGATATTTAGATATATTCCATCCAGTCTGCACATCCTCAGCCCCAACTAGTATATGATGTTGACTCAAGTTTGATGCTCTGAAGCTCAATTTTCAATTGCCATCGTCATATAAAAACACTTCTTTGCGTTTATCCCCCAAATGCTTATGGTAAAAGGTCATCTATGAACCCTCGAAATGTCCTCATCTGATGTGGAGAAACATCCAGCGGCAGGGGCTTCACGCATGCCATTGATACGACGCAACAATCCTTTTAAGACTCTCATCAAGTGTAGAATAACTCTGGCTGAAAGGAAGCTGGACTCTCATTGAAACATGAAACAGAAATACGAGTCTGCCTTGCCTACGAGGTTAATACACTTAGATAATCATTGCCAAGCTGGTAAGATGAAAGAGAACTTTTGGTTCTGAGAATGTCAGTTTGCTTTGGCACTTTTCATGTGAGAGTTTCTCTTTTTGCCTTTTTTTTTCTAGTTTTCTTTATGATGCTCTTATAAAGTTACATTTAAACACATCTCCTTTAACAAAAAGCACACAGGGGAGAAAAGGCGGAGGGTGGATCTTTAAAGCTCCATGCAGATTGTCCAGTGCACCCTGATGCATCTCCGTACACTCATCACCTGTAACTCCAGGCATCAGGAAACAGAATGGGTCACAGAGATGTGCAGACACAACACGCACATGATGCATCCATGCAAAAAGAAAAGAAACACACACACATTTAGCTCTCTGATAGTCAATCTGAGTAACATCGTTGACTGAGTACATGAAGAAGAACAGGGCTCACTCAGCCTAAATGCCCTCACATTGCACTTTATATCACCATACACAATTTTATTTGCCATGTTTCCACCTACATGTGTATTAATAATTATCTCTGTTGTGCTGTATGTCCAAAGTACATATATATATATATTTAATATATATACCCCTTTTTTTCATGTAGGACCTCTAAAATTGTACACAGTGTATACAGAGCAGCCAAAAGCACAATACTTTTTTCCAACATATCTAATTCTATTTTTTTGTTTGTTCTTTTATTGTATTTGTGTGCAGTTTCCATCCTTAGCTTTCATTCAACAGTCCTGAACATGGATTGCATAGGTAGCATGGTCACAGGTAGCTCTCTGTCTTGATGTATGGCGCTTTATTTTGTCTGGTTCTTGGCACAATGAGGTTGTGGTTCTGCTGAACAACAGGGTATCGTGATGTGACCGGTTAGCTGTGGACACAAAGAGCGTAAACGTTATGTAACATCAACCCCCACACCACCCCCACAGGATCACAGGTTGTGGGACAACGATGAGGGGTCAGATTATTTGTCTGCTTTTCTCCATCTCTCAGGCGGTTTTGACAACAATTAGCGTGGCGGATAATCTGCTCCTGTACTGTTAAACCCAAAGACACAGATGATAACCCCTTTTAACTGTGTGTTCATTTCTCAAGAAAAAAGGAAGAAAAAAGAGAATAAGCACAGCAACTAGTCTCGTCTGTCTCCTTCTCTGTCTTTATGTGTGCAGCAGGATCAACAACTGGGCACTTTAGGGTAACATTTTACTTGAAGACTTGCTTATTAATCAGCGACGCCTCATTCATAAGCACCGTGTAAAATGTCCTACCTTTATCATTCATGCCCACAAACCACTATAAAATGATTTCAGACGTGTAGATAAGCAGATGGAAATTCAGCGAAATGTTCACAAGAGCTTTAAGTAAGATGTTACCCATGTAAAGAAATACTGTACCCACTGTCTTTCTGGGAAATGTTGTTACAGTAGAAGGTTTGGTGTTGCTATGTACTGTAATATACGGCTTAATAACGATACTCATGATCTATTGTATTTGACGCATCCACTCTTCAGATCTATCAATCAGATAGCACTAGCAAAATGTGAATATGTAACTAAAAGTTCCACTCCAGGCTGTAATTTTGTTTTTCTGTTTATTTTGAAAGCTGAATGAATCTGTTGTTATTACTGTGTTGTACTTTGCACTAATGTGAGGTCCTGTTAAACCCAAACATTTATATTGTAAACATACCCTTTACTTGTTAGATGCCAGGGATGCTCACTTGTACTCTCTTATTTTCTTTTTTGAAAATCTGTTTAAATTCCAAAAACAAGATGTGTAAAACAGATATATAAGTTGTATTTTAATCACTTTCTTTTCTTTCTTTTTTTTATTAATTCATTTATTTTTAACCTGCTCTATATAGATAGAGTGCAATCTACGGGTTGTGGCCATTTGACGAGCTAAAATTTGAAAAAGAAAACCTTAAAAATCGCCTGCAATGATTTTCAGACCGAGTTCTTTTCTGGTCTGACGCAAAGCCACCGGCAGTGGTGCACACGCTGCATAGATATCAGCTTGACACGTCTGGTTGCCAGATTGTGTGCGCATGTTTGTGCAAGCTGCTGTTCTGCTGACGTTAACAGGAGACTGTCATTGTTCATGTTCCTGCATGGAATATGATACAACAGGGAAGGAAAAACAACAATGAGGCAGCGTGAGAGAGCACTATGGACAACAGGGGCCTGTGCTATTAATAGACATAGAGCAAATATATGAAGTTCAACTGCACTAGCCGTGGCCTGTATAAGAATCGTTCGAGCTTTCATGTGGGAGCCGTTGAAAGAAGACGTTGTGCTTGTGGAGTGTGTGAGCTATTGAGTTTGTGGATTGTGTGAGTTAAGTGCTCGCAAGAATCAGGACAGACACTTCTGCCCCTGTCCCTCCATGGCGTGTCTCATCTCATTTATCCATGAACCATATTCCCTGTTCTGTGTGTTTAACCGGGAGTGCATTCATGTATATGCACATTCATCCACCTTATTTATATATATTGTTTTCACGTTAATTCACTCCGGCCTGCACGGGTGTGTATGTGCGCGTGCTTGTGTTGTTGCTGCTGTTGTACAATCTCATGAAGTGTCTGTCAGATGTTTGCAGCTTTCCCGTGGAGAGTGCCTACACATTCTGCATGAGTCATCCTGCACAACACACACCCCCTATACGCACACACACTAGTATATAAATCAGGCATGGAGCTGAAATAGAATGACTGCATGCCCTCGGTTGCACACACACACATACACACATATTACATTCACACAGGCCTTGTCAGTGAAACATCATTTGCTCTCTGGCTGTTTTCCGCTGTTGTACCTCTGTTAGCGTTACTTCTGCATAAATCCGCATAAATTGTGAGCCGTTTTCATATTCATTCTGTGTGTTTTTGCTTGATGTTTGCACTTACTGAAAACCAACCCTCCTCGCATCTGATTGTAGATAGCTGTAAATATTGTTCAAAGGTTTCAGAGAAGCGAAGGGAGAGCGTGCAGATAAAGGATGCCGTGGTGGGAGCGCGCAGTCTCCTGCGCATTCTTTGTATAGTCAAAACCTCCAATCAGAAGTAGGACAGTTAAAGTTTTCTTCATGTGAAAGCTTTACGTTGGGCTTTTTTTTTTTTTTGTATGCTGTAGCAAGAGAAGCACTGGCTTTAAAGGAGGAACTCTATGGAGACCAGCTATGTTAAAGGTGACTAAATGATAAGTTATAAAATGAATAATCATACGAATGGATGCAGAAAGATGTAATTGAACCATGAAATTGTGGAACTTGGTGGATATTTTAAATTTAGAATAATTTTTGCAATTCCACACTCTTCTTTAATTAAAAAATGCTGCAGGTATTTTCATTAAAATGTTGCTTGTACGATGATATTTTCATGGTTAAATTACACATTTAGTCTTAATATTGTTGGTATGATCACTTATTTTATGACATCAAATACACTTATTGCCTAGTAACAGCTATAGTTTGGGCCTCCATAGATAACTACATTGGTGGCACAGATTGTTGTGTAGGATCAGGTAAAGTTTACTTGAGTTGTTTGCCACCAGTGAGGTCACAGGGTACTTTCTGTTCATCTTGCTGAGGAGTCTCATACAATAAAGGGAGTGGGGTTCGGATTTGTTCTTCTGTGGCTGCAAGGGAAACCTCAGACCATGTGAAGCTTAGAGAACGAGCACTAAGTTAAACCTTTATACTCAAGAAAAGCTGTGGTTTTCTGACACACCAGGCTTTTTGTTACCAGCGAGGGGCAGGTTGTGCTCCTGTCCAGCAGGGCTTCATGCCACAGGAGCTAAAGGAAATCGGTACCGGAGGATCAAAATACAAAAGAACTCCCACTCTTCCTGCCAATCACTCAGGCTCACCCCTTTACATTTCATCTGATCGCCTCAGATCCTAATGAGCAGTATACGGCGGGGAATTTAGCCTAGACTTTGTGGGTAACGTAGTTTGGTACTATCGAGACGCTCTGGCCCTTCATTCCTGCATGGTCCCTATTGGTGTTCCAGCCAGCATGAGAACAAGGACACAAACTGTGAATCATCTTTGTATTTTTTAAATAAATTCCTCTGCAACATTTATGGCTTTGGTTTTGTAAATGGGTTATTTCTTTTAAGCTCTCATTGTTTTTGTAAATGATTTTTCTTTGGTTCTTCTTTTTTTCGTTGGGATTTTTTCATTTGACTAATTATAATGTATAGATATTTATTCTAGCAATAGTCTTCCTATTAAAATATACTGTGCTGATGCATCCTCTGAATAACTGAAACTAACATATATAAATATATATATATATATAAATATATATATATACATAGAGAGAGTGTGAGAGAGAGAGCGAGAGAGGTGATAATAATAATCAAATCTGCAAAATGATTTTCTTAATAAAAATATGAACTGAGGAGTGTTTCGTGTCATTTTTTTAAACATTCTCACCTTTTGCTTGCCGTTTGTATCCATGCAGTGATGTGGATCTTAGAAAATCAGTGATATTATGGTCAGCCACTTCAGTCCAAAGCCTTAGGGAAATCACGCAGGATAAATACACATAAGGGGCAACAGGGTAACAAGGAGCAGGTGGACATACAAAAGGGAGGGGAAAGAGCAAAGACAGGAAGTAAAAACTTGGCAGAGAAAAAATAAAGCAGCCTTCAAAATAAGAGAGGAAATAACTGAAAGAATTAAAAGCATGCTGTAGAAACCCTCTGTGTAAGCATTATACGATACAGCATATTCCTTGAGGAAGCATATGTGGATATAGTTTAGGGGGGTTTACCCTGTAAAATGTACGATATTTAAAAGGGAGAACATTGTGTGCAATATTTCCATCTTATCTAACATACAAATAGAAAAACGGCTTCCATATGCCTCATTTTTCATTTAAGAGTACTAAAACACTTACTATTCAGTTACATTTACAGTAGTGGGCCAATATTTTCCCACAATCCTTTGCCATTTACAGTACATTACTGTTAAAACCTACTACAATATATTGCTGTTTGTGTTACATTGTAGATGCTAATTAAATCACAGGTTACAGTGCAGCAATCTTCTCTGCTTGTTGACTAACATTCATGTAAAAGCTCTGCTGCTGGCATGACTTTGGAAGGGGTTTATTTCTTTTCAGCGACTCTCAGTGATTCTCTTTGATAGTTCTTTTTTCTCATTTTTTAATTTTAAAATGTTACTATAATAATTTAAATTATTTTCCCAACTCGGGATCGTTGACTTCTTTCACCCATGTCGTGCTGCCATGACATGCAGACTCTTTACAGTTTATTAATTCATCACACAGAGATACTGGCTTCCCCCCTACTCTTTCTTTCATTCTCTCTTAACCCTCCAACATCTGCTCGGAGATGCTGTGCCCGGCACGGTTGCTATGGAGACAGTGTGACGTTGACGGTGGTTGTCGCATCAGTGTGGTGTGACCCTGGTGGCGGAGATGCGGCGACAGGCGGGTCTCCCATCCTGCTCCTGGGGTGGATTAAAAAACATGTCATTCCCCATGAAGGCCAGTGTGGCAACCCCTCTGCTGGGTCTTAATTAGACAATTATCGTGTCCGAATACACACATAAAAATGAAACACATGAGACACCCTGGGAAAGTCTGTGTTTCCGTTTGGGTCTAAGATTAGGCTGCAGGAGTACACGTGGCATACGACAAAAAAAGGTGTGGGTGGGTGGATGCCACCTGTCGGCCTGTGAACATCTTTAAGTGGTGACTCATGGGCTTCCACCGCGGATTTCTTAGAAAATGAAAAGTATTGCTTGAATCCAGTGTAACCTATGCTGCTTCCTCACACACAGGATGGAGAGGGAGGGAGGGAAGCACGGGGTCTGAAATGGAAGAGAGAAAAATGAAGAGGGAAGAGAGAGCCAGCAAAGGGAGAAAAGGGGGAGATGAGAAAGGTGAGGAAATGAAAGGGAAATGTATAGGCATCAGCATAATTTCACTGGTCTCTGGAAACGAGGCCAATGCGGTACTCTGTGTGAGATATAAATAGCTCTCCTGTGTTTATAATAAGCAGGAAGGAAATGGTTGCTATACAACCACTGAGACGTATATGCGCATCAAAACCAGAATATAGATCAGAATTTCCATCTCCATCAGCACCACCAGGGTTTAAATGGACTAAAACAGAGAATTTTTGTGTAAAAATGAGATCCTGCACACATCAGACCTTTTCCCTCTTAACGCAGTGAAACCGGCTCATGTTCAGCCAACAATCACGGAGCAGATGCAGCGCTTTTTAGCTCTGTGTGGAGGAGTGGACTACAGCTTGGTGGAAACTGAGTTTGCGTGTTTGTGGGGCCTGCCAGGAATAGAAGGAGAGGCCCACACCTCTCTTGAGAAAGTCAGAACAGCAGATGGGTCAATGGCGCCATCACGTGGTAACACAACGCACCGGAGTCACGCAGTCGTTTTTACTGTAATGTAGGTACACAAATCCAGATGTGCATGCCACTATCTGTTATTTCGTGTCCTTGGGGAATACTGGTGGGAAATGAACAAGCCAGTGGTCTTTAAGAGGACACTATCTGTTGTCCGAACGTGTATTTATTATAGAAGTGGTGTGGGTCGTGCACTGCAGTCTTTATTTAACGCATTTGACATGACTTAAAGTATTTTCTACCACAAAGAGAAACACGGTCATTACCATTTCTGCAAACAAAACTAAAGTATAAAAAGTATTAAATTATTATTCATTTTATTTATGAAGTGAAAATAGTAATTCGGATTTTATGGCATTTCTTTATTTATCTGCAATCTGCAAACGGCAGAAAATTTACAGCAAATAAAAGGTCAGATTAGATTGGCCCAAAGTTCCTAGAAACTGAGATTTGGTCATCATTATTATTATTATTATTATTATTATTATTATTATTATTATTATTATTATTATAACACTGAGAGGACGTAAAGAAATGCATTTTAACAACATTTCAATGGGGCTTCAGTTCGTGCAAGTGCCCATTCTACACTTTACAATACAGGAGTCACTAGGAGCAGCCGTCATTTTATACATGACTTGCATTATTTATTTATTTGTGAACGTATATCTGGCAAATCTAGTCTGCCATTTAAAATTCTGTTGTTTGGAGGATACTTTCCCAGGGTATATATAGCTATAGATCATTAAAAATGCTTCCTTGGGAGCCCCTTGCTAAATCTGCTGTCACCCCATCGGATCGAGGGAGGGAGAAGGAGAGAGGGAGGAAGAGAGCAGGAGGGGGGTAGAGGAGTGGACAGGCACTGGTAACGGAGGGGGAGGCGTTTGGCTCGGTGAAAACGGGGAGTGAACGCGCAGAGAGTGTGAGAAACCAGCGGATCTGGCCCTTTAAATCACCAATACAGCACATTCGGAGGTGAGTTTGGAGATATTTGGCTATTTTTCTCCCCGTGCATAATATTTGTAGCGCCTCTGTGTGCTGCTGCAGCCCCGCATTCTCGCAACTGAGGGCGGCTGCAGCGAAAAGGGGGCTCGTCAGTGTCACGAATCCGGATTTCCCCAGCCCTTTGCCGGCAGAGAGGGTGGGGAGGACCGGGGACAGGGTCAGTGGAAGATTTCCTTCAGCTCGGCTGGACTCTGAGGACGCACGAGCCACAGTAACATGATCTTATATGCCGAAGTAGGCCGTATCAATTTGCATAATAGCGGAATATAACGGCATGCGCTCCGGTCTTGTGCTCGTTGTCGCTGGATGGGTTTATATTTGCCGGAGCTTGCCTCCCTCAAAACATGTCACCACCCTGCTCCCACGGCTAACAATCAGGGCCTATTTGCAGACCCGGAGCGGTGTAGTCTGTTATTCACTGGGATAAATATATCTGGCTTTGATATGTGCACTGTGTTTGCGCTCCCGTGCGTATTCGTCTGTATGTTGGCTCTGTTGAGTCTATGCGTTTAAGTGTGTGTGGTACGTGGATAGCCACGGGAGAGAGGACATGCTGTTCTATCCATCAAAATGCCCGCATTGTGCTTTCACACGGTAGAGCAGCGAGCAGGCCCTATAGCAGAGGACATGGCTTCGTACTGTAGGCCCGATCAACGCTCAGGAGCTGCTTGGATCAATAAGGATTGATGCAGTTTTGCGCGTCTTGAGAGCCTCTGTGTGCTCGCTGGTTGAGGCCTGTCCAGCTCTGGTGGTGTTTATGTTGACCAGGCCGAATCAAATGATCAGCTTAGCGTATATGTTTTGCTTCTGCTAAGTAGAAAGGCGTTCAGTTTGGGGCAAGAAGGGAGAGATGTGGCTGTGTTGGGGGAGAATTTCGTCTGCTGTTTTTAAAGGCTTCTCTTCTCTCGGCACGGTATGCGCCATAGCAAAAAGTTTGAAAAATCAACAGGCTGAGGAAATTAAAGAACTAGGTTAGTAGTGTCTATGAAGTGATAAATGAGTCATTTAAGTATATCTGGTACTTTATTTTGTATGCAGCGGCTCTGCCAGTTGAAACCACCGTGGTTCACCCACTTGATAGAACAGAAAAAAGCACACATTTATGTTTCAAAGGAACAGCAGCTTATAACTAAAGAGGATGCAAGTGCTGCCTTGTCCTTTAATGTTAGCATGTTTGTGTCAAAGGCATGCATCAGCATGTGAACAATCCCTGCAATAAGTCTTATAGAGTTGAGTTTTTATTATATTCATATGCATATACTCTGCGCTTGGCTTCCAGTGATGCTGCACGCTGTGATTTAGGAGCATTCATTAAATCCTGACAGATAATGAGAAGCGTAGAATGTGTTGTGAGGGAACAGGTGTTTGTCTCTGTTTATTTGCACTTGTTATAGACACATCTGAGGGTTATCTGTTTACACAGCCATAACCAAGGGACTCACCCCCCATTGTTGGACAGAGGCCCATGTGTGTACATTATATTTTAGTTCTGGGGTCAGTATTGGGCACTTGTGGTTAAAGGGGAAAAAAGAAATCTAGTGCCAAGTAAGGCTAGGGTCAGTATTTCTGTCTCTTACAAGCAGTTCATTTAGGAAGATTCATGTGCCACAATTTGCCAAACATGATGCCTTTTTTTGCTATCTTCAGTTTCTATGAATATGTGTACTCCTAATTGAAATCAGTGCAACTCTCAAGTCCTGTGAGTGTCTAAAGGAAAGAAATGAAGATATGTTGTTCCTGAATTAGGATTTGGGTTCAAGATTCAAGATTAGGATTAAAAATTAGAATTTGGATAGAGGAAAATCGGCAAAAAGCCGCATAAGTCTGTTAATGCCAACGTGCAGGCAAAGGCAGAATGAGAATTTGTTCAGGTGTTACAGTGGTAATCTCTAGCTTCATTCACTCTCTCTCTCTCTCTCTCTCTCTCTCCCTCTCTCTCCCTCTCTTACACACAAACACACACACACACAGCTCTAATTACAGACATGAATCTCTGAAAGACTCCACAGCAGGAGTAATTAAAGCAGGACTCTCCTCCTTAGAGAGGGAGACAGACAGAGACACAGACTGAGAGACCCGGTGGTAACATGCTCGTTGTGATGTATTTGAGGTATGTGTTGTTCACATCTACAGAAGCAAGTTTCCTGCTGTGTTAATCTGAAGGTTTGTAGTGATTTAAAATGAGTTTGGGACCACCCCACCCTCCATATGACAGAATGTCCCACCACCCATTCAGAAAAGTGCTCTCACAGGTGCTTTGTGAAAGAAAAGGAGGTTGCGATGATGGATATGATAGTTAATGGATATGATGAGTATGACATTTTCTTGTGTTTGAAGTAGCAGCTGTGTCATGGTAATATTTTTTATTGCAGTTTTCATATTTGCAGTCGTTATCTCACCTTTAGTTTTTATTGCTTTGCTAACTCATTGCTAAAACAGTAAAACCTCTCTGTGGAAAAATTGAAACCTATTTGTAAAAGCAAACAGAAGCAAACATTTTGAAATGTGTATGACTACTGAACTGCCTGTTTATAACGTAGCTTTATCAGCAGGCAGCTCACTTGTTTGCCCATTCTTCTTTTACACAGAGACAAGCCAATGTAAGCTCAGCCGCCATCCAGCTCTGTAACTGTGACTGCCGTTCCTGCACTGCTCAGACCGCCTCCATCCATTCATATTAGTGTTCAGAGGGAGTCCTGTCTGCACACCATCAGCCAGGTAATACTCTGTTTGCTGTGGTCACTGTATCACGTTCCACATTCCTAGGCTGCTTAATCTGCAAAGTATCTTAAACTCGAATTTTCTTGTGAATTACCCAGTGGACTCAGGAGTCCCTGAGGCAGTGGAATGTGGAATGAATTTATTTGAATGTCTGGATCACAACATTCTCAATCCCAAAGATCTCACTGAGGTTTATTACAACAACCTAATGGTGTATTCCTATTTCAACATGTTGTTTGTGCAGTGTGTGAATTACATTCAGAAGACTAATATCAGATGCTGATGCGTATTAGCATCTTTAATATAAGGGCTTTTATTTAATTGCTTTTTTGTTAAACATCAAATTCATTTTTGGTTACATTGTCGTTACACTGTTGCTTTCAATCGTCATATTATGAATTAAAATGCTGCTATGTTTCACTCTAAATTTCTGCTGCACTACTATGTAGTCACCTCATGGTGGTGCTATAGCGCTCCAGCTGACGTTCCACACAATCCTCTTAACTGATTTAAATTTATGACCCATAACACTAAAAAGGGAATTTAAGCCATCATTTCATTTCTGATCTAATGGCAAAAAACCAAAAAATATTACACTCTTTGTTGTGCTTTGTTTATATTTGATCCTCTGCAGGCTTTCTTTTTTGTTTGCTTTTGTGCGATTCATTTAGCAGTGCTATAAAGGACAGTTTCAGGGAATAATCAGGGAATTATCTAGTACTTAAATTCACATCTCTATTAAGTATACATGAAATTAATGTTTCTTGGTCTCTGACAAATCTAGTGAAGTAAACCAAACACAACTCATTCTGTTTTTTCACTCCTTCAGTTTTCTCCTGTGTTGGTGTATTCTCATGGATCAGTATGTCTACCACTAATAATATCGCCCAGGCCAGGAAACTGGTGGAACAGCTGAGGATTGAGGCAGGGATTGAGCGCATTAAGGTAAAACAACCGTTTTCTGCTGTGTTAGCAAATGTGAGTGCGTAATTATTCATACACATTTAACTGCTCTCCCTCTCTACTCATTCTTGTTCCCCCTTTGCTGCTTCTTCCTTCATTTACCCTTACAACTTTATTTTTTCTTCTACCTCCAATGCCCTCATTTTAAATTTCGCACCTTCTTATCTATCCCCTTTTTTGCCTTCCCCCATGCCCTTCCTCCTTTTCTCTCCCTCCCCCCTCTGTCCGGTCAGGTGTCTAAAGCAGCAGCAGACCTGATGAGTTACTGTGAGCAGCACGCTCGTAGCGACCCTCTGCTGGTTGGTGTTCCCACCTCTGAAAACCCTTTCAAGGACAAGAAACCTTGCATCATCCTATAGCTGCTTCCTGCTTCTCCTACCCCTCTCACGCACACACACACAAACACACATTCTCACACACTCTTGCACATACATATACACACTAACACATAAACGTATACTTTTGCCATTTAACTAGATCCCCGCATTTACCAAGACACACCTTGGAGCAGCCATGTCTGATCTTACAGGGCTGTCGAGCATCCACACACACACAGAAACACACACGCTCCCAGAATCGCCACTCTGGAAAAGCGCCATACACCGGAGCAACAGCTAGGGGAAAGGTATGCTGCGCTCACAGTGGCTGAGATCAGTATATCACTGAGTATGATCCAAGGTGCTTTGGTATTATTCACATATGCTGGTGAATTAACTACAAGTTTCAGCTAAAATTGAAAAGGGATTTGGACATTAATGATCGATAGGAAATCAGCATTTTCTTTTTTTTTTGTTATCGTGAAATGAGGTGTTGGTTCAAAGATGGGTAGCTGTGCCATAGGCAGGCGGTGGGAGGATGCATGTGCAAAAAAACAGAATGAGTGGTAGGCGCTAGGCCAATTGTGCCAAACTGGACCTCGTGTCCCATTAAAAGTTCAATAAATGCTTCTTTTTCTGTGGGAGATTTTTTTTTTTTTAAGTATGAAAGCTTCATTCTTGGGTCATTTTGGAGCAACTGGCTAAAGCCTTTGCCTTTATCAGGCCATAGCATGTTCCCACCCAAACCTGTATCAACAGACCTTCTCTGCCTGTGGCCTCACAATGGCTGCCTGCAGCCTTTGGCCAAGCCTCCAGCTGTGCCAACCTGTACAAAAATTCCTTTCTAGATGCTGATCTGCTGTCACTGATTCCACTGCGGCTCATGATAGCCGCCACGGGCTGATGTCTAAGCTGATCCCAGATCTGCACCTATGAGAGCAAGCAGTGAACGGCTCTACACAGAACTCAAGCTATTAACCGCAGACGTTTACTGCATTTTTTCTTAAGAAATACTTGTTTGTGAACTCAATGTACGTTTTAGATATTTTGTTGAAGCATTACTTAACAGATAGGACAATATTTTACATTTTTTTAGATCGTTTTCTTTTCACGTAGGTGTTGCCCCTGGCGGATCAGGTTTGTTTTCCTGCTTGCATTAATGAAATAACAGGATATCTGGTTGTAAGCCAGGGGTAATACCTAACCAGATCTACTGTACATCAAGCCTCCCTGTGCTTTACCCCAAGAGAGGGCGAGGCCACAGAATGATCACATCAGAGAATCATTCTGTAAGGGACTGCGAGGCTGGAGGAGATGACCCAGACATAGAAAGTAAAAATGAAGGTGCCCTCTTCCCACCCTCTCAGCCCATATATATTTCGATTACTAGTTCTTGTAGGGTGAATAGAACGAAAATGAGAGGAGTGGGTAGTCTGAAAATAAGGAGTCACCTCTCTGTTCAAGGGGTTTACATCTTGTTTTAATGCTTTGCAATTATGGCTATTAATCAGATTACCTGCCTTCACCAGTCTAAAGGTCCCAGTTTCCCCAGCATAAGAGCTCACTCTGATGTTATCCCAGCTTGGTCACAGGCTGGATCAGTAGGAGCTGGCAGTCTCCTTTCTGTGTCCCTCCATCCTCGTCTCCTCCACAGCGCTCCTCCTGTCTGACAAACCAAACTTGATTGTAAAAACTGAAACATGAAGAAGAAAAAAATCAAGTTAATTAAGAGAAAAAAAAAACTAAGTGTATAAACTTTCTTTCAGACATGTGCAGAAGTGATAAGTTGAAGAGTAGCTGTTTTGGCTTTCTTTTTTTTCTTTTTCTTTTTTTTAAGTTCTCTTCTTTCTATGGAGTCCATGGAACCTGGTCAGTTGAGTATTACCCTGTACAGTGTTTGTAAGATACAAACTCAGAACACAGATTTCCCCTCTGTGGATGTTGGATTTTTTTAGTACTACTTATTCTGTCAATCAGGATCACGTCTGTCCTTTGCTTTTTCCTTTTTTACGTCAATCAGGTTTTAGAGGCCTGCGATAGCTGAGGTTGGTTTCGGCCACATATAAAACCGATGAGGATGAAGTAATGTACCGGAAACAAAAGCTGTGTTTGGTTTAGAGTCATGCCCCGTAACAAGATGAATCAACATCGGACCTCATTACGGTGGTGCAAAACCAACCTCCTGATCTGACCTTTAACACCAAAGCTGTCCTTGTTTTTTTTAGTTTTTGTTTTTTTGGGGGCAACAGGCATCTAGACCAACATGCAACACACACCTACATCCTGTGCTTTGGGTGCTTTTCAAGCTTGAATGATGTTTATCAGAGGTAAAAGGTTAATAGCTGTAAGGAGAATTGGTGAGAGAGGGGATCTTCCTTCCATCATATTTACACTTTAGCATTTAGCCGAGGGTGGGATCATTTGGACATGGCTTATATCTGCTGACAGAGAGTCACAAGGGTTCGTCCTACTAGTTTTCTGCTTTCATGTCACTTAGGTCAGTGTGACCCAGCTGCTATACAGACTTTGGAGGTGGGTGGAAAGAGTTGTTTGCATCCACACGTGCTCATGCGTACCTGGGAATGTGTGGGGTTTAGACAAATCGGCATTAGAATAATTGTAATTGTTACCTTTAGCAATCTCAAACTGTGTGAAAGGGAAAAAAAGAGAATAAGCATATTTCCCAAAATGTCAAATGATTCCTTTAAAAATTCAGCTTTGTGATTAATTACCAGTTTAAATCGCTGCTTAGCATCTGTGTTTTTGCACTGTAGCCAATGGCTTATGATACAGACAAAGATAGAAGTATAGAGAGCAGGAGCTGGAGAAAGGCCATAGAGAGGGTGTGCAAGTGTGCGTGCGTGTGTGTGGGTGCTTGTGTTTGGTAGCTGAAAAGGGATGATTTGGCAGAGCAGTAGGTGGAGAGGAGAAAATAGAGGAGCGTGCAAGTGTGTGCTCGTGTGCATGGTCTGTGTGTGTTTGTGCGAGTGACACAGTGCGTAAGAACGAGCAGTGCCTCCAGTGCTGCAGTGTTAGACTGTAATGTTATAGTACTGCAGTCCTGCAGTTCTAGGTCAGGGTTAGTCTGACCAGAGGAAAGGTCATGTGATACCACAAGTCAGAACAACATATATGGCTTGCACTTCCTCCTTTTCTCACTTAATCAGTCTGCATATTTTGAAGAGTGAAAAGGGGGATTGTGTCACAGGCTAAAACTGATCAGGTGAAATGTGGCAAAACAAATAATTTCATTACCACTAACGTAAGCCTTGGATACGTAAAGGAACATGTTGACATTTGAGGAAATGTGTATATTTGCTTTCTCCTGCAGCTGGTTAGCTTACCTTAAAGACAAGAAACAGGGAGAAACTCCTCTGTTCACCTGCAAGAAAGCTCTTTTAAAGTTCTCAGTCAAGGTGTTATATGACTTTGATGTTTTGCCATTATCACAGTGAGCCATAGAGGTGCTGGTAGACAGGTTTTGTTGCTGCTAGCCTGGCTGTTTCAAGCTGTTTATCTTTATGCTAAGTTAAAGCAGGTAGCCCTAGAAGCAGATATGATGAAAGGGATGATTGAAGAGATTAATTAGGCTGATATAAATAAACGGTGCTCTTTTTTTTTAAGGAACTACCTAAAGACATGTGATGGCATAGCAACAGTATTGGCTTAACTATACGTACTTATTTGGCCTGGGTTTGCTTATCAAGGACCTGAACTATTCTAAGATGAAAGAACTGATTCCCTGTCAGTTTACAGGAATGTGATAAACACTTTCGTTTCATTTCTTTGCAAGCTAAAGTGAAAGAGAATTCTTGCTGCAGAGGTTTAACACAAGGAAACATACATGCATAACTTATCATCAGACAAATGCACATACACACACACAACCACACGCACAGATGTCCTGGTATTGCCAAGCATATGCTATTTTTTTTTTTTTTATTACTATCATTCCATCCATGGTTGGGCTTCAATCAGAGACACACAGCTTGGATTGCTGGTTTGTCTGATTGATTGGTTGTTAGTTTGCCTTATAGTGGTGTATATCATGTAAATGCTGGACTTGGAGGTGGGGGGCAGTCTTAAACAGTCTTAAAAGTGGAACACACGGCTCAAAGTGGAAATTTACTGGTGTTGTGCGCAAAAATGCAAGCCTCTCGAAATTCATTTCAAGCTTGGTGAGGAGAGCCGAGGCTCCTCCCTGTTGGACTTTCATATCAAGCTTCTCTGATTTGGCTCCGATCCCTTCCTGAGAATCATCTTTTGTGCTCTGATCTCCTGTGTATGCATACAGTATATGTATCTTTTTGCCTTGATTGACTATGAAGAAAATATATCTATTTTTTGTAACTGTTCTCTGATGTGCCATAACTCATGTTTTCTTGCACACTGTTAATATTTTGTGGATATTGCTGTTTAAAAAAGATGATATTGAGAAGTAGATAACATTAATAAAAAGATGATATAATAACAAACTTTTCCTGTATTGTTTTTTTTATTTTGTTTTGATGTTAACATCAGTGTATTTCAAGTTTACTGGGCAGATCACAAACATCAGATACAATACCAGTATGAGCCTCGCAGAGCTGCTGGTATAGCTGCAGAATATTAGTGTTTTTGATTATTATCTGCAGTTTATTGGTTTAAAAATTCAACTGCAATTTACAATGCACTTGCAGAAACATGCTCTCTGGCCTACTTGGTATACGATGTGCAGCGCATGATGCATGTAAGAGAATGCATCAAACAGAGTAAACAAAGAGCAGAGCTAGGTAAAAGTCTCCCAGTTTGGTCATTTCACAGGAATTCCATTGTTGTAGCCGTCTCAGGCCTTCACTGTGCCCTTTGGAGTGTGCTTTCAACCGTTACAAGCTTGTCTCCAAGTTTCAAACCATACTTCCCATGACCCTTCTGCAAGTCACAGCCAATCGGATTTAGGCTGGATGAGCCACGGCCTTTGAGAAGACACTCCCCTCACCAGTCACTACCCTGTGTGATTGTAAACAAGTGTGAGGTCCATGTGCCTCAATATGTTCCTCTCTCCTCTAGCAGCAGACAGGGCTGTGAACAGCCATGTGAGAGCAGAGGGTGGAATAGATTGCAAAGCAGAGGGAAGATCCTGAGATTAAGCAGAGATAATAGAGGGATCAGAGGCTTCACCCACACACACGCACAAACACACATTATGTTATTTGCATGCAACATTGTTGCAGGGCTTTAGCTGCAATATATAATGCAAAACGTACATTTTTAAAAGATTCTTGTTATGCATGTATGGAATCTGGCTAGGGAATAAATAAAAACACTTGACACGCAGGTAATGCGTCTTTCCTGTAATGCTTCATTACTTCCTGACTTGTAGGGACAGTAGGTCTGCATGAGCTTGTTATGCTTGTTTTAGTGAGTTTCTGTCCCCACCCCAGTTTCATTCTCACTGACTTATGCTCACGACAATAGAAGGGGCTGGCAATGACAAAGACTTTGCCCTAAGTGTGCATGCATTTTCCATGACTTCAGCCCGAATGTAAACTGTAGTTGCGTGACTCAGCAGGTTCCATGACGCACACATGGCTTTTGTTTTGAAATCTGAGCAGAAGCCCCAGGAACAAGAAGAATTTATGAATAAAATAATTTATTTACTTAGATAACAGAGCACAAAATAGATTACAAATAACTACAAAAAAACAATACAATCAATAAATTAACAGTGTAGCCACTTTACATTAGTTATTTATCAGAAAGGCAGCACTCTTGAAGGCACAAAGAAGTTGATATTTTTACAATACATTTAAAGCTGATCTGTCCGGATCAGACAGCACAGGCGTTCTGCATCATTGGGAATTTCGGATCCTGCCTAAATTTTTTCATCCTCTTTACATTGTTTTTTCTTTTGTTTCTTCTGGTGTCAATAGGTCCTGTGTGTCTTTAACATTATTTCCATTTCAGTTTCCATGGTGACAATTCCCCAGCAGCTTTCAGCTGCTCATTTTAAGAATGCACACCCAGTCTTTTCTACAGAAAAATACAAGTATTGTAAATGCATACCACACATAGACATACCACACATACAAACACACACCTCTCCTCTCCTTTTCTGGGACTCTCCCAGGAATGTCTGGTACAGTTTCAGCACTGCAACATTCCTGTCCAGTCAAACAAACAAGACTTCCAGGTATAAGATGGGTGTGGATGTGTTCCTTTCAAAACTACTACTCCTCTTAATGTTTACTATGTCACACCCCATAGACATTGTGAGCACCCAGAGAGCAACACAAAACAGATTGTGTTTTGATGGCATTGTAAAAACATTGTGACTTTTCTCTCTGTATCTTTTGCACAAGTACAGATTCTAGAAACCAGTGTCCAGTCCAGCTGTTTCACTAGTCTTTGAGTGGGAGTCCATGGTTTTGCTGGTCATTAAGGATAGTGGACTGGAGCGGCTACACTCCAGGTCATCCCTGCTTGAGCATAAAGATCCTTCAGTGTATCAGTATCTGGCCACAAAAGTTCCTGTATGCAGACCCTTCAGCGTTCCTGCAGGACTAGTTCAGGCACCCACTGGTCAAGGCGCCGACTCTCCTGGCAGTAGGTCCCCACTTCCTGCAGTCTGCAGTGCTCTGCCTGAGGATTCTGTGTGGGAGAAAAAAAGAATCATGTCCAGCGTTCAATTTGAATTGAACCTGCAAAGTAAGAGTAAAAATCACAAGGCGATGAGAAAGAAAAGGTGCAATATCTTAGCTGAAAATTGTGCATGAAAAAGATCACCATCTGCCTTTCAGTTACATAAGAGGTAGCCACTATGCTGAGTCAACACACCGTAACCAGCATGCAGTGAAGGTCTCTGTGCTCTTCCTGGTTCCTGTTGGCATCCACAGCTCCCAGCAGCCGCTGGAGTCGCTGAAACCCAGAGACTCGCAAGATGGTGATGCCGCTGTCGCAGCAGAAGGACTGTAGCAACGTGAAGTGGATCTGCAGCGCCACATCATTTTCATCGTCGGCTGCCAGCACGCATAGCACCACGCTGTCTGGATCTCTGAGGGGGAAGAGAAAAGAAGAAAAATGAGGAAAAAACTGAATTCACATGTCTGGGGGTGATCAGTTTGGGCAATGAGAAGAGAAGCACAAACCAAAATTAATACTTTCAACTCACACATTAAGAAGCTTGGCTGATTCATAAATGCCAACAGTGAGACAGCCTTGTTTCTGAGCAGTTACCAGCAACTCCTCCAGAGCCAGACCTACAGACTGCATCCTAAGGGATAAGGACAGGACAGTTAGCCTTTTGTATTCTGCAATATGACAAAACATTAGTGGTATTAAATATATGCAGCACTGCTTCAAAAATCCCCCCTCTTCCATATTAATTGAATTAAAAGTCGTTAGAACACTGAAATACACGCTCAGATCAGTTTCATTATCAGTTTCATGCATGGGGATGATTGTGGTGATATAAAACAAGCCATAAATGCGCATTTTACAGTTTCAAGGAATTTCGCTGCATGTTGTGCAACGTGCATGCGTAGTATTGTGTATGCCAGTACAAAGATATTAATACTGAGGTCTTATGACTCATAATAATTCATGCATAATCTCTGGATTTTGGCTTTTATGCGGGTGTCAAACTTTGACAGCACAGAAAAGATTGTAACATTTTATGCACCCAGATGTTAAATAACAGAAAGTCTCTGCGTTCCAGTCTCAAATCAAAGCTTTCCAAAAAGCACTTTAATTACATCAGCCTAAGCAATCCACACAACGGAGGGGTCAAAGGACGATCAACATACCCTTCCAGCACATGATCACGCACATGCACATGCTGAACCAACATAAATATAGAGCTGAAGCAAGAAATCTTACTTGTTCTCGATGGAAGCAAAGCTTTCTTCGGGAATCATGATTGCAAATTAAAAACCGATCCCACTGCGTAAATGCGTGACAACTGCCGGTGTACCAAAGTTATGCCAGTCTCTTCTGCGTTTGTTGTTGGCAACGTTGCGTCACAGTTTTATAGTGAAGCTGGAAGGTGGGCGGCACCGAAACTAGGCGAGTTTTGCAATTGGCTCAAAGGAAAACCAACATATTTTCTTGTCATGTGGCCTCGTGGGTTTGTATGGTTACAGTGAGTGATGACTTTACGGGACAAAAGTACACTTGTCATTCTGACATAACTGATATTGTGCATAAACAAATACATGCATCTGTTCAAGTGAAATGGTCCAACTAGCTCCCGTGTTGGACTATGAGATAAAAGTGTTTAATAAGAGATCACCTTTTCATAACAACGTCTTTACAGGACTGATGTGATTATGTAATTATGACTGACATCTAGTGGCTGAATGAAGGGGGAACGTCTATGTAACCCTCCTACTACTGAAAGACTGCAGTCATGCATATAAAGCAAGCAAGCAATTCGTGGAACTATATCATCAGTAAAAATGGACCTAGAGTCAAATTTGCAATATGTAACAAACTGAAATAAAGCATATGATAAAGCACATTGACTTTCTCTGTTTTCCTTTATTTTTATTTTTTTACACAATAAGAGCAGGACAAGGATGAATATATTTGCAAATTAATATTTTCAGAATATCCAAGTTAATTAAAATAAAAGAAGTGCACACAACAGACTCTGCTTCTAAGGATCTGAAACTCAAGTTGACTTAAGGGTCTACCTCAAAGCTGATCAGGACCCATGATTGGATCACGTGGCATCTGTTAATGACTTTAATTAAGCTCAATGATTTTAGCTTCAGAGCGCAAAAATATAGCACTTTGATCCAGTGGCTTTTAGTTGAGAGAAAGCAGCATGCAACGTGCTGGCACATCTTTGCAGACATGAAATGAACAGTGAATATTTATAAATGTTTTTACTGTTTCACTCATGAAACAAATATAGTTTCAGTTTGCCCACAATACAAGGGTTTTACTTTAAGATCATTTGTTGCAACCCTCTTGGAGAACCTAATTAATTGATCATTTTGAAAAGGTCTGAATTGAAATGGTTTGCTTATATGTTTTGGATTTCAAATAATCTGATGTTCTTTGTGTTCTTGATAATCAGGGCGGGAAATATCACTGGATCTGTAAAGCTCCATCTGATCATTCCCTTCCTGAATTTCAGCCTGGTTCTCAAAAAAGCTGTCTGCAAAGTTCAGCATGTGCTGCACAGCACCAAACAGTAGAGTGTCAGTGTCCTGGTCCAGGTCCAGCTCCTCACTGTAGTTCTTCACCGGCAGTATACAGGATAACGGGATGCCCAGAGCCTCACTCAGCTCCCGTGCCTGATTACACAGATAACACAGGTACACAGATTAAATGAGCATTATTGTCATGTCAAATTTTGACCTGCTACTGTAAATGCATCTAAAAACATCACCTTCTTCTGGATGTAAAAACTGCGATAAACATTCTTCAAGTCTTCCGCCACCAGTGGACAGGCCTCGTCTACTTTAGTCATCAGCAACAGCTGAGGAATTCCTTTGAGGGACCGGAAATACAAATCATGACCAGAAACAGTTTACTGACACCAAGAAAAGGTTTACCCTTTGTTGTATTTCCCTAATATAGCCTTACATATTTACATATACATAAAACTGCCTGCTGCACGTGCTGTTTTCAATGTTTTCTAAAAAAAAAAAAAAAAAAAAAATCAAAAGATTTTCTGCTGACCCAGCTGATTAGTCTTTCTCCGGATGGCACAAAGTTTTTCCAGCATTTTCTGGCTGAGAATAGAGACCTTGCAGGTGTCGACCACATAAACCACACAGTGAATCCTGTCACTCAGAGTCACATGCTTCTGATAGCCAGGAGCATCTGTTAGGATAGGGCCAGATGTGCTAAACTGAAGTACAAAAAAACATAGTTGTTACTTATCAATCAGCTGCCTACGTTTTTTGTATTTAATCATTTACTATTTAATCAGTTAACATGAAATGCACCTGGTAGCGATCCTTGATGTGACCTTTATAGATGTTGACCAAGTCCTCAATGTCCAAACCACCCTTTTCCTCCAGCCCCATTGTGTCACAGAGGATCAGTGGGACGACGCAACCACCTTTCCCTGCCTTGATGGTGTAAGTGCGAAACTACAGAAAAGATAGAAAATGTCATTTAATGGGAAAACACTGTACATTACAGGTAGAGCATGCAGATTCAGTTATACAAAAAGTCCTGTGCCAGTACCTGAGTGGTCACACTCTCCCCCGCTGTGCCAGCGATGGCCTGGGAAGTCATGTTGCCTCGAAATGCTGAGTTGATGGAGTTAAAGAAGCTGGACTTGCCTGCTCCAATCGGGCCTACCAACAACACACGGGCTTGGTGTACTGTTTTGATGTCAGGCTTATAGTTCAGGATGGCCTTCATCAATTGCTGTTTTTGTCTAGAAGAAAGAAAATGTACCCACACCACCCAGAGTGCAAGCACAAAAAGTTTACATGATGACAAGCTAAAAAAGATATGACATAACCTTATACTGATGATGAACATATGATGAACAATTTAGTTTTTCTTAGAATTACAAAATCCAAACATAAATTTATATATTTTACACAAACACCACCAATAACTGTGCTGCAGGTTTCTACATACTCAGCTGTCCATTTGATGTTCCTCCAGGGCTTGGGCAAGAGATCTTCTAGGTCTATAAGTGAAAAATCGATTAATAAGAACAGGATCACTTTTTAATCATATCAATATTAATTCTCTAAAAAGTGCACAGTAAAATTACAAGCCTTGGTTTAAGCATAAGCTCATGAGTGCACGAGGCCATTTCTGCAAGTAGATGAGCACGTTTCTTAATGGTCATGAAATGTCTGTTTTGAAAGTATAACCATGGGAGACATTTTTTTAATTCTATAAAACTCAGGGATTATTTTTACACACCTTCAACTCGATACACCTCAAACTCTGTCAGTGTCAAGTCATTTCCATGCATATCTGCAGCCTGAAAGTTGAAGCCTGTGCCTGGATTTGACTGCACTTCAGGTTTGTCATCATGCAAGAAAACCAGAGCACCGTAATTTGGCCCGGTGCCTCCATCAGTGAAAGCACACTGCCCGATGATAGCTGCTACCCTCAGTGGTTTGTTTCTCTCAGCACTGATACTGTAGAGAAATGTCTTCTCATCATTGACACCCTCTCCACCTTGAGTGTAATCTTTGGAGGTGTAGGCTCCATAGATGAACCCAGCAGCATTGTAGGCTACAATAACGGTGGGCCCTTGATTGTCACAGTGTCTGTGGAAGACATTAGCAGTGAACCCATGGATGCTGGCTTTGTGGAGCAGATGGAGTTTGACACGACCGAAAAGAGAGAGGAGCTGCTTCTCCTGATCCTTAGACAAGGCGGATTTCATTGCTGCCATGATGGGAAATCACCTGATGATGTAGACAGATCAGATCAAGTTTAACAAGTTATCTCAGAAAACCACAACTGCACATGCATCCTGTGACCATTTATATAATATGTTATTAAGGGTTTTTTGTTTTTTTTAAATAAAATGTCATGTAAACCTGCAAGTGAATCATCCCACTCCCACCTTACTGAAAACTCTTTTGCTTGTGAAACACTTTCTTTTTGAAGGGCACGTTTGCTGTCTTTCATTAAAACATGTAAAATACAATCACCACCAGTCCACATAGCAAAATTGGTATGGCCCAGATCTGGCCCACACAGTGTGCTTATACATGGCCCACATGCTACAAAGAATGACGGGCCTTTGGTGGCCCAGATCTGGTTTGCCAGATGTGGTCCACACAAAGCCAGTTGCAGACACACTGGTGGTCCTGTGCTGGCCCAGAGCAGTTTCAGCTCTGGCCCCTAATGTGTAGCTTAATTAAGACGAGTAAACTGTCTGTCACTAGGTTCTGGATAAAGTGTACACTGACAAACCTGTCAAACTTGCATTTGAAACGTTGGTTACCATAGCAGTATAATATTGCAACATGGCATTTGTGTCTTCTAACTAAAATAGGAAAATAGGAACATAAATAGTGTCATCATTGCCAGACCTGGCCCACATCTGGGGCCTGTGCTTCGTACCGCGCTAAGTGAGTTAGCTGGATTAGATTGTTGACGATTTCGCGTGATCCTGGATCGTTCGGTTCCCCGAAGCCCATCCGGGACTTGCTGTCATAGCAACAGTGCCGTAAGCGTAAACCTGCTGGGGAGCAGGTTTACTTTATGTAAACAGGATTAGATCGTGGCCACGCAGGTATGTCCGCGTCATTCATACGAAAGCAACAGCGATATTCCACCACTGTTTCACCATAAATAAATAACATCAATGTAACTAAAGATAATGCAGCACTTGATCCTTTTATTGATTTCACACAGATACATACAGGTCATTCCCTAAAAAAGGGAAATGTACTATTAACATTCTATTACATGTATGTGATTATTACAGATGTAATTCATATTTCAGAGTAGTAATTGTAAATTACTTCGTGTAATCAAGATGAGAGACCACGGCTATAAAAGCGAAGGTGGATTTGGGAAGCCTGTCGCAGTCATATCCTGTCCGTTTACGCGAGCAACCCATTGCGGAAGGTGCAAGATTGATAAGGAGAGTCCTCAGAATTCAGCGTATATTGCGGGACAGACAGGATCCTTTAGCTCAGCGCGACAGTGTGCTCATAGAGAGATATCGATTTTCCCGTGAGGGTATTATTTACTTAACCAACTTGTTGACGAGGGGGTGCAGGACCACCACCTGTCTTTTTTTTTTGCTCTGCCCTTTTCTTGGTTGCTGTTATGAACAAACAAACAGAGTATTCCAGGGTCTCTTTCCAAGAGACGACAAGCAATATAAGTGATAAATATTACCATTCTGTAGAATATTCTTATATTTCACTTTTACTTGTTCCCATGTTCTAGTGGGTCCTGTTGTGGCTCTAATGTGAAAGGGGATATAATATAACATATTATAATATAATATAATGTAATATAATATTGGATAATATGGTGTGATGTGATAAATCTACCCTACCGCCTACTGGTGTTGGCCAGAGGGGCCGATGGCGCGATATGGCAGCCTGGCTTCTGTCAGTCTGCCCCAGGGCAGCTGTGGCTACAACCGTAGCTGCCTCCACCAGTGTGTGAATGTGAGAGTGAATGAATAGTGGCATTGTAAAGCGCTTTGGGTGCCTTGAAAAGCGCTATATAAATCCACTCCATTATTATTGTTATTATTGGATTACTTACGAGTTTGATTTGTCAGCAACTTTCTGCCAGCCCTCTCTCCTTGCTTTTGCAGCCTTTGCAGTGTTCCCTTGCGTTTAGCGGTTAGCGCGATGGTTTGGTCTTGGATGTTTCATTTGATCTTGGATGTAGTAAGCGACGTACGAAGCACAGGCCCAAAGAGAAACTGAAAGTAAAACCACCTTCAAGAAACCCGCTGAAGTGATAAAAGTCATACTTGCAGCAGAAAGATGCACACTGTGGATGAAGTTAGATGTTATCAAAACAAACTCACCTTCAGAAGACAAACTGATGCAGGAAAAATACAGTCTGTGGCACGCCGCAGTGGTTTAATGTGTTGTGGAGGTTCAAACAGGAATGAAAGTAAAAGTAAACCTTTTTTCTTTGTCCCTGTTGTGATTGGTCACATTGTAAAGGCTGTAAAATGAGTGCAACCAATAAGACTTGACATGAAACATGATTCTTCTGTGATACTGAGTTTTGCAGTTCAGTCTAAAAGCTATAAAAGCGTCTTTGATGATACACCGAAAGAAATACAGTTATGAGGAATATACAGTATAATGAGCCTTATGAATAAATTATTCAATTAGTATGTATTTGTTCCTTTATTCATGTGTATTTTAGTCATTTTCAGAGTTTTTTTTTAAGTATAATCAAATTCAGAAGCATTCACATACATACAGTATTGTGCAAAAGTCTTGAGTTACTCCTCTTTACACTTCGTCTTCAAGGAACCACACCTTGTTGATTTTTTTTAAACCGGTCTTAAGCAATAGTTTTCCAGGCAAAAGACTTTTAAACTTTTTCCTTTGGACGTTGGCTGCTTTTCCTCTAAAAAACAACCTTGTAGGTTTACCCCTTCCCCAATAACAACCTCAGTCGTGATTCCCTGTCCTGTTTTGTTCCTGAAAGACAAGTCAGTGAAAACCAAATTCATTTTTAAACTCACTGACTTTTATGGCAACATATAGCAAAATCAGCAGAAATAAGAAACAGACTGCCTATACGAAAAGTGACCACACCGTACATTTACTGACTTAATCCAGGGGTTGTTACTATGTAATAAGATACTTTGGTTGATCTTGTGTTATGCAGTATGCTAAATTACAGTTCTTTGTCTCTTTTAATCAAAATTTTATAATCCTAAGTATGTAACACCATCCAAAGCATTTCCAGAAATATAAAATTAATTAAAATGTAGCTACAATAAGCAAAAGTGGGTAATTTGTTCTATTGTGTTGTAAGATTATGATAATTTGATTCAACATCCACAGGGCAACTCTCAGCAGACCTTTGAATGGTGATGCACATTCTTTATTCATACATTGCTCACTGCCCTACAACCCACACATTTGACATTGTTATTGTATGTTCTTACAGACAATTACAAAGTGACACTTTCCCATTGCTCACAACACCTTGCTCTGCCCTGTCTCCCACAGTGCTTTGCTCTCTTGCTTCATGAATATCATGAATGAACAACAACATACAGTACATTTTTTATACATGCAGGACACATACACATAGTTACAATTCACTTGCAGGTTCAAGTAGTCAATCGTTTAAAACCTCAAACTGGCGCCATTTTGCAGAAAAAAGGCAGTCATGAGTTGTTATAAATTAGCACTGGACATCATTGTAACATTATTGGGATGAGTGACGAGAAATAAATCATTTTTTTCTCAAGTATAATAAGAACTTATGACTAGTTTTTATAGCGTCTTTAAACAATTGAAAAAAAAACGTGGATTTAAAAAGCAAAATGGGTTGTTGTGTCTTTGTGATCATTTGCTTTGGTATTAATCAAACTCTGCATTCCACATGCACATTCATGTGACAGGAACAGAGAGCACTGATGATTTCTTACACATCCCTCCATGGATTCGTGGATATCTAGTCTGGGCTCAAGTAAAAGAAGGACCTGTCACTGTGACTACACCAGTTTTTATGATGTGCAGACGCAATAAAAAATCAACACTTACTATTGAGAGACTGCACTGACGGTACTTTGGACACATTTCCTTGTACTTTGCACTTCCCTTGCAATTTCTTTGGCCTTTTGTAACGTCTGTGCAATTGATTTAATTAGTTAAGATTTTTTTTTTTCAAGAACAATTTCCTTGAGGGTAGAGCTGCATTTAAATATTTACCTTCAAAAGTGATAAATTGCGCATTTCTGTGTAGCCAGATTGGATTTAATGTCTCAGTTATAATAATTATAATCTAGATATGCATTGAATATGTTCTTTATTTTCCCTTTGTTTTGTTTTGGCTTTTTTAAAACTATTTTCAAAATGAACAAGAAATAAAAATTTTAAATGAAAAGAATTTTGTCACTATATTAAACAAAGTGCCCTGTGTACTGTAGTCTACTTTATTAAAACTGTTCAGTATTAGGATGGAGTGGGGGGTTGGGTGCTTTCCACCTTTGGGATGTCTTCACTGTTTAAATACAATCTGATTGTTAAGTAATTCTTATTTACACTCTGGCAAGCCTCTCTACAACAGACCGTGTGATCATATCCACAATCCAAATACATATTAACAAGTCTGAGCCTCACACGCTTATGATCATAAGCATTTTAACTGATTACAATTGCAGGACTAATATTAATATCACGATTGCTGTAATGCTGTTAAATTTAATCTGGTACTCTAATCCCTTCTGGCAGATTTGCACACTCATTTTCAGTAATCTCAGAGTCAGTAATTGTCATTTTCAGTATTTCTGAGAGTCTGTTTGCTCAGCACAGTTGACACTGCCACCAATGTGGCGTAATACTTTTTTAAAGCAGTTAAAACACAAGCGCAGCAAACATCACATGTACTTACAGTGCTCAGAACAAAATGCTTTACCACTCAATATGAATATTTGTTGTTGGACTCTCATTGAGAAATGAATGATCAAATAAGTCTAATTAAAAGAAAAATAAACAAATGCACGGCTTTCATAATTAATAGTTTGCACACTTTCACCAGTTGCATGTAATATGGATAAATGTTGTTAGAAAGCTGTTAATGCTAAAAGCAGCAAAACGGGCCCAGGTACACAGCACAAACTACGATCACGTTTCAGTGCAAGCCTACACAAAGTGCCATTGACCCCGTGTACATTATTTTCAGTAATCTACAGCATCAGCTTTCATGTAAATCTACATTTATGCAGGCTGACATGCTTCTCTTGCAGCGAGTATGACCTCCTCTCCTGTTTTGCATAGGGTCATGGGTCAGTGAAGTCATGCATTACCCCCGGAGGGAAGAGATCTAAGGGCCCCTCGGTGCAACAACACCCTAAAGGAAGTGTTATACCAGGAAGAGTGAGGCAAAAGCCTCATATCGTTATCTACTCAGTCGTGAACGTGCAGAAAGAGTTGCACTTTTTTCCATAATATTTGTTTCTAACTTCCTATTCTGTCACTCCATCAGTCCTCAAGCTCTCTACCTTAATGTCACAGTTTAATTTAGCCCAGGTCCACCTTCCATCCTCCAGGCTGCAGATCCTAGTTTGTCTCAGAACTCTATTTTGCAGGCGGGGAAAGTTTCATCCTGCATGGCAACGGTGCTGTTAGATCCCAGGACAGTGATTCCTAGTTCACGCTGTTTGTCCAAGGTCTGCTGGTACCACTCCTGCATCGACACCGATTCGAAGGTAGGGATCACTGTTACCTGGAGAAATACAAAAGGCCGCCTTTAGCCATTCAGTAATAGCTGATGATTTTAGCATTTGGAGGGATCTACAGAGTGTGGTTTGGGATTCAGTAACAGCCCAATTTTCATGGAAATGATCTCTGTGATTGCATTTTACATTTTCTCATTTTGGGGGAAAAAACACTTACATAATAATCTACTGTATAATGTTTCTACCTGCATAGAGTCTGGCCATGATATCTTTCCATCCAGCAGAGCATCCAGGGTTTGCCTCATTAGTTCCTCCCGCTCCGGGCTGTCACCGCTGATGATGTAGCAAGAAGAGCGAACACACTTGAAGAAGTCCACACTCACTGTGGGAGAGGAGGCTCCAGAGGGGGTATAAGCCAGGTCCACATACACACTGACTTCCCCAGCAGAGGTAGCCTTAGAGCCTGTGGCCGAAAGGAGAGGAGAAATTACAGCCTAATAGCGCTCATACCGAGACACAACACTTAAATGTTGAAGTTGCCCTTAAATTACGCAGGGCAAGAGAAAAAATCCCACTTCACAGCTCATACCTGGACTGGACGAGGATTTTGCTGGTGCTGATCGAGTGCTGGTGGAGGGGGTACGAGCTAAAGAGACGCTTCCTTTTGTGACTCCACTTTGGCTCCCTGTCCTGCTTTTCCCTGAGCCTGATTTTTGGGAGGCCTCAATGACCTGATCACAAAAAAGATCAAATGTAATACAAAGTTCAGTGGTAGATTTTGTTTAAATAGATTATGATTTAGACAATTTTATGGCCCAAATTTTTAAAGTAATAATTAGGTTACGCTTTACAAATAAAAATAACATGAGTCAAAAGGTCCACTTTGAGTATTTTGATGGGTTTTATGAAGTAACAGAAAACATTTTGTATCATATCAAAATGTCAGATATGTTGAAGCAGCCATTCATATAATAATCATTTTTACTCTTATAAAATAAAGACACAGGCTTTAACCTGTGGCCAAAACCAGTTGCGCTGATAGTATAATTAATCTTTCATATATTTTCATAAATCACATATTTTGCCTTCAATCTAGCAGACAAGATACATTCAGTAATTACTCGGACCTCTTTGTGTGACAACACAACAAAATAATTCAACCTGTCTTCAGCTTAGAAATACCACAATCCACCTGAAGCCACAATAAAGCTCATACATGATCTTAACACAGGCATGTGTTTCTGCTCACGAGACAAACTCACCCCTGCAAGTTTTTTTCCTCGCATGCCCGTGGCTTTTGCTCTCTTGCCATGAACATCTGAGTCAAACTGGGGAACTGGCATGGAGGCGTCAGGATGTGGAGGCAGAGGTGGACTGTCCCTGAGAGGTGCTGGAAGAGGGTCTGGCGGCAGAGCCTGATGGGTTAGGATGTTTTGTGGAGAATTAGAAGGCTCGCTACATGACTCATCCTCATCCGAGTCCAGAGCTCCGTCAGCAGTGGTGGACGGGCAGTCCTCAGTGCAGACAGGGGCGTTTGAGTCACTGGGTGACGTGTCCTTGGTGTTGTTATTGTTGTTGCCGTGCGGAGTAAAGGCTCCTCTGGAGGCCTCGCTGGTGCCTGAGCCGGAGTCGGGCTGTTTAAAATGTTTAAACTCACAGGGAGAAACCAAACACAGGTCTACATCATGACCTGAAGCCTCGAAATGAAGTGTGCTGGGAGCCAAAGGTCGTGCTGCCTCTGAACTCTGACCTAAAGATTTGAGAGGCTTCTTCATTTGTAAGGACATTCCTGCATAGTGGCTGCCATTGGAGTGAGAGTGATAAACGCTGTCATCGCCCTCTCTCTGGCTCCCAGTGGTTGGTCCCTGCTCAAAGGACATGGACAATGATTCATCTACCTCTGTGGACTGAGGTGAGCTCACCTCTGCTGGCATGGAGTGTGTAGTGGTGGTGGCAACAGAGGGAGACGGGTCTGAAGAAACTTCCTTAAGTGTCCCCAAAGGAAGAAAACTTAAATGCTTCTCTCTGGGATGTGTGGGATTCTCTGGAGTGCTTTTAGGATGGCATAGCTGCCCCTCACTTTGCCTGGATGACCCATTTGGCTGGTTAACATCAGCAGAATCTAGGCTACCCTGGGCTTGTAGCCGGCTAAGAGCAGACCTGTTGCACCAAACATCGTCTGGGGACAAACAGTAAGGAGTGTGGCCTGCGCTGTTGGGCCGTGAGTCGGGGGACGCTGGTTCTACGGTCTCCTCGTCGGGGCTGACAGGAGCCTGGTTCTCTGGAGAGGATCGCGAGGGTGGACTATATTTCAAAGCCCCATCAAGAAGCGTGTACTCAGTTGGAGTTAAGTCTAACTGGACTGTACGCTCATTCTTTGGTGCCTTGTTCAAAGGAGATGGAAATCCTACAACCTTTGCAGGTTTTGTAGCATTTCCAGGCTGGTCTACAAGGCTTTTCTGCAAGTCTGTATCAGCTCTCTCACCACTTCCAGGCATATGTTGCACTCCATTATCACCACTCCCTCCACTACCTGCTGCTTTTTCTACTGATCTGTCAGCTGTTTCATTACAAGTGTCTTCTTGGCTCAGGCCTCCTAGGCTCTTTTCATTTTCTGGATCACTGCTTTTCTGCTTATCTACCGTTTCCACCTGTGCCTCTTCTCGTTCGATTTCCTCCCTCAGCTTAAGAAAATCAGCTGTCATATCTTCAGGGGTAGACATTTTGGAGCCACAGGGATTTTCCTCGGGGTCCATTTTTTTATTTTCCTGCTCAGTAACAGTGCACTCTGGATCAAGGATTTCTGGCACAGCTCTAGTGTCAGATTTGGCTGAGTCATTATTTGGCAGTGCACTGTTGACATGCAGCTTCTTGCTATCATTTGCTTCCTTTCCTGGTAGCTTTTTTGCTTTCTTCTCTCCTATTTTAGAGTCATTCTTTGCTTCTTTTTTGAGCTTCATTTTATTTTCGTTCTTTAATTTGGAGGGAACACCATCCTTCTTGCTCTGACTGTTCTTTCTAGCTATGCTCCCTTCTTTGTTGTCAGTCTTCTCCTCTTTTTTCCCATCCTTTCCTCCTCCTTTTTTGGAAGTATTCTTCTCTGCTGCTTTATCCTTTATGCCTGTCTCTTTTATTTTGGTTTTATCAGTCTCCATCATGCCAGTTCCATTTAATGCTTTTCCTTTTTCCTTTGAAGACACATCCTTACCATCTCCACGCTCTTTCCTTTGTTTGTGTGTTCCCTCCTTTCCTTGTGACTTGACACTGTCCTGGCTCTCTGTCCTCTTGGTCTTTTTCTCTTCTCCTAGTTTCTCTAAGTCTCCCATTGTCACTGTGGGTTTCTGGAGAAAGGCCAGCCCCTTTAGCTTTTCCAGCCCCTGCAGCAGCTTTGCCTGTGGGGTAATGCCAGGGAAAAGCACCCTGACCACCTTCTCTTGAGGACACGCTGGATGCCACACAAGCAGAGCACACACAGAGGTGAGGGCGGTGAGAGGGAGAGTTTGGGATTTAGATGCTGATGATACTCCATCGGGCCAATTTTGCATGAATGTCTGGTATTCCTGGTTGTTTTTGCCTGGGTTTAGTATGTATAAATCCAGCTGTCCCACTCCCATCTTTTGGAAAAGGGTTAAGGGCTCAAAGGGGACTCCTTGCGGTCGAAACATTGGTTGCGGTCTGATGTCTAAATTCTTTAACAGCTGTAGGGTTAGAGCAGCCTGCTGGGTGCTCTTCAGTACATTGTCCACACCTGACAGGAGAATAATGATAACTTGTATAACCAATCAGTCATATCATTGTTTTTAGCAGTTAAAAATGTCATGAGATAACATGCACAAGTAGATGTTGTTGGTGCTTGAACATTACACTGATTGCTCAGTGCAAAACAAAACAGAAAGTAAATAAATGAACAAATGATATTAATATAAATGCATTTATCAGAAAAAATGATTGATAGCTGATATTAACAGTTTGGTTATTTTTTCAATTTTTACTCTATTGTTGTTTTATTGCAGCACTCACAGGGCTGTTGTTCCACCTGCAACCTGCTGGGGGCATTAAAGAACACAACCCCAAGCTCTGGAGAGATGAGCTTCTTACACGAGTCCTCTGTGGAGCAGTATAAAGAAAGAAAGAGAGCCACAATGTGTTATTTCAGAAAATGAAACAAATAAAGAGAGCATAATTTACTCATTATCCCCTGTTATGCTACCTATGACGTCAGTTCTCAGCTCCTGCTCAGCCACCTTCCTCTCCAGGAAGGAGACGACACCAGGGAGGTTCTCTGTCCCGACATGCGTCAACAAAACAGCATCAACTCTGTCGAGGTGGCGGACCAGCTTCCAGAAGCAGGCCTGAGAGTCCGAGCCTCCGTCCACCAGCACCGTAAACCCGTTAACGGCAAAGAAGGCACAATCACCACGGCCAGCAGGGAATACGTAACAGCAGGGGCGGGACAGCTTGAGGAAACCCACAGTGGTAGGAGGCGGCAGCAGGTCAAAGGGGGAAGAAGGACAAATGGTGCAAGAGATGAGTGACGTGAATTTCCCCAGAGCTTCCATCGCAGGCAGCACCTCTGGGGGATTGATGCAGAGACTGAAAGGACCTTGCAGGGGCTGGTTTTCCACAAGAGTCTTTCTCCACTGGCCAATGTTGGGACAACTGAGGGTCAGATGGATCCTGCTGGGTGGAAGTGAGGAGGCAGAGCTCTCCTGGTCAAAAGACTGAAGAGAGACAAGTTCCCAGCATTATATATACAATTTTTAATTTTATCCTTCACAATTTACAGTAAAGTCGCTCAAAGCTATATCTTAGTCATGTCAGTGGATAGCGCCTCACATTTATTAAACAGGCAAATTTATGGGATGGTCATTTTAAATGCTGATCATATTATGTGATTATGATTTTTATAAAAAATGAGAAGATACTAAATACTGGTTGGGATCTTTATAAACTCTCAATATCAGGATCATCCTCAATAATACATTACAGCCCCGTTTTTAAAGTATCATTTGGATGTTAGGTCAAACTTCACTGTTGTGAGAACTTGATGTTTACCCTTCACTGCAAATTTTAAGAGTTTTGCACTATTTATTAAAAGATCATTTTTCAAGACCACAGTCCAGGAACTCTTAACAATTTTCTGACCCTGAAACTGAAAGAATGATCAGTAATATGAGAAGATAATCATTAGTCACTGCTCTGAATTAAGCCTGGATTTGTAGGTGGTAATAAAGGTTTACTTTAAAACTGTACTATTGTTACATGTATAATTTTAAAACCTCTGTGTGTGCTTGAAAACATGATGCTTGTTTTTAAGCGTGTACTCTTAACATATTCTGATATTGTCTATATGCAGTGTTCCGGTCATTTGGGCTTCAAGGTGTGGCAAGTTTGTGCATTCAGAATTATAATTGCAACTTTGTGGTTAGGTGTATACCTGTTCTGTTAAGATTTGTTTCAGTTGGTATGGTGAAAACAGTCCTCTGTTAAAAAGCACGTCTCCGCTTTCCTCCTCACTCAGGCCAGCCAAGATCAGCAGCTTATGAGCCGATTCTCTGGACAGGAACGCAAACACCTGACCAGGGAACAGAAATGGAAAAAAATCAGGCCTAATCGAAAGTCAACAGAAAAGCAGTGAAGATAAATGTAAAAATATAGATGGAGAAAAATCAAAGAATAGTAAACAGTACTGTGAAAATGCATGAAATACTCTTAGGCAGGCTTTCTTGTAATTTCTTTAAGAAATGTTCTGCAAGTATCTTGAAAGAAATTCAAATCACCTGGTTAGTGCAAAAAAAAAAACCAAAAACCAGTATTTTATGAATATCAAGTTGTCTTAACTTTGGTATTATTTGTAGGTTTGACTAAAGAAATTGGAACAAATGTTGTGTTTTATAACAGACTGCTAGTAATGAAGTGCCTGAAGATACAATTTAAAATAGGCTCTTTTCTATATTGTCTGTTATGTATTTACACCAAACCGGTTCATGTCTTGAATTAGATGTTGTTTTATGCTTGAATGATTCATAAATCAGCATTAAATAGCTTAAAAAGATCTTCTGAAATGCTCAGGTACAAGGATGGACCAAAAATGAGTGAAAAGGCAATGTCAATGTCAAAAAGACAAACTGTATAAGAGCTTCAGAAATCCTGGAGAACTATTGCTCAAGACTACTTTTTTTTTTAAACTATAAGACAGTTTGGTTCCTTGGAAGCAAATTATAAAGAAATGAAGGGTCTCTCAAGACATTTGCACAGCTCTGTACATCAAATGTCACACATGTCACAAAGATGTCACACCCTTGTTTAGCTGTTTTGTGATTACATTCCAGGATTACTCCATAACAAAGTAAATGAGTAGCTACAGGCCTCATTTTTACCATGCAAAAAAATGTGTATATTGAGTATAGACCAATCAGCCACCACATTTAAAACGCTGATAGTGTTTATCACTGATCATCTAAATGCAGCGCAATGTTGTGAATTGAAATCTTGGATTTGAATTTGTTGCCACTTTGAATTCTTTGTACTTTTTTTAACTTTATGCACAATCTACTACATGGTTATTTTTATTTTTGGAGTCTTGCGTTTAGGTCACAATCGTGCAAAAACATAACAAAGGTAACATGTCTGTGCCCCGATATGACAGAGCTGTTATATTAGGTTAGGTTCCTCTGAAGGCACATGCATAACTGCACAATGGTCTTCATCAGTGTGCAGTTATGACTTCGGTCAGTTTGAAATTTAGAGCAAAACGTAAATGCACCGCAAAAAATATTCAACAGATTTTCAGAAATGCAGTATATTATCATAATAGCCAGGTATTTCTCAATATGATGGAGAGGCAAACTTTTGTGCATGGAAGAAAATGTAATTGATTGAGCCCCAACATCCCCTCTCTGGTCTGTGTTAGGCCAGAAATAGTCAATAACAGCCACGGCCAGACAGCCGGGGAAATGTTCCAAAACCAGTGAACTGCCACATGGCCCTTTTATCTACTGACTGGTGTGCAAACGTGTTGGACTGTCTGTGCTTCCACATGACAAATTGTGTGCTAATTGGATTCTGGCAGTGATGATTTGAGTTAATTGTGTTTTAGAGCATGCCGGTGCTTTTGATATGAACACGAGGTGACATACGAGGTTAGCGTTTTTCACAGAAAGCTCAACAAATCTGGATCCCACGTAAAAACAGGGGAATAGTGTTTAAAGTTTGGGGGAAGAGGGTGAGTGTTTTGGTATATTGCACCTTGCTTTGAGATGTTGCCTATTATACATATTATACTACATACAGTAGCCCAGTTATAGTGTGGAAGTATTTGAGATAATAATGTTGTAATTTTGCATAGTTATTCAAGGCATCTACAGCCTAATGAAAATAATGTACATGTATAAATTCCTGTTGCACCTGCTTAAACATAGTGATGGCAATAAAACAACAATTCATACATTTGGGAAATTATTATATTCAACTTATTTCTGAATAACTGAATCATTTTAACACAGCATCATTTTGTCAGCTGCCACCCGAGGATTTATCCCCTCACCTCTGAATGAACCTGGTCCTGAGATGGACTGATCACCACCTGAGTGTCCAACACTCTGGTACAGTGACGTAGACACTTATGCCCTGAAGAGGCAGAGAGAAAAATAAGAAGAGATATAAAGAGAAGGACAAACAGACAGCCACAGGGATGCAAACAAGAGGGAGATAAGCCGACAGGTCCGAGCATTGAGTGACAGACTGGAAGCAAATAGGAGAAGAGGAGAAAGTGAACTGGGCTAATCGGACGGGTGATTGACTCACTGGGTGAAAAAGAGAAAGTAAGAAAAGTGGAACAGCTGAGTCAGAAGGATTGTCTGAGGAAGAGATGCCAAGTTTCCTCAATCTGAGAAGGACATCCAGTCTGAGAGGCTGGACTGGGTGAACAGCTAAGAATACAGAGGCGTACTTAGCCGACTGGAATTTCATGACCCAAATATGAACAAATGTTTCTCAGTCTTTTTACACAAAGGGAAACAGAAAGGGCTATTTTCCCTACATGACATTTTGCATAATTCAACCAAACATTTAAAATTCTGGGAGAATATGTCTTTTCCTTTCCTTGACAATAATTAGACATATATCTCTGTTTCTGTACACTAAAAAATGAAACTACAAACACCATCTGGCTAACTTAGCTTAGCATAAAGACTGGAAATGGGAAAATGACTAATATTTCTGTAACACATGTAAAAATTAGAAAATAGCATCACATATCACATAGCATGTGAAGGCTGGGAGCAGTGACTTCCTGGAGTCTCCACTGGTGGTTAATGTAAAACCTCAACATGCTGATTCACCACTCTGGTAAATGTGAGGGCTCAGGAGGCAGGATTGTTAGTATTATTAGTATTATAGCAAGATACATAGTTTTGACACTGAATGCAAGTGAGTGCTATTGATTGTTGTCTAACTTTTGGACAAGAAATTAAATAAATGCATGCCTCACACTATTCATTTCTGTAGTCGATCTTATTATGGAAGCTATACTACAGTGCAGGCAACCTCTCTGGATAGACAAATGTCTGCTCTTGACCATTTTCATCACTTCACTTTACACGGATCAGCTGTGACACAACTGTTTAATTCTTTTTGTCTGTCTTTTTTCCTGTGCTCAGCTGTCCTTAATTGCCAACCATACAGAGAGAACGAGAGGTGGCAAAACTTGGCTGCAGGTTTCTATTGTTTTCTGTGTCGTGGGCCCACCCATGCTCAACAATCGCCCTGTCTGGCTGCTTGTCCACTTTCCTTCCTTCCTTCCTTAGTGACCCCAGATTGGCTGAGCTGAAATATTGCCATGGCAATGGGAGTTTCCCCAGTAGGGCCAAAGAGTTTGGCAAGAAAGATGACTTAAATCTTACCTGCACTCTTGAAAGATGCCGTGTGATGGGAGAGGAATTCTTGGAGGTAGAGGTTCAGGTTACAGGATTTTAAGTCCACATCCCATGACCGAATACCTGACAGCAAGAAAGTTAGAGGCTATACTGTCACATGGTGCAATGTGATAAAAGCCTACACATGTCCAAGTATTCGCAAAATATTAAAACTGGCTGTTATAATCGTAGCTATCCCATAGTATATTTTATTTCAATATTTAATGCATTCAACCAAATCTGCTCTCTCTTTTTAACATAGTACAACGAGTATCATTGTATCTTGCAATCTGTCATATAAACACGATAAAGAGTCTGTAGCATTTACTTTCAGCTAATTATACACATTAAATACAGAATGTACCATCTTATATTGTACATGTAAATGTATTTTCTGTTTTTAGCTGACAAGTGAGGAGAATTTGAGGTTTTTCTTTGAAACACGTGACAGTCAGCTGAATGTGGTTGGCTTTTAGACTGCTAAAGACACATGATGAAGACTGAAAAACTGGAGGACACTATAGCAGATGATTTTCCCAATCTGTAGGACAAACAGTTGTTAAATTATTATTTTTATGATTAACCGATGAAGAAATAATCTTTAGCTACAGATGTACATTCAAAAAACTGGGCTGTTTGTTCAGTTCATGAAAAGTTGATGACATTTTTGAAGTACATAGCTTTCACCAGAGTGTAATGAAATGTTAATTGGCCCAGTTAGCTACAGTGCAGGAATATGAGTCAGTCTGTTTTTCTATCTGTGTCTGTCCTCGTGGTTTCTCTTCAATTTCCCTATCTATCCTGTTTTACATGAACTGTCTGCTACACATGCTGGCTTCCATAAAATGTCTACAGCTGCAAAACAGCAAAGCAATAAAACATAGACTGTAATGGATCGTTATGAGTACGCACTGTCTGGTCTGCAGCATCCACAATTACAGCTGTGCATAAATGCACAAAGGTTAATGGGACATCGCTTACAAGTGGCTGTGTGTGGACTGAAAATCCCCGGCGCAACATTTCCCTCAAAGCTTGTCCTTACATAACTAAAAACTAAAACTGAGGCGAAAGGCAAAGCACCCACTCCAGACAGCTTTTAATTATAATGTGTCCGGAGGGATGAGGGGGTGATGCTGATGGTGGAGTGTCGCCAGATGACGCATCCTCGGTCAGTACGGTGGGGAAAAATTGCATAAAAAAAACTGCAGTGTGCTCAGTATATCACCGCAAGTGATGATTTGGGCAAGAAGAACTTGCAGGAAGCTGTTTTTTTTGTAATACAATTGTATAGGAAAAAGCAAAATGGCATACAGCAGCTATTGGACGCGGGCTGAAATAAACCTACCTCGCTCTATCTCCCTGCTGATGTGTTCCGTCTGCCTGAGGCGAGCGGTCCGTCCGATTATGATGAGCAGGGAGTATTTATGGAGGCAAAAGTCGAGGTTTGCGGTAGCGGCGCGCTTCGGCTCCTCCTGGACCTCCCTCTCCAGCACCCGGCTGGACGCCATGTTGGAAAATTGCGCTTCTATGTGATGTCATTGAAAAAGCCTGACAGCGCCTTTTATTACAGGGATGACAGCTGCTGTGCTGGAATTCAGCCGCGCATCAGTGAATGGGCAGGAAGAGGCTGAATTATTGATCACACGTGGCAAAGGGATCAATATCTATTTTTATTAATCCCATTGTAAATTACTTCCATGTATATTTTATAATATCCCATGCAATATTATTACCGCAAAGGTGCAGCAGTAACACTCTACAGACCCTTGAATTCAAGTTCATTTATTGGTATTTTCATCTTACAAATCTATTTATAAACTAACTGTGCGGTATTTCCAACAATCAGGGGAAAAGAAATAAATATAGTAAAATATTATGACCAAAAAAAGTCTTCCACAAGATGCCGCAATGATTAACACAATGATGTGACACAATAATTAACACGGACGAGAGAAATAAAAATTAAAACGACAGACTCACAAAAACTCTTATTCATAACAGTCAATGTTTATAAAGGCAAAAAAAAAAAGAGTCACATTCTACAGCATTTTATTTTCTATCACAAATGTATTGAACAGTAGAAGCAGACCTTCCTGTCATTTCTCACATTCATCTTTTTTTATCAGCCCTGAACTCTTTCGTTATTTCTTGTACTTCTGTTATCTTTTTTTTTCCTCATCACAAACATTTCAGAACATAGAAGTTACAAGTAGTCCCCCGTGGACAGCTACACAGCGTGCCAATACGCGCGCCTTTACGCACGGCGCACGGCTCCCCTGCGTCACACTGAAAGGGTAACATAAAATTAGTACACTGTAGACAAAACATTGTAAATTTTTTGCGATTTATAGAATTTAAAAATCTTGATTAGATAAAAACAAACGTCTAAAAATCCTCATTTTTTTCTGACTGTTGTAAATTCAGAGAATCTTAAATAAGAAAATGAAATCTAACAGGTTTCGTGCTGTTTTATTTCTCATTTGTCTGCTTACCGAAGGTAACCATCCATGCTTTTTCTCCAAGGGCATCTCTTTGCTCCTCAGCTTCTCCAGAACTTCTTGCAATGCGTCAATCTGCACAGGGGGGGATAAAAAGTCATATTATCAAAAAACGTTTACTATGGACTTTGTTTTTAAGAAAATTGTTGTTCAAATAATTTAAATACCCTAAATACAGAAAAAAAATCAACATCCTTCTTTATACAAATTAAATCGACTTAACCCACATCCCCAACAAAAGCTCTCACCAAGTCTTTCTCTTGTTGAGTTTTCAGGGTGAAATCCAGTGAGCGCGTCTCCAGTGAGGAGTCCTCTGCGCGAACGAGGTACAGGTAGGCGTAGCAGCAGGTGACCGCGAGGAGGAGAGTCCGCGCACTGACCATTGTGTTCAGACACATAAAGGAGGAGTCCTTCTCTTCAGCGGGTGGAGCTCTTTTCCAGTAGACAAACGCTTCTTTGGAGTGTTGAGGATGGATGTCTTTTGTCCACAGAAACTGTCTTTATAGGCTCTTTGCAAGTGCTGCTGACATCAGCCAGTCTTTGAAATATTCATGGAAACTTTGACATGGATGACACTGCTCGGCACCTTTGCATCTTTAACAGGAAGCGATAAGAGAAGATGAAAGCCAAACGTCGATGTGAGACATTAAAATTTGTGAAAGTGATGATGAAACCAAAGAGTAATTAAACTCCTTTATCTAAAACTTTTTATCCCAGTCTTCCAATCAATTTCAGTTAACTGATCCCATTGAATTCCCAACAAATCACATTTTTTTCCACCTGTTTCTGTGGCCTTTTTGGTTAATCACATATCTGACTCACTGATGCGTCACATTGATGTGTCAGAATCAGAGTGAGAAATCAAGTAAAACAGCTAATCTGCATTTTGATTGCACAGTTATCGAAATAATAAAACAACAAAAAAGACAACAACAGAATTGTTTCCAATTTTTGAAAGTGGTGTTTTGCAAAGCCCTGATAATTTCACTGAAAAATACAATTTACTGCGTAAAATGCACAACAAGGAATCCACTGGGGAGATTTTATGACTTGCATTTGACACTATAAATTACAGATTACCAATGAAAAGGTTAGGAATTTACAATATTAGCCTAATGGGATAGCACACTCGTGGCCACAGTTATCTTGATGATAAGGGTCAGTATGTGCAAACAAAATATCTGTTTTGGTGTAATTTAACTTTTTTCTTTCAAGTTTGCTATTGGTGAAGTCTAATAAATGTGCTCTCATTCAGAAAGTAGACCCTAAATGGGTAGTTCTAAAAATTTAATGCTTCCATCTATACATGGTGTTGTCTCATTTTAATTCAATTCTTTGTCTTTAAAAAATAGTAATAATAGCAGAAACAAAAGTCCTTAATCTTAAAGTCAAACTTTATTCATATCTTATTCTTATTTAACGATCTGCCCTTCTGATGTCACTGCTGTTCTGCAAAGTTTAAATCAGACAGGCTGACCAACACAGAGACCAATATGTAATCAAGATACAATTTCCTTTTGTAGGAATAACCTTAACCCTCCCCTTACCCTCCCAAGAGTAATGGGAATGAATATGTGAGGCTGTCAGGCTTCTGTTTACACACCAAACCATATTACTGACCCCCATATCACTGACAAATCGTTTTACGCCATTTACCATGCTGGTCATGATCCCTTTCACTATGTTGGAAAAAAAAAGACAAAGCAGACAGCACCTGAGGGCCCTGTTCAATATATAAAGCTTATATGAGTCATTCAGGTAGAATGGCAGCAAAGGATAAAGGGATTTGGGGGGTTTGAAGGAGAGAACTGTAAAAATCCAAGTAATTCAAGTCGTTATACATGTATTTCCCTTGACAATGATTTTTTTTATAATAAATGTATTCAATATCCATTGTTAAAATATTTTGTTGTTGCTGTTGTTTCTCACTTTTACCGCGCGGGGGCGAGCGCAATTTGGAGGAGGGAAGCAATTGAACAAGCAACCGGAAGCTTATCTTGCAGTTTACAAGAGGTGTTGCGACTTTCCAGCGTTTTTTTTCTGTACGTTTGGGTAACAGCAACAGTAAAAAATGTCCGAAAGAAAAGTATTGAATGTAAGTATATGAACTCTAAAACTGGTACTTCACTGCTGTTATTAAAATACTATAGGACCAGAGCAGGTTGGCGTTAGCATTGAAGCTAAGTGTGGCGTTTTTTATAGTTTCTGTTTAATTTAACTAAAAGCTGGTAGGTAGCGTTGCTTTTTCAACTACTGTTACTACGTTAGTGTGTATCAAGACTATATTGTAATAAAATTAGACATTATTAGTCTAATGGCTACAAGTTTGTAAGCTAACCTATGTGTTTTGCTATCCACAGAAATACTACCCTCCGGATTTCGATCCGTCCAAAATCCCGAAGCTAAAGCTCCCCAAAGATCGTCAGTATGTGGTCAGATTGATGGCTCCATTTAATATGAGGTATGCTTGTCTTACCCACGTATATCTAAGAAGTTGTTTCCTGGTTACACTTCTGAAGTTTAACTTTCTTACAATGAAATGCAGCTAATGTTGTAAAGGATGCTGTTATGAATACACAACCAAACAACATGCGAGAAGGCGAACAAAAACGCCCCCTGGAGCGTTATGAATGGACTGGTACCAACAGTTGTGGTCAGACATATACACTCATCATAGGCATGACTGTCATGGTAATTCTGGGCTTTTAATGAACATGCAAAACAATCTTTAGATCACATTCACCCACTCAGACACAGCCACTGTAGTAACCTGGGACCTCATGACTGTTTGCATACTTCGGTTCACATCAGTTTCAGAGATTTAACAAATAGGATTTTAAACAGTGGGATGTGTTTAAAAAAGTAACATCTACTCTTTTTAATAACTCTGGTAAATGACCTTCATCCAGCACATAATAATAATCTTTTAACATTTTTTCCAGTTTCAGAAAAAATGAGCGTATATCATGCTCTTGGAATGACTATATGACACAAACATTGTATTTTTCAAGTTGTTGGAGAAGGTAGAGCTGTTTTAGAGCTTTCTTTCCAAATAGAGACTTCCAGGTCCAGTTTATTCATGGCCTTAACATATATATTTCTGCTTTTTAGTGACTTAAGCGTACAGTGTTAAGGTTATTTCTAACTGTCAAAGCAGGAATCTTGGTTGGTTTGGTTTATATGAATGTAAGTCTATTCATTAGATATATGGCTTATTTGCAGTAAAACAGGGTTGCTGCTCACTTATAGGACCTTTTTTTGGCTTCTCTAAATTACTCCTGTCACTACAGTGTCATCATTTCTTCTACTTTGCAGGTGTAAAACATGCGGTGAGTACATTTACAAGGGGAAGAAGTTCAATGCACGCAAAGAGACCGTTCAGAATGAGACCTACATGGGACTGCCTATCTTTCGTTTCTACATCAAATGTACCCGCTGTCTTGCTGAAATTACATTTAAGGTAAGTGTGAATGATCTGATCATCGAAGTTGCAAGAGATATCTCAGAGATATCACTTATATTGGGCATAAAATACCCGTTGACAATGCTATATCTTATGATGACGTCATAGACTGACCCAGAGAACACAGACTACGCCATGGAGCATGGCGCAACGCGGAACTTCCAGGCAGAGAAACTCATTGAGGAGGAGGAGAAGAGAATCCAGCAGGAGAGGGAAGAAGAGGAACTGAACAACCCCATGAAGGTTAGTGTTTTAAAAGTCATCCTCTGTTCTTACTTAAATTGGCACATGAAACACAGAATGAATGGTTTCCCAATCCTCGACCAGGTGCTGGAGAACCGCACAAAGGATTCAAAGTTAGAGATGGAGGTTTTGGAGAACCTGCAGGAGTTGAAGGAGCTGAATCAGAGACAGGCTCTGGTGGACTTTGAGGGAATGATCGACCAGTACAGAGAGATGGAGAAGAGGGAGCGGGAACGGGAGAAAGAGGAGGATGAGCGTGAAATGAAGTGAGTTGTGCATGCTCAGAAAAATTGTCTGATTTTTTTTTTTATTTTTTTTTTTTTGAACAATCTCAAGCATGTTTCATATTTAATTGAAAATGTTTTTTGCTATAATATCTAATACATAGCTAGATGTATATGTGGAAATTTAAAATTACACTGTGCTTTGTTCAACAGGGAGATGTTGGATCGTGCTCTCGTGAAAAGACTCAGAGAGTCTGACTCTGATTCAGAAACAGAAGAAGAGAGCAGCAGCAAACAGTCAAACAAGTCCAGCTCAGACAAACCAACAGACATCCTCACTGCTGACAAACCAACAGAAGCAGAGGTCTGTATAGCCACCCACATGTGACATATCTAAATATCTGTCAAGATTATTTAGTCATAATCCTCAAGGTTTCAGTGACTGCCTCTTCATTTTCCTGTTTTACCTCCAATGTTTCAAAGTTTGAATAAAGAACTATGATTTTCATTTTATAGTTTAGAGTCTGGAGATCAATATATTGAGCTGGGTTTTCATAAACCCAGTCACCTAACACAGACCTCTCATGACACATGTGAACGTGATCCAGAAATATGGCCATCTTCTGTGGCCCAAACCTAGCTTAAAATTGACTGAGGCAAAGTGAAAAGCAATAATGCTGAAAAGGTTTTCGAGTGAGTAACATATTCTTCCATCCAGACCATGTCTTTCTGGGAGAGCTTTGCATATTTCAGCAAGACAATGCTGCATCTATTACAACAGCATGGCATTGTAGTAGAAAAGTCCAGGTGCTGAGCTGGGCTGCCTGCATTCATCAGTGGAAAACATCTGCACAGTCATGAAATGAAAAATATGCCAAAGACTGCTGAGCAGCTAGAATCTCTTATCAGACGAGAATGAGAGAAAATTCCTCTCCTAAAAGTCCATCAGCTGGTTGCTAACAAACTATTGTTAAAGACGAGGTGATACTACACAGTGGTTTTCAGTTTAAATGTTAAATATGATGTTCTGTTTTCATTTACATACTTTCTCAGCTTCTTTGGAAGAGGGTTTATATGTAAGGTTGTGGCAGTTAAGGCCAGTGACTTTCACAATGCTCATTGTCTTTAAATACAGAATTCCACAATCACAATGTACTTAATGAGAATTTTCTATGTGTTGCTGACCGAAAAGCTTTGGGCTGTGTTTTCCTCATCCTTTCTACAGGGAGCTTCAGCTGGAGGAGCAAAGAAGGCCAAGGTGGAGAGCTGGGAGAGGAGTGTCGGGACGCTGGGTGGTAAAGGAGCATTAGGTTCACTGATTGTCCGAAAGAAACCAGTAATGACTGTGAGCAAACCCAGTTCAGTAACGGAAACTGCTGCTCCTATCTCACAGACAGGTAACACATCGTTATCCTGCACACTTTGGCCTCTTTTATTTGAAGTCTCTGGCATTTTGTACTTGACTTTTGTTTTTCTCTCACCAAACTATGTCCTTCGTGTTGGTACTTGTTCACATCTTTAATCAAAAGTTAGCTTTTTCTTCATTGTAAGATAGTCTTTGTTTGTCTTGTTTTTCAGATTCAAAGCCAGCGACGACAGACGCTTCTAAACCCGTCACCACACAAAATGGGTCATCATCCCTCAGCCTGTTGGGAGCGTATTCAGACAGTGACAGCAATGACAGCGAATGAGAACAAGATGACTCAAGTGACTGACATACAATACAGTGCTTAAGCCCTGTTTGTAATGCTGTACAGATATTGAAATCTCATATAAATCAGCTTAAGGATTCCCCCCCCCCCCCCGTTCTTTAAATCCAGTCAGATCCACAGAAAAATGGGTCTGTTTGTCCTGTGACTATACCACCTGTATATTTTAATGTTTATTAAAATGTCTGTACTGTTTGTATGTAGCATTTTTTTTAACTCCGTGTCTTAAAAGCATATTATAATGCTGGTGTTTCCAAGCCAGCAGAGAAACATATGTGCAACATATTGGGTTATTTCTCAGCTTGTCCTTGGTCTTGAGGTCCATGCCCTAAACGCACCACCAAAGAGCCATCCAGGTCCAGGAGGGGGCATCCTAATCTAGTCTCCAAACCAATTCAACGGACGTCTTTCATTGTGGAACAGTAGAAGTTCTGCTCTTGTAAATGAACAAGCTCCCCACCTTGCCTCAAAGGGAGAGCCCAGACACCCTTCAAAGGAAGCTCATTTCAACATTTGACCACAAAGCCAAGATAAGTCAGTAAATCAGTAATCCAAATTCATTTGTGTAGTTCCCCCCCCCCCCCCTCCGCAGACAGGATTAACTGGATTTAACTTTCATTTCATATACATAAGCTGGCTCCACCTCAGGCAGCCAGCATTATTAAAAATCAAAATGCATAATGTAGTCTAACTCAGAGCCCAGAATAAATTAAGTAGTTGTGGAATTGTTCCAGGGTGGAATTATTGTACAGCATCTTTAATGATTTTTGTTAAACAAAGTTGCACCTTAGCCATACTTTTCTGCTAGCCATCAACAAGCTTCTGGCAAGATATTTGATCACTGTTTTTGGTAGAATTAGTGCAGTGAATTTTGTTGATTTCCTCACACCAACCCCGCTTTTAAGCATAGTTCACAAATTTCCAGCGGGACTGAGGTTTACTTTGGGAAGGCCGTTCCAGAAGCTTAATTTTAGCCTGCTTTTTCCGTTCCCATAGGACTGTTGTCCTATGGGAAAGCTAGACCCAACTGTGTCTAGCTTTTGAGTTGAGGTGAAGTAGAAGAATGTGGAGGTAGGCCTAGTTCTTTGCACTTTGTGAAATGAACTAGTTCAACTGACAGCAAAACAGCTCCAGAGAATGAGGATGACAATTTTGGTCTTCCTCCAGTCCTTGGCGATTACGTACAGCTGTTTGAAGTGAAATCTTGGAATATGCAGTTATTTTGAAGTGGTTCCGAAATACCTTTGCCTCTTCTATGTAATTTTCTTTCTTATTTTCACTGAGTTCCTTGGACTTTTCTATTGTTATGAGAATTGGTCAATCCAATGTGTGCTGTCAAATAAATCCTTTATATGCTGGCAAAGAGAAACTACCAGATGTAGTCGATTGTGATTACCAATGAGAACTTAATAGGCCATGGCCAGTTACTAGATGCTGTAGAACCTTCAAACACCACTTATTAAAATACATGGTGAGTGCATTTATATATTTAAGGCTGTATGTCTATTTTTGATCCAGTGTGGATTAGAAAAAGCAAAAATAGATTAAAAATTTTCACCCAATTTTTGTTTTTAAAAATAATTAAAGTTGTATGCAGTACAATCATTTAAAGCCCAATTCAAATTTCAAAGATAATCTAAAATTTAGCATATGTGAACAATGTAGAAGGTTAAAGTTCACAGTGATACGTCGCACACTCTTCAGTGTAGAAAACAGATGAAAAGCAAAATATTCCACGATGGCGGGGATTATTTTTGAAAGAATGAGGATTATTCACAGCGCTGCAGCTTAAACAGTGGATTAGGCAGGGTTCGTATGACTTTAATGTCGACTCACAAAAATAATGAACAAACAAATAAATAAATAAATGTGTGTCCCCTCCCCTTTAATCCAGTCCGCCGTGGCTGTGTCGGAGACGGTCTGCTCCAGTGTCTCCTCTGGTCCGGCTAGCATTAGCTGTCTGACCTGCTTGGCTCCGAAGCAAATTTTAGCGATTGCATATGTTTTACTTTGAGGCTGGACAGCATTAACACTAAAACCCGGATGGTAACCACAAAGACATAACTGGAACGGGTGACCGTCAATGCAAAGAAAAAGGGTGAGCCTAAAGAAGTAACGTTAGCAGAAACTGACGGTAGCTGCTACTCGGCTAACTTAGCTTAGACATGTTAACACTGCAGTGACTCATATTTAACTGCACAGCTCAATACTCCAACTCATAACTTCTTAAACTAAAAGACAGTAGGATTCGTTAGCTGTTAAGCTCTTTAAGAGTATTTTTTTAGGAGGGAAATGCTACCCTTAATCCAGTGTTATGAGAAAGTGATTGATTGAACACCTTTAATTTACAACCTAATGCTAACTAGCGATTGTCAGTGGACGCTGAGATCTGCTTTGCTGTTTATTAAACCAGAGGAAATCTTATGCAAGCTAACCACACGGGTTTAAGATTAGGGGTTAATCTTGCCTAACCTGTTGAGTATATTGTTGTAACAATAGCTCTCTGTTTTGGGGGTGACTTTGTCAGGGAATATAAGATAAGATAAGATAACCTTTATTAGTCCCACACGTGGGAAATTTGTTTTGTCACAGCAGGAAGTGGACAGTGCAAAAGTTATGACGCAAAAATTAGAATAAAATAAGAATAAATACAGTACACAGCTGTACAGAATACAATAAAATAATATACTATATACAGTAGAATAAAATAGAATAAAAATATACAATAAGATAAAAATAGAATACGAATGCTATATACAACTGAGTAAAAATACAACGATGCCAGAAAAGATTATTGCACTTAGTGTTATTGCACATGTGTGGATGTGTGTGTTTGTTCAGTTAAAGTCTTTGTTGTGGAGTCTGACAGCAGTGGGGAGGAAAGACCTGCGAAATCTCTCCATCCCACACCGTGGGTGCCGCAGTCTCCCACTGAAGGAGCTGCTCAGTGCTGTCACAGTCTGCTGCATGGGGTGGGAGACGTTGTCCAACAGGGATGACAGCTTAGCCGCCATTCTCCTGTCACTCACCACCTCCACTGGGTCCAGAGGGCATCCTAGAACAGAGCTGGCCCTTCGGATCACCCTGTTCAGTCTCTTCCTGTCCCCAGCAGAGATGCTGCCGCCCCAGCAGACCACACCATAAAAGATAGCAGAAGCCACCACAGAGTCATAGAAGGTCTTCAGGAGTGGGCCCTCCACCCCAAACGACCTGAGTCTCCGCAGCAGGTACAGCCTGCTCTGCCCTTTCCTGTAGAGGGCGTCTGAGTTATGAGTCCAGTCCAGTCTGTTGTTCAGATGAACACCAAGGTACCTGTAGCTGTCCACAGCCTCAATGTCCATACCCTGGATGTTCAGTGGTTGCAGTGGAGAATGCTTGTGCCTGCGGAAGTCTACCACCAGCTCCTTGGTTTTACTGGCATTGATCTGGAGGTAGTTCAGCTGGCACCAGTCCACAAAGTCTTGAGTCAGTCCTCTGTACTCCTTGTCGTCCCCATCAGTGATGAGGCCGACTATTGCAGAGTCATCAGAGAATTTCTGCAGGAAGCACTGGGTGGAATTGTGGGAGAAGTCTGCAGTGTAGATGGTGAAGAGGAACGGAGCCAGAACCGTTCCCTGTGGGGCCCCCGCACTGCAGACGACCCTGTCCGACACACAGCCCTGAGTCCTCACATACTGTGGTCGGTCGGTGAGGTAGTCCAGGATCCAGGTAGTGAGGTGATGGTCCACTCCAGAGTTCACCAGCTTGTCCTTTAGAACCGAGGGAAGAATGGTGTTGAAGGCACTGGAGAAATCAAAGAACATGATTCTCACAGTGCTTCCAGCGGTCTCCAGGTGAGCGAGGGAACGATGTAGGAGGTGAATGACGGCATCATCCGCTCCAATGCCAGGCTGGTAGGCAAACTGAAGTGGGTCCAGTGATGAGCTTGTTAGGCGCCGAAGCTGAGCCAGGACCAACCGCTCCAGGGTCTTCATCAGGTGGGATGTCAGAGCCACCAGCCTGTAGCTGTTGAGGTCCTTGGGGCGTGAAGTCTTTGGCACTGGTACAACACAGGAGGTTTTCCAGAGCTGTGGGACTCTTCCCAACCTCAGGCTCAGGTTGAAGAGGTGCTCCATCACCCCACACAGTTGGTCCGCGCAGGACCTGACGACCCTCGAGCTGATGCCATCTGGGCCCGCTGCCTTCTTGCCATTAATCCTCCTCAGTTCCCTCCTAACCTGGGTGGTTGAGAGAGACAGGCTGGAGCCTTGTGTTGAGTGTGTATTGGATGCTGTTGTTGGGGGTGGGGAGGAGTGAGCAGGGAGAATAGAGGAGGTGTGAAGTGTCTGAGGTGTCAGAGGTGGAACAGCAGCAGTGGGGGTGGGTGAGTCTGCAGCCGATGTTGTAGACTGTCTCATGGTTGAATCAAATCTGTTGAAGAAATGATTCAGTTCATTTGCCCACCTCACATCCCTCCCAGGCAGAGAGTTCTGCTGTTTGTGGCCTGAGATGGTTCTGAGGCCTCTCCAGACTTCACCAACGTTGTTTTGCTGAAGCTGGTTCTCCATCTTCTGCCTGTAGCTGTCCTTCCCATTCCTTATAGGTCCCCTCAACTCTCTCTGCACCCTTTTCAACTCCTCTTTGGATTTGAAGGCCCTCCTCTTCTGCTTGAGGACAGCTTTAATTTCTGGGGTAATCCAAGGTTTGTTGTTGGAGAAACACCGTACAGTCCTGGTAGGTACGGTGTTATCCACACAGAAATTAATATAGTCAGTAATGCATGTAGTAAGGCTGTCGATGTCCTCTCCATGGTCGTCACAGATCACCTCCCACACAGTCGACTCAAAACAGTCCTTAAGAGCCTCCTCGCTCTCCTCTGACCATCTCTGCACTGTGCGGGTGGCTGGTGGCACCCTGCGCACTAAGGGCTCATACACAGGGACAAGGTGCACCAGGTTGTGGTCAGATTTGCCCAGGGGAGGGAGAGGTGATGAACTGTATGCCTCTTCAGCATTGGCATACAGTAAGTCCAGTGTTTTATTGTCTCTGGTTGAGCAGGTCACATACTGGGTGAAGGTGGGCAGTGTGGAGTCCAAAGAGGCATGATTGAAGTCCCCTGATATTATGAGAAGGGCTCTCGGAGATTGTGTTTGCAGTCTGCTGACCACTGAGTGGAGAGTGTCACAGGCTGCATCCGCGTTGGCCGAGGGGGGGGACATACGCTGTTATTGCGATAACATGCGAGAATTCCCGGGGCAGATAGTACGGACGCATGCTAACGGCTAACAGCTCAATGTCTCTGCTGCAGAGTTGTTCTTTCACAGTGATGTGCCCAGGGTTACACCATCTGTCGTTCACAAAAACTGCCAGTCCCCCTCCTTTCCTCTTACCGCTCTCTCTCGTCCTGTCCGCTCGCAGCATCTGAAATCCCGGTAGTGTCACGCTTGTGTCCGGAGTTAGCGGTGTTAGCCACGACTCCGTTAGCATCATGATGCTACATTGCCGGTACTCCCTCTGTGACCAGGTTAGCGACGTGAGCTCATCCATCTTATTGGGCAAAGATCTTACGTTTCCAATGATTACAGAAGGAAGAGATGGTCGATAACGTCTCCTTCTCGGGCGACGGCGCTCCTTCCCAGCACGACACCCCCGTCTTTTCCTCCTCAGCTCGCTGGGAATGTCGGGTCTGTCCGCCGGCAGTACCGCTGCGGGACGCAGCGCTAACAGCTGATCCTTAGTTATAAAAAATTACGAGAAGAAAAGATAAGAAAGAAAGAAACTCAGAATGAGCAGAGCTGCTGTAACAGACTGCCGCACATGGGGGGCGCCGGAAACAAAGGTGGAAGAAATTTGTGCAGATTTGTGCATTTCTGTTAAGTAAGATGGTGCAGCTGAAATGGCCAATTTAATAATCACTAAACAGTCCCTACAATGTGATATTTACTACTTCATCCCCACAGATCCATGGCAAAGTGGCTGAAGGACTACCTGAACTTTGGCAGCAGGCGTGATCCTCCACAACCCCCGAGACCAGATTACAGCGAGAGCGAGATTTTGAGGGCCTACAGAGCTCAGAAGGAGCTAGATTTTGAGGACCCGTACCAGCACACTGATAAGGAGCATCAGAATGGTGGTTTCGGCTCCTGTAATGCCACTGTGAGCCTTCCCTCTTTCCCTGCATTTGGTTCAGCGCTGCCTAATGGTGTAGAGGTATGACTTGGACTCCTTTTTTTACAGTCATGCGCACATGCAGCTTATGTTCCCTCCTCAAAAAAGCCATGTGTCCCTACATAAATTGCCTCACAATGACCACTTTTAAATGCACATGCTCCAAAAAAGATATGCGCCTGTTTGGGTGATGTTCGATTCATTATCTAATGTGTTCTCTATCCATGTCTTACATTTAGGTAAAACTTGTGTCTCCAAAACACAGACTGATTAAAGTGGACTCTCAGGAATTTGGTCGCTGTAAAGTCCCTCTGAGCCCTGTGACTGTTCAGGAGGAACCTGTAAGCATTGTTATTTCAGACAATCACAATCTCAAAACACTGAGGTCCAATGTCATTGCATTTAATTTGTGTAATTCACTTTGTTTCTATCCCCCCCACTAAGGTGGTTCCCTCTGCCCCAGCAGCGTCAGAGGCCGACGCAGATTACTCGGATCCTTTTGACGCACATCCACACCCAAGAGCCAGAACAAACTGGGAGCCCAAATCTGCACCAGCAGACTGCTGCAGTTACATGGAGCCATTTGAGGCCCAGCGAATCATTTCAGGTTTCCTCTACATAAAAGTTGATACTTGTATATGGTGAAATACTTACCGTACCATAAATAATTCACATTTATTGTGCATTTTATTGAGGTACAAGTGTTTTGGGAAGAAATACTTACCCAATTCTTAGGAGGGGTAAAGGTGAAAAGTTTTCACCTTCTATGTTTCCTGTGCAGAACTACAGCACAACATGATGGCCAACCGGTCTGGGAGTGGAGATGGCAGTCAGCTATATGACAACCCATATGAGGAGAGGACTCGGTACCACCATCGAGCTGGTCCGCCTCAGAAGGTTGAGGGTGGGGTGATAGACAGCAAGGAGAGCAGGCTGCCTCAGGATGACGAGAGGCCGGCTGATGAATACGACCAGCCGTGGGAGTGGAAGAAGGACAACATCTCTAAAGCCCTAGCAGGTAAATTGGGGATTTCCTGGTATCTGTCAGTGCGCCCCAGGGCGGCTGTGACTACAATGTAGCTTGCCATCACCAGTGTGTGAATGTGTGTGTGAATGGGTGGATGACTGGATGTGTAAAGCGCTTTGGGGTCCTTAGGGACTAGTAAAGCGCTATACAAATACAGGCCATTTATTACAGTTCTGTAACTACTTGTCTTTGACGTATCATTTTCTCTCTGTGTGCCCATAGTTCAGTTTGAAGGGACTGAAAGAGAGCGATCACGAGGTCACACAGAACAGTCCAGGCTTACCATGACAGGCGCCACATCAGAGGCAACTACACTCCGTCTTGTAGGTGACACTCCTTCGCTCTTGGGAGAGAGGGTGGATCCATCTCTGCCGCTGGAGAAGCAAGTGTAAGTTGAGATTCACAGTCTTAACCTTTGATGTTGGCTCTACTAGTTTTCTTTTTCTTTTTTTTATTCTACTTCCAAAAAATAGCAGTCTTTCTTGCACAACATACCCTTTTACTTTCATCATGCTTCTAAGTAATTAATTGTCTTTTGTTTTTAAGTGAAGTATCTCAAAAACTTTGGGTTTTTTTGTTGTTTGTTTGTTTTTCAAAATGGGGGGGGGGAAAGGTCATTCAAATAAACCAAAACATAAAACGGCCTTGAACTGGTTTAAGTTCAAGGCCGTTGGTCCAGACATGCATCGTCTTGCATTTAAAAAAAAAAAAAAAAAAAAGAAAGAAAGAAAGAAAAGAAAAGTTCGCAGGTATAGTTTGTTTTGTTAAGTTTCTTTAGATTACGTGTGTGTGTGTGTGTGTGTGTGTGTGTGTGTGTGTGTGTGTGTGTGTGAGAGAGAGACAGAAAGTAAAAGCCAGTACTTGTTAGGCTACACAGTTTTCAGTTACTGTTGTTGTAAAGGGGAATTTTATGTACTGACAGCCATCCCAGACGAAATAAACTTCATAAAGGAAATGCCTACAACTTAACGACTTGAAAAATTCATCCCAACATTTACTTTTTTCTTTCTTTCTTTTTTTTTTTTTTTAAATTGAAACATGCAAAACTTGGCTTAAGAACAAAGTCTGACCTGTGTGACTCACAGAATAAATCAGAAATGGAGGCTGGAGCTTTGCATTTCCTCTCGCATTTGCATCTGCAAAACACAACCAGCCGCACTCGGCTTGGCTTATTTTCTTTTTTTATTTGATTATAAAGAAATTGTGGCGATTACTGTCACATGTTTGGTGTTGTCTTGTCTTCTGCGTTTCACATCCTAAATGTGATGGGTTACCATCAGCAACAACAAAAGGAAAACAAATATTTTAAGTTCACGCTGATATAAAGCTGGCTGATATGCACTTATGACCATTGCTGTAAACAATGTATACAATTTTGCAACTGTTTTATGAAAAGATTAATGCAGTTATGACTTTATAAAATGTTTAGCTTTGTGTTATGCTGTCCTGCTGCTTGCCTGCAGGTGGTACCATGGAGCCCTGAGCCGGGCAGAAGCAGAAAGTCTGCTGACTCTGTGCAAAGAGAGCTCCTACCTGGTGAGAAATAGCCAGACGTGCCGAAACGACTACTCTCTCTCCCTCAGGTAAACATGAGTGTCCCTGAATGCTGCGGTGTGGAGTGCATCAAAAAGAAGGAAAAAACCCTTCATGTTGTCTTACTTCAATATTACCGCACTCTGTTAAAGGGTAATTATTCCCTTGTGTACTTGGCTTTAGGCCCTTCCGAAATTTATGTGATCTGGTCCCCCACGCACCCACCCATTTGGGTATTGTTGCACATCATTTTTCTAGTTTCTCTGTTCTCACTTGGTTACAACAACCTTTTTTTTTCTGGCTTTTTTTCTCTCAGCAAGTGTCTTTTTTTTTTTTTTTTTTTTTTAGTCTCTTTAATAACCAACATGGAAACAGCTGCTTGGAAAAGATCATAGGCATGCTGGGAATTGCTCCCAATCTCACATCTGTATTATTTTGAAGCAGTGAGCTGAAAGAGCACAGGAATTTGTTTGCACTCTGGTGCAATTTTTTTTTTTTTTTTTTTTTACCAAAATATTTGTGGATTCTCTGAGCATATTATGTGCTTAAACCACTGATCAAATCAGCAAATTAGCAAAAGGGAAAAAAGAAAGTGAAATGTAGCTGCAAAATGGATGAAGGGAAACTTGAACAAACTGCTGCCAAAGCCCTGTTTTGGTAATGTGATAGAATCTGATCTAAAATATTGTTTTGATGGAAGAAAGCCAGATGTGTAAAAGCTCAAGCTGAATTTTGCGTTCAGAATAAAAAAAACGCATTTTTCAGGTGCTCGAGTTTGCTTTCATACCACATGCGTGTTGGGTTAAATAAGGGTATTTGTAGAAGGTGATGACATAACAAATACAAGGAAAAAGAGAGGTGCAGGAAAGACCTGTTTGAACTCAAGATGTTGTCTTTAATGATTGCTATCTTTACCACCAACGCACCAACAAAATTACAGGAAGATGAACCCAAGCTTCTCTAAGCGATGATTTTGGCCATTGTTTTTATCTTGGATCCCTAAACTTCACTTTGCAGAATGAATAAGTTGACATTAAAGCTAGTTCTGAGGGTGCATAGTGAGATTAATGGTACATTAATTATATCAATTAATAACCTATTCCCAATCAGATTTTCTGTTTCATAGACCCTTCACTAATACCACAGAAGGAAGGTGTGTGTGTGTGTGTGTGTGTGTGTGTGTGTGTGTGTGTGTGTGTGTGTGTGTGTGTGTGTGTGTGTGTGTGTGTGTGTGTGTGTGTGTGTGTGTGTGTGTGTGTGTGTGTGTGTGTGTGTGTGTGTGTGTGAGACATAGTCCCAGAGACCTGAACACATTTGGATTAAATACCTATAAATGAGTTTAAAACACAGTATTTTTATACATCTAAGTGTGTCACATGACTCTTTACGTTAGAGGAAAAGTGAAGGATTTGTATTTATATGTTTGACACCAGTTTCAAAGTTTGACATTTAGAGATTGAGGCTCGGTTATATAAACAGTCATCAGTGATTCACAGTGAGAAGGAATAAAACTGTCGGCAATTCATACCAAAATAATAGGCACAGATGCTGACTCCTGGTTGAATGACAACTCTCCAGTTCCCTTTACAGTTTTTTGTTATTGTTCCTGTTGAAACTTTTTAATTAAGCAAAACTGAATGGGCTGATTGTGTGCGGCCCACCCCAAGCAATGATGATAACACAATTGGAATGTTGATCTGAGACTGCAGGAATACTTTCATCACAGAAAGCTGTGTGGCGCTCCGATTGTTGTACGAAACATAACGTGACATATTTGTTCCAGGTGGCAGTTTTGATAATTATAAGGTCTTAAAACATTCTGTAATGCTCATGCACACACACAAACGCACACACACTTTCATTCTCAGTCTTTCAGTGTACTAATTAACATTCCTGTCAGGCAAGTTGAGGCTCATCTGCACTGTCTCTTTATTGTCAGGAGCTGCAAAGGCTTCATGCATATGAAGTTCACCCAGTCCCCAGACGGCCGCTACGTCCTCGGAGAGAACAGCCCTCCGTTCTCGACCATCCCCGAGGTCATCACCTACTACACGACACACAAGCTGCCAATCAGAGGAGCCGAGCACATGTCCCTGCTGTATCCTGTCCCAGTGCAGACCCTCTGACGGTGACATACACATCCTGATTTTCATGGTGCTACTGAATATATTCTTATATACATATATATTCTTAGTATTTACCTATTTCTACCTGTGTCCTACATGCTATGACACTGCCATTCTACCTGCACAGCTTGCAAGAGATTGGACCATCTGGTGCCATCTTTTCTGTTTTTACTTTAATCCCTGTATCTACACTGGCCGCTTACAAGAGAGCTCAGTGCTTAAGGAATCTGTGAAACAGTACATCACTGAAATCCCTCTATTTATCTGTCACGGACTCTTGAAAGTCAGCAATTGTTGATAATAGGATTGTTAGCTCAGTACTTTCACCTCACAGAGGAAAAAGACAAAATCTAGTCTTGAGACGGTAGAATTTATGTAATCTTGCATGGAGTTTTGTCTTTATTGCTGTCAAATGTGAAGCAGACTTAAAGAATATTATTGGTGGGGTCAGGGTGGCCTTAGCTTGTGCCAATAATCCAGTTTTTTGTTTGTTTGTTTTTTCTTGTCACATGAATTTCATGTTTTTAAACTGACAAAAGGTCAAAGTGATTGGAGCTCTGGTGTGAGGATTGAGAACTAAGTTTAAAAGGTTGGAAATGCAGTTGAAATCATGCTGTGACTACAAGCAGTATTGTTGTTATATATATATATATTTTTTTTAAGTTTTAGTTACAATTATGAACCAAACACTACATATTTAAGCCGGACCATCTCTGCGCCCTGGGGTTTTCTCTCTGCGCGTTTCAGAGGCCCGCCAATGTTACTTGATGCTGTAGCCGTTTTGCCCTGCAGTGTTCTTGGCTCCTCTTGTTAATGTGTGAACAACACAAAGTTGACTGCATCACACAATAACAGACTCCTGCAATACTAGTTTAGAGAATATTAACTACAGTATTATACTGAAAGCTTGTGGCTTTGTGAACATGATTATCAAAGAAGCTTTGGTATTTTAATGACTGTGCTATTTTATAAAATTTTAAAACCCTGTAAAAAATAAAGGTTGTGGTGTTTTCAGTTTGTCTCTGCATTCCTTTTTTTTTTTTTTAAATAAATAATGTTTCATATGAGCTTCATAATGATAAATGTAATAATGTAAATTAAAATTTGGAATTGAATTAAAGGTAAGTTCAAGTTACTCCTCCAGCACACAGTTTAGCTTAGAAAATTACACACGCTTCTTTTTTCCCAGATGGAATGATGGATTTTTAAAAAAAAGAATATGGTGCACAACTTCGAATTTATTTTGGATTTTTTTCTAATCCACACAGTGTCAAAATTAAACAAGTTTAAAATGGTAGGATTCAAGGTTGTGGCTTTGGTAAGGAAATTCTGGATGTCCTGTATTGGTCTGCTTTATCAGTTTATGTGCAATTACAGTCACAGTCCTGTTGGAACCCCCAGTTGTTGTTGTTATTTTTGGGGGTTTTTTGTTGTTGTTGTTGTTGTTGTTTTTTTGTTGTTGTTTTTAAAGTGCCCTTTCTCACTTTCCTGTCCCCCAGCCCATGTCTGTCCGTCTGTAACAACTGAAAATAAAAGAAATAACAACAAAGGCTGATCAAATGGGCCAATATAGCAAGGCCATGATCAATTCTGACGGCTAAAGAACCACAAGGGACAGGCAAAAAAAAACACCACCATACCTGATAGCTGTTGATGTTTGTAGGTTTGACAGCCTCACCTTGTCATTCTAGCCAGCTCAATCTTTGTCTCGTCTGACCATCAAACTTTTCTTTAGTAGGTTTTCGACTTCTTTATGTGGTCAGCTACAAATTTCAGCTGAGCTTGTGGACATTAACCGATTTCCTCTCATCTGACGATGACAGTTTGGGTCTTCCAGTCCTTTACAAAGTGGTGATACATCTGAATAACTTGTATTTATGCGCAATTGTTTGATAGTTGTACATAACTACAAAGCTTAACAATGTTTTACATGGTGGAATGTGCAGTTGTTTAGAAAGAGGCCCTTCCATCTTGTGCACAGTTTTCAGTCTTAGCTCTTCACAGAGTTCCTTGAAATTTCCCATTGTTGAGTATTGATCACTCTAGTGAGTGCTGTCAAACATTTTATACCGATGATATGACTGATAAGTCAGTCTCAATCACTGATGAGAAATTAATTTGCCTTGGCCAGGTCAGTTGTCTGGACTGGAGAAATGAATCCAAATTTGTGCATCTAATTCTTGTTTTTTAAAGTCTATGCTATACAGTCCTTCCAATATAGGGAAAAAATGTTAAAAGGAATCATGATATTCATGCCCATTTGGAGTTTATGTAAACAAAAATATAGTAACTAAATCTTTAGTATTTTTGCAGTTGAAGAATGAAGGAAGTATGAATGCTAGTTAAAGTTAAATGTAGGTCTTATCTCACATTGCAGCTGTTCACTGCCAATGACAAAGTGAGAAATTTATGCGAGCAGCAAGTGGGAGACGATCTCGCTTTGCCAAGCACATTCAACATAGGCAGGTGTACTGTCACCTGTTACTACAGCAACCAGCAGGTTTCGGTGTCAACACAGAAAGCTGCTACCTCAGCTGCAGGACAGGTAAGTATAGCTTTAAGGTAACTGGAAAAAGTACTGTTATATGTTAAAGCTAATTGTGTGAATTGGTTTCTATTTATAGTGTAAGCAGTTTTGGAAGGGTATAATGCACTTGGCTTTGTAATGGACGCTACAGACAAAAATTATACATAGGTATTAAAACTCGTTTTGCCTAGACAACTAATCAGGCTTGTTACACTACTTGGAAAAAGCCATTAGTCATTCCTCATGCGTTATGTTTTGCTTCCAAACTGTCAGACTTTCGGTTGTTTTTCAAAAGTGATTTCAAGCAGTAGTTGTAGTAATAAAGAAAGGGAAAAGTCGACGTAGATCTGACTCATGACCTATCAGAAACGGTCTTAGTGGAAAAGATGTCAAGAAGTTATTTTTTTTAGGAAGTGAAACGAGGAGAAAAGAATCTGAGTTTGGAATTTTTAAGCTGACAGCATCAACTGTATGTACAGTAAAGGTCATCAGGGAGGTGCAACAGTTAGTGTCTACAGCATCAGTAAAACATCTGTAGAGCTGTCATTGTTTGGCGCCATTTCAGCCAGCGTTGTTGGAGATCTTTAAAAGAACCGACTCAATTATGAACACAGGAAAGTATTGTCAGGCTTTGATCCATCATGCATTATCATGGAAAGCATGTGATTGGCAACAGCTTGATTTTTCAAGATGGTAGTGATCTCTGTCAGTGAAGTAAAAGCGTACCTGGATAGAAAAACATTATTAAAAACTATATCAACATTATTGAAGCATTGCAGGATCATCTTGATAGAAAATGGAGCAAAAGTTAGCCAACATCTAAAGAAGAGCTTTGAATACCCTTCAAGAACACTGGAGAACTATACCAAAGTAACGATCATCCTAATGCTTTTATCCAGACATTGTATCGTCATCTTTAGGCAACTAAAAGTTATGAATCCCAAGCCGCTCAAGCATTTCAGCTTCATCTGAGACTACCATTATGATAATGATCGACCAGAACTACTGACAAATGTGCTGTCTCAGATATAAAAGTATGTGGTTGTAATTGAGAAACTCTCTTTTGTTACAACTGAATCATTTTAGCAGCAAAGCGTTCTCCCAGTTGCATAAAGTGTTTCCATGGCGACTCGGATACAGCAGTTGGCTCAACCCAAACCAAACAGACTAAGATATCCAGACCGGTAGGTCTGAATCGCACCCTTTAACGAAGCTCTCTGTCTTTGTCGCCTTCTTTTTCACAAATGGGCTCTTTTCTGTTTTTCAGTCGGTCTGTTTACTGGCTGGATAAGCTTCCACCAGAAAGGAGCGGATTAACCACTAAAATTGGTCTGTGTACCAATCGTTTCCTTTTTTCTTCTCTTGGCAAACTTGATCTTTGCTGCCTTTTTGTAACACCATGCATAATTGTTATTTTGTTTTCAACAGAGTTAACCCCCCGCTGGTCGGACTTGTGCATAAGTAGAAAGTTCTACAATCAAGTCACGTAAATATAATAGACTTCTAATAAATGCGCGACCCATTTTGGGCAGTTTCTTAATAACTTTATGGGTTGTTTTTTTTTCAGAAACATTTATGTGCTCTTATACGTACGATATGAGTCAGTTTTCTAGTTTCTTGTTCCTTTTTTTTTTTTAAAAGTTTTTAATGTTAGATTTTCCCACAGCTTTGTCACCCTGTCCCCATTAAGATCTTATGTTGTACTAATATTATTAGCAAGATCCAGTAAACCAAGATAAGAAACTTGTTTGATTGGATTCAAGTGATGAAACTTTCATCATCAGTGTTTGCAATCAGACCTCTCAGAATTTTCTGTGTGCACATCTGCAGCAGAGTAAAGTGCAGACCTTCATGAAGCCTGAAGCTTCTGAAGCCTTCCCTTTAGAGACATAACAAGAAAACCTATTTATTGTAATTTTCTTGCCACTACACATGTCACAAACAAACACGTCAAATTAGGCAGTAGCTAAACTGTACCTGCAAGACCTTTTTTTTTTTTTAAAGCTCTCTCCATCTTTATGTCCTTCCTCAGAATTTCTCCCATATGGCAGGTCAGTGAATGGGCTCTTAAGGCCGTCCCATCCAAACGGGTGTGTCATCTGGCTCAACCTCGGGCGCCTGCAGCTGGTTGGCAGCCCGCCTGCCCATTGTCGGTCCCTGTGAGTAACACAAACTATTTCCTGAGAGAAAACGAATATGTGGTGCATTGTTAGATGACTGCTAGTTTACCATACCTGCCACAAAGTCTTTTAAACTCCACAGCCTACTGTGTTAGTTAGGCCAGAATGTCCGGTATTTAAAGCACCAAAACTTGAAAATATATTATATAATTATATTATAACTTTCAACAGAGCCATCTTGTGTTTTTTACTGGTTTTGTATTCTGAAAGCATGAATAGGTCCAGGTGTTTTGTGGTTGGCTTTGACTTTCCCTTCAAGGAAGGTTAGGATGATCAAAGTTAATAACTTCCCTAATCCTGAGACGTGTGATTGCCTGTACATCCTTTCAACTTAATTTATCTAATTAGGCGTGGTGTGATACATTTCAATTTAAAGTGTGTGACATGACTATAAATCCATGTTTCATATGGACAGGATGAAAAATACCTGACTGACACCATTCTTCTTTGTGTTTAATAGGCTTATTTACAAATTTGATTCCAGGTAAGCACACAGACAGCTGTTGCCACTTTACGGATCTGCCAGCTCGCCCAGCCAAAGCGAAGGCAGGTTCTGGAGAAATCCAGGCACGAATCTAAACATGTACAAGTAATCCACCTGCCCTCTAAAGCATCTCCACACATAGAGCTACTCGCCAGTAAGCCTATTTTTTTCCACCATGCAATTTTCACCTGCTTGCTTCTTTGCTTGTCTAGGCTCTCAGTCACCCAGGTAAAGGTTCTCTAGAGAGCTTGAAATAAAGGCAACTGGACTTCTTTAGGTTACTGAAGTAGCTCCACTTCTTGTCCGTGGGGGTTCGTCTGAATACAAATTTGTTTTTAGAATTGAGTTGCTTTTTTTTTTTTTTCTTCTTCAAGCTGTCTAGACTTTTTGCATGTGTTTAAACTTGCATTGTATTGTCTGCTAGTTGACACAATCACCTTTGTTGCCCTAGCTCCGAAGAATGACCACCCCGAGTTCAAAGGAGACCGCCCAGTGTGCTGGTCCGTTTCCAAAGCTGCAAAGAGCTACATAACCAGCCAAAGACTTCTTGATCTGTCCAGTCCTAAAGAGAGGAAGGCTCTGTATGAGGGATATGACCCATACACGATCAGCCGGGGAGCCCGATCAGCCAGCCCCTCTCCCAGAATACAACAGCTCTGTTTGCCTCTGTCTCGCAAATGCAGCTCAGAGTAAGAGCAGTGACGGCAAACACCGGTCCCCAGAGAGCTGTTGATTGTTCCATTTTCCTTGCCGAAGACTGTAATCGTGATGAAGTGTTTTCCTTGTGAAATAATGACTAAGCTTTGTTATTTGTTCTGCTGCGCGAATAGCTATGCACATAAGTAAAAGACTACTGCAACATCTTAGTGTTTAAGCCCTTGGATATTTGCCACTGTGGACTTACTGTATTAACTGAAGATTTCCTGATTTTACCCGTCTAATTTTTGCCAGGATAAAGCTGCTGTTAAGTGTAATTATTCTCCTTATTTTCCTTAAAAACATGCTTGTGTGTGAAATATCTTTTTTAAAGACTATTGTTGTGCATCTTTGGTAATGATGAACAACATGCTTAATTGCAGGTTGATTAGACCAACTGGGGGGATATTCTTACCCACAGATGAAGTTTCTTTGTGATATTATGCAGCACATATCCTGTAGTACATCCTTCACGTCTTAATTGCTTTTATAGTTATTGTTAACACAAGCCCCATGCGTCAGTTTTACACACTGCAGACTAATTTCGAGGCTAAGAAAGGTAATAGCTGAAAGGAAACGATTGTTATTATTATAGTGCAGATGCGCCTAATGGTTTTGGAGTAGTTTCTGTGTAAATTGGCCACAACATAGAATGCGGGAAAGTGAAACCTGTTTTTTTTTTCGTTATAGAAAAAGTTATGAGTTATTTGTGACGTGTAAATGTCATGTAGGCTATATAAAAGTGACCGTTTGGGGGGACCTCGATCCGCAGTTAGGCAACCGCACGCCACACATTGGGCACGGAGTGGGGCGGTACTGGTGTGTTTACTTCGAGGTGACAAGCGGCAGATTTTGCGCAATCGCTGTAGATGAACTCTACGAGACGGGTATCATTCGGGCATAATCCGGTAAGAGGAGTTCGGATTTTGACATTTTGCAGCCGCTCGTTTCGTTTCATGAATTGCAACTTTGGTTGAAACTCACATAGTGCATGTTTGTTCTGCTGTTTAACGTGATTAACGCTTCAGTAAGCAAACAGAAAAACAACCTGTCAAGCTGCTCAAGCGTTAGCGGTTTGTTGACGAGAAAATCTGCTACCACAATTCTTAATGAGTGATTAAAAGTGATTGTTGCTTTATTCCTTGAGCTCTCATTGGTGCTTTCGCGCATCGTTATTAGTGAGTTGGTTGAGAAGTCGGCTTTTTCAGTTTGAAAAAAAAAATCGCCCATTATTTGCAAATTTCGAGTTCACTTCGTTGCGATGTTTTACCCAAATCTATTTTGACCAGCTGGTCAAAAACAAAGAAGAAAAACAAAAAGCATCGTAACCATTTCGCTATAACGCATTTTAAATTAAATTAAATAAATGTGGAAAGTGATCAAGAATGACCAGAAAGCCAAAGTGCTCCAGCTGTTACTGTCCTGTTGTGAACCTGCTGAGTTACAATAGAAACAGATCGCGAGAGCCCATCAAATAAAAACTGGAGTAACAGTGATCCAATAAAAAAATTTATTGGGGTCATCCTGTAGTTCAGTGATTCGTTTATATGCATAATAATAATAATAATAATAATAAAAAGGAACACTTGAGCAATGTTTAACTCTGACTAACTTCCAACCTTCAAAGATTTGATTATTTTGATTTCTACTGAACTTGTTTTATCATTTTGTTTTGATTAATAAAGATCCAGTGTGTGACTTAAGAATTTCGTGATTTTTTTTCTTCAATATATTTAAAGCATTTTACGTCTATTAATGTTATTCGTGCAAAGGTGGAATACTTGAAAGCTACATCATTTCTGTGTTTAGAAGCACTAAACACAGTAAATCAGCGAATAGTTTATAATCTTCTATATATTACACACTGTGCTTTAGCTGAAATTAAGCTTCCTTTAAATAATTAAATTAAATAATCAAACTGTTTGCATCTAAAAATCTCAGTCACTGTCTCCTCAATCTGAAAACTATGAATCTAGCACAAATGTAACTTTAGATTTCAGAGTGAAGTTTGTTATGGGCGATTCTGATTGGCACCTTTTTGCACATAAAAGTTCTGATATTAGTGCATTAATAAATGTATAAAGTTCACAATGTTTTTAAAGCACAACATCTGGGCCATTGCTTACTTTGCTTGATGTTTAGTTAGCAGTATCAGCTTACTGCAACGACCCTTGACTCAGGCTGCTATGTATGCAGATACCAATATATCAGATTGTGAGAGATGTATTAGATGGGCTATAATGATAATCCATTTTAAAATGCTGTTTTCTATTCTGACTTTAAATAACCAGAAAATCTGGAGTGGCTTTGTATTGGTGTGCGCCAACACACTGAGTAAGAGCTCCCACCCTGAGGGGAGCTTTGTTTTCTGTCAAGGGGAAAAGTCAGATGTCAAATTGTTTATTGTGGTCGATCTAGTCACCACTTGCAAGCTTTCACAAACTTTAGAAAGTCACTTGCACAAACTGCTATGTGTCACATTGGTTGGTGCGTTTCCTATGGTGCAATGCCAAGGAACTCAAAGCAGTAAAAAAATGTTGTAGTGAAACCGTTTTTAACTTACAGAAATGCATTCAATGGAAATGATGTAATCTAACCACTAAAGCTATTCATTATCAGGCATCCTGTGCTGACACTTCACAAATCTTTTTAGCAATTTTGCGGAACAGCGTGCAGAGTCCTTGAAGAGTCCTTGATTTGCATGTAGCATGATGGGAGTGAGTGGGTGAAAAAGCAGTTGGTCTTCATGGAGCGGAGTCCAGCTGTGATGTGGACCTGGCTGCTGGGGGCTGGACTCGTCCTGGGTAATGTTTAACTTTGTTATCTTTCTGCTGTTTGTTATCATCCAGAGCAAGCTTTCAAACAATATGTGAGGATGTGCTGGTATTTCTGGAAGTGTCGTTAGTGGAACCGGGTAATAATTTGTTATTTAAATGACAGAATCTCACCAAGCATGAGAAAGTTACAACCACAACATGTCACACCACATCCCTCTACTTTCCTCCCAGGTTATTGTTTTTGGTTTTATACCACACAGTTTTGTTATTCTACTGTATAATAACCATATAACACCAATTAGCAGACAAGCTTATCAACAAGTGAGTGAATGCAGTGCTGCACAACATTTTGTTATTTCAGCCTGTGAAGACCAAAACACGGAGTGCGTAATTCGGCAAGCATTTGTCGGATGACTAGAAGCATGTCGTAAGTGGCACATTATTATCATTATTAACATAGGTGACAGGGGACTTCAATAGCAGTAAACCTCCTGTTGCAATGCAATGTTCCGCTTGCAAGACATTCACGAAAGTGCTACTTGCACTAATGCACACCCATCACACGAGCTCTGCCTATCAGCAGTGTCCTCCCCCAGCAGTGGAATGCATCCTGCCACTCCAGAAAAACAACTGAGGAACAGCTTGGAAACACAACTAAGAGCCCAAAGTGTTGAATCTCTCTGCAGTCTCCCCCTTAGCCCAGTCCACTCGACCATCTACACTGGAACTAGCCTGATCCATGCAGGCCCCAGTGTGTAACCCACTGGATTCAAAGGATCCCCGGTATACACCCTGAGGCCAGAAACTGCAGTTCAGCCCCAGATCCCCTATTTATGCATCATCGGTTTAAAGTTTTGCCTCTTTTTAGCTTTGATCTTGCAGTAGATTGGTGATTTTGAGACAGCTAAAAGTCCCCAAATGTCAGCATTATCATCATTCTGAAGAAATCAGTCCACCTGTACCAGCGTATGGTTATATTGGCTTACGACAGGTATACCCAGCAGGCAAAACAAGCTATGGCAGTAGGAGCCAAGAAAGGATATTGTTCCGTCTTGCCTGAACTACTGTTGTAACCTCAGGGAAAATAACTTATAAATGGCTGAAAGCTAATTAATTCCTCTCATCATCTCTTTTTCACCATCCCAAATTTGAAAACAGTGAGTCAGACTTGGGCAGTGGAGGTTTTGCATACCTGAGTCACATGAAAGCCTTTCTCTGCACTGTGTTCACACTCTGAGATGATAAAACAGTTGCGCTGATGCTTAAAATGTGTGTAGCCTCATTTTTTTTGAGCACACATAATCAATCAAAACTTCAAAAGAGACTGGCATCAGTATAAATCCTGCTAATAAGGATGAGTCTGCTTAATAAAGGTACCGCAAGGCACGAGTGCTGACATGCAACGACTGGCTCATAGATAAAAGGTCCTTATTTTAGTTAATTTTTTTTAAAATCCACTTTTACCCACCTACACCACACAATAAACTAAAAACCACACTCATCCTTATCAATGAACTGCAACATGTGCTTTTCCATGTCATTAACTCCAGCCACTCTCAATTCTTCCAGTGTTTTGCATTACAACATCCACGGCCTTCCCCCGACCCCCTCGGCTAATCGGCTGTGTGTTCATACATCGAGTTAATGTCACCTGCCACTGGGAGCCCGGAGACACGCCAACAACGAAATACACTCTGCAGGTTGAGAAGATATCTAGGTGAGACAAAATGTTCTTTTACATAAAAAGAAAGACAAAGACATTTGAATAATATGTAGATAAGGAAAGTGAAAAAGAAACAACGTAAAAATCTATTTTTGTGATCATGATTTTATAGACCCTAATCAAAGTATCTAATCAGAATCAGTTGTTAGGTTTAACACAATCGTTTGAAAAATGTTATACTACAGTATTTTAATTTTGGAAAGGCCATCACACACAAACCTTCAGTGTTGTTCTTCGGAGATCTGATGCCTGCAGCCTATAATTTACATCATTTTTCATATTCATCACCCTGTTGACTAGGTCTTTTGTTTCCCATTTGTTTTTTTCTTGTTCTTTCATTCACTCAAGTTCTCCCTTTTGATGTATAACATTGGTAGATTAACCCCACTAACCCCATGAAAAGTCCAAAGTACCACTCAGTATTTTTGAAGATGTATCTTTTTAAAAAAAAATGTTTGAAATTGATCATTTTCCATGTCTAAAAAAACAGCTTTTCTCAATAAAAGAACTCGCTGTTGATGTCTTTTGGGGCAAGGGTGGCAAAGATGAAAAACCCTTACAAGTATCAGCTTTTGGCTACACGGAAAACCTTTTGTATTTTTAGTTTTTTAATCTTGCATCTTTATTCTACACTACAACAAAACATTCATAGTATAACAACATGAAAACATCAGGCATGTTATCATTAACCTCCAGGGGACT